>NW_004443973.1:3674576-3764633 GCF_000243295.1 Trichechus manatus latirostris | reverse complement strand
ATAGATCTATACACTAAAAAAGGTGAATGTTGCTGAATTTAAATTATTCCTCAATGAACTTTAAAACAATTATCCCCCTATATTCAAATGAAATAAGTAAAGAACAAATTTATTTCCCAAAACATTTATTAAATATTTGCTGTATGAGAAACACTATTTGAGGACTGCTATCTAGGTATACCTTTTTTATTTTCATTTTCCTTTGAACATAATCTGAGCTGTTTGTGACATAATTTTTTTTCCAGTAAATGTTCTATTAACATAAAATACTACCTTTAATGTGCACTTAAAATATCACTTTATTTATGAAAGCTTTTTATATTTTTTGTTTTATTCTGAATTCCTTTTATTTTCATGTCGAATGTATAAAAAAGTAAGTAAAATCATGAATATGAACATTACTATTTTGTTTGTTTCAAAAATATCCAGAAATTCAGAGTGAAGTAAATGTTTTTGTTCTTGTTAGAATACTTATTAAGGAAAATTCTTACTCTAGCCACGTTTTAAAAATTAGGAAGGGTAAAAATTTTTATACAATGCTTTTGAAAAAGTAAATAAAACTAAATTAAACAAGCCACCATATGGAAAGAAAGGTAATAGTAAAAGAATACCAGAAATGCCAGTAGGGACTTTGAATTACTTTTTTTCATGCAGTGCATTGATAATCACTTAGTTTACATAATAAGCTGCACTCAATATACTGTAAAACTCATTACTGTGAATTAGAAAGAAGTGAGAAATGTTAGTTTATCTTTAAGCCCTAACATTGTCCTGCTTAACAGCATGATTTTAGCGAGTTGCCTTGTGACCTATTCATCATCTAGCTTTAACTGAAAGAAAAGATATCTCAGGTAATACTGCACATTGAAATACGTAAAGGAACATTTTTGGAAATAAACTCAAACACTGCGTAGAATTTCTTTTTAGAAACCATATGTATTTCGGGTAACAAATTATCATATAAATTTAGAGTTAGAAGGCATTAGTAAGAGAAAGTATGGGTTCTTCTGCCTGGGGCTCTCAATGCCGTATGGTTTGGTTGATGTAGGCTAAAATTTGCTGAAAGGTAGTTAAATATATTAAATATTGGGTAGCGAACTATTCCCTCTCTCTTTCAGAGTATGCAATAATGTACTGGTTTGACCATCACATCTGTTTATAATTGTGATGGTTAATGTTATGTGACAACTTGGCCAGGCCATGATTGTTAATTATCCTCCATTTTGTGATCTGATGTATTTATCCTCCATTTGGTGATATTATGTGTTGTAAATCTTGACCTCTAGATGTTAATGGGAACCGTGGTGGTGCAGTGGTTAAGAGCTCAGCTGCTAAACAAAAGGTCGGCAGTTTGAATCCACTAGCCACATCTTGGAAACCCTATGGGGGAGTTCTACTCTGTCCTCTAGGGTTGCTATGAGTCAGAACCAACTCAATGGCAATGGGTTTGGTTTTTTGGGTTTATATGTTAATGAGGCAGGATTAACATAGGGTATATCATGAGTCATACCCTTACTCAAGTCACAACCTTACTCAAGTCACACCTTTACTCAAGTCACAACCTTACTCAAGTCACAACCTTACTCAAGTCACCTTTCTCAAGTATCTGACGTGAAGAGAGTTTCCTTGGGAGTGTGACCTGCATCCAATATATATGTATAGAGGCTCTGGCAAAGTTCTCCCTTGCTCTGGTCCCTGCATCTAGCTTGTCATCATCTGACCTGTGGTTCTTGGAACCTGAGCCAGCAGCCTGCTGTATGACCTGCCAATTCTGGGATTCGCCAGCTTCTGCAGCCCTGTGAGCCAGCAGCCTGCCATCTACCTGACTGGCCAGCTTATGCAGACTGGTGGGCCAGCAGCCTGTTGTCTGACCTGCCGATTTGGGTTCATCAGCCTCCACGATTGCATGAGTCATTTCTCTGGTTTTGCTTCTTTAGAGAACCCAGCCTAAGACAATAATATTGCCCGCTTTGTATAAGGAGCCCTGGTGGTACAGTGGTTAAAACTTGGTTGCTAACCAAAAGGTCAGCGATTTGAATCCATTAGCTGCTTCTAGGAAAAACTGTGGGGCAGTTCTACAGGGTTGATATGAGTTGGAAGCGACTTGATGGCAATGAGTTTGGTTTTTTAGCTTTGCTTTCTATAAAAGGGGGAAAAGACTTCCCACAAATTTTCATTTTTTGTTTTCACTTCTTATTATTACAAATATTTTAGAATGAATAATTAAATATAAAAAGGACAACATTTCTTCACAATCCTGTCACCTCAGGGAATCAAACTTAAAAAATTTTTCACATTCCTGTTGAAGCCTTAACAATATGTGTGCAGAAGTCTTAACACAGTAGTAAACATAGTGACAATACCATTTATTCATCCATTCATTCATTCAACAAATATTTATTAAATACCAACATTTTCCAGGAGCTTGGGACATATCTGACAAAAAAATTCTCTGCTTTCACGGAGATTTAAATTTTGGTGGGTTGAAGATAGATAATAAAAAAGAAAGAAGTAAATCATATTACTGTTAGAAGGTGATAAGTACTATGGTTAAAAAATAAAGAAGGAGGTATGGGATGTCAGGGGTAGGGGTGGTGACAATTTTAAACAAGGTCACTGGAACAAATACATAAAGGAGGTGAAGCAGTTAGCCATGTGGATATCTAGGAAAGAGAGTTGCAGACAAGGTTCAGGGCCAGGCAGAGGCATCAAGGCAAGAACATGACAGGGATGATTGAAGAAAGGCAGGGAGGCCAGTGTGGCTGGAGGGCAGCTAGCAAGGGGGAGAGTAGTAGGAAAGGAATTCAGAGAGGTGATGTGTGTGTGTGTGTGGTGGGGGTGCTTTGTGAGCCACCGTAAGGCCTTCAGCTCTTGGGTTGTAGGGTTATATTGTAATATTGCTGTTATTGTTTCCACTTAACCATCATATCACAAGTTACATTCTCTTCTACATGTGATACATGGCATGACAGAGAGAAAATCAGTTCATAAGTGTTGTTACCCTGACTAATGGAGCATAACTAGCCTTCTATGAAAAAAGAAAGCGGGGGAAGATACAAACCAGATGGATTCTGTTTTTGGAATCCCTCTCCTTTCTTTACAACTATTTTATGTATTTTTTTTCCTATTCCCATTACCACATATAAGTGTCTAGGGAAGAAAAAAAGTATTCTAATACTCATAAAGCTTAAAGCATTGGGGGCTTGCTATTTTATTTTTCCCTGAAATCTCTTATTTTGAATGTGGAAGGGGAAATGTTTAACACACAGAAAAATTACAAAGAAAAATTTCAACCATTGGAATCTTTTCCCAGCATGTGTAAGGAAGACCCTATCTGAGGGGCTGCTAGAATATGAGTACAATGATGGCTGGTATGACAGCTGAGTCTTTGATAAGCCAAGGTATGTTCCCTCTTAAGAATGTATGTGGCTGGAACTGGGATTTGGTGCAAAGGTTACTACTTCAAACTGTATAATTCTGAGGCACATATTCCTTCTTTATAGCTTTAAGAAATTCTGTCCTCTTCCCCCAGGAGACAGTATTAGAATTGATCTGCCTCATACCAGTGTTTCGTATCTCTGTGCTAGTTATTCTGAGTGCTTTGCTCATTTTTCCAAAACTATTGCCAGTATCCTTTGTATATGTAATAAATAGAAACCAGAGCCTGCTCATTATTATGAAATGCTCTCATGATCTCATATTATTATTTCCTTTTAGATGTAGCCAGCCAAAACTGTGTAATTGAAATGTGGCAATTAAACAACAGATACAATTTCCCTTTTTGCTTTGCAAGTGACTAGTTAATTAGATGATTGACTATTCAAATGTTACTCAAACCTATGTGACTGTTCATTATATTTATTCCCGGTGTTAATATAAACTTAAAAACAACAAAGCTTAGAATAAATATTAGTTACATAAAAATGAATGCGTTCATTTTATTTCATGCTATTTTGCCAATTTCACATTAGATATGTTCATATGTGGAAGCACATTGGCCCACTGAATTAATTTTATTGTATCTTCATCATTTATTTCTTGCAGGAACAATCATTCCTAAGAATTATAAATGAAATATTATAGATTTTCTTAAACTTGGTAGCCATATTATATAGAGACAACCATTCCCTTTTTAATACTATTAATGCTGTCTAACTTGACATACTATCAGTTTGCAAAAACGTATTTTTGCTTTCTATAGGTCCATACTTTAGTTCATAGGAGCCCTGGTGGCACAGTGGTTAAGAATTCAGTTGCTAACCAAAAGGTCAGCAGTTTGAATCTTCCAGCCGCTTCTTGGAAACCCTATGGGGCAGTTCTACTCTGTCCTATAGGGTTGCTATGAGTCAGAATTGACAAGTTGGCAATGGGTTTTTGGTATATTTTAGTACATGCATATAAATGCATGGTTTCCAGTAAACTTAAACTTGTATTCGTAGGAGTCAGAATTATTTTTCATTACATAGAATAAATATCCCCCTTTTCCTCCATTGATGCATCTAAACTATTTCTCCCTCTTCCTTGAAAAACCTCTACTCTTTGGGAGCCCATTTTATCAAGCTTTCCCCTTCCTTACTGTTACCATCTATGAACTCCTGGCAACTATCATCCCCACCTGTATTCAACAGTTACTAGTCATTTTAACATGTGGCCCACTATATTCTTCTCTACCACTGCTCCTCTCAGCATCCTAGAGATTCATTATCCACAAAGATGACACACCCAGCATCCTGGCTTCTCAGTTCCTTGACATGCTCTCCTCCAAAATCATTTCCTTCTCCCCATCTCAGACAACAAATAATGGCACAGCCTTGAAAATATCAGTTTCAAGCATCCTGTTCTCTGACCTTGAATTTTTTTCAACTCTGTTACTCTAGTACTTGCATTGCAAGGACACTTTGACCACATCAAGACCTCCAATCCACTCACCCCACTATTTTTCCCTGTCAGTCACTTCTATGCTCTCGTGTCCTTCCTTACTAAGCTTATATTCTGAGTCTACCAGAATAATCACTCCATTTCTCTCTGTTCCTTTGCTTCTCTATAAACCAAAATATTCTTATTCTTTACTTACATCCATAAAGTTTATCATCCTGATGGGCTCATTTTCAATGTAGAACCACAAATATCAATGGTCACTCATAAACTGCCAAGTAATTTGAATATCTCTTTAGTAGATTGTCTTTCCTAGTCTCTGAAATGGAGCTTTGGTGGCGCAGTGGTTAAGAAATTGGCTGCTAACCAAAAGGTCAGCTGTTTGAATCCATCAGCCACTTCTTGGAAACCCTGTGGGGCAATTCTCCTCTGTTCTATAGGGTTGCTATGAGTAGGAATTGGCTTGACAGCAACAGGGAGTCTCTAAAATGAATATTTCACATCTGCCGCTTTTCTCTTTGAATTTCTAACACTTGTCCCCCGCTCTATCTCAGCCGATGACTTTGTCTCATATTTAGAGAGAAAATTGATGCTATCAGATGAGAACTACTATTTCCTCTTCTCATAAACAAATTCACCAACCCCTCTAAATCTATACTCACATTTCCACTGAAATATAAGAAATGTTTCCCTCCTAGCTAAAATTAACCCTTAATTTATTTTCTGGATTAACTTTTCATTTGCTTCTCTGAGAGATAGTACCATGCATCCATTAACAGTTCAGATAAGATATTTAACCTCTGTGCACCTTAGTTTTCTCATCTGTAGCTTGGGTATAATAATAGTACCTCATTCAAAATGAATAATGAGTTAATAAGTGCAAAGTGATGAGATCAGAGCTGGGCATAACAAGTACTTAACAAATGTTAACGATTTTTTTGTTTTTCTCAAAGTTTTGTTTCTGAAATTTTCCCCTTTCACTCCTGCGTTTAATCTGAGAAGAGTGGAGTGAATACCCAATTATATCAGTGCCTTCCGTGCTCGCCATCTTCCCTTCTCCTCTTCTCTCTCTCCTTCTCCATCTTCTTCTTTCTCCCTCTCCCTCTCCTCTCTCTCTCTGTGTTGGATTAGAGACTCATGAAGTGATATTTTTGTTGCAGAGTAACATCTCTGCCAAGAAGATGCATCAGGGTGCTAAGTACTTTCTTTATTACTCGATTTCTTTACTGAATTTTTCAGTTCAAATCAAGTATTTGATCTTCTAGCTACAAAACAACTGCGACCTAGCCTGGGGATACTGAAAATTGTTAATTATGAAAATGACAGAGGGAAGGAAAAGAAATTTAGCAAATACACTTAAGCTGTATATGAAGGAAAGCAATAAATCTCTACATAAACATCTGTGTTTTATGACACTATCATATATTTTATTATTAAGCAAAAATCATGAGGTAGCACAGCACATACTAATGATGGCAATTATTTGCCAGAACTAGATAAATTGCCTGAGAATAGAAAGGTTACATTTGTTAATAATAGCATACTAAAATTATTTTATTATTTTCCCTTGGGGAAGAATTTTTCAATACTTTTCTGAGTATTAACAGTCTCCTCTCTTCATTCTCTATTTCAAAGACCTTGTTTGTTTTTATCTAATGGAAAAATACACTCATCCAACAGTACAAACCATTGTATAAACTCTGAGGCTTTTTCCTCTTGCACCTTAGCATCTGAATCATGTATAATTTGTAGCCCTGTCATGAAACTACTGAAATTTCCTCTTAATTCCCAGCTGATATGAATAGGATAGAGAATTCTGGGTAATTGTTACATTATAATTTTGCTTCTTTCATAGAATGTTTTGTTATAATGATAATATGCTTGGTTACAATGTCCAACGTATTTACTTCTAGTTTGTCCTGAAGACATTGTCTTTTAAGAGAAAAATAATAGTTGTGAATCATTGCTTCCATAAAATTTTGATGGTTGCTTATAAGATAATTAACATGATTCAGCGAGTTATATAACAGTGTTTGGTTTTCAATTATCTATAAGGAATTGCATAAGCATTTTCATACTTAAGGCACTGAAATCACAATATGTAATCAATTTTACAGAGTAGGAAGATAAGCATTAACTCAGAACACCACTATAAGAGTTTAATACTCATCTATTAAGACATACATTCAGCCCTTCTTTAAGGAAGAAAGAAAGGCTATGTTAATTTAAAAAGTGTCACTGCATAACTGTTTTTGTCAACTGTTTCCCATTATAGAGAAAAGAATATAGACGAATGTGAAACATCCTAGATAAAAAGAGTTTTTAAGTATAGAATGGGGATTAATGAAATAAAGAGGCTCTTTGCGGTGAAATATCTTCCTAACATAATGTTACTTCCTAACAGTAATGGTCATAAAGAGAATAAAATTGAGGTGGCCAAATGATTGGACTTAGCTCTGGAAAATGATAGATAGATATGTTGTATCATGCAAATAGGTACTCTGGTGGTGACACATGGTAACATTTAAGGTAGGTGACCATTGCTGAGGTAAAGCATTGGAAACTTATGTAGGCAATAAAAATATCTATCCCTGAAACATAACTGTCTTAGTTATCTAGTGCTGCTATAACAGAAATACCACAGGTGGATGGCTTTAACAAAGAGAAGTTTATTCTCTCACAGTCTAGTAGGCTAGAAATCTGAATTCAGAGCCCCAGCTCTAGGGGAAGGCTTTCTCTGTCGGCTCTGGAGGAAAGTCCTTGTCATCAATCTTCCCCTGGACTAGGAGCTTCCCCACCCAGGAACTCCGGGTCCAAAGGAAGCGCTGTATTCCTGGCGCTGCTTTCTTGGTAGTATGAGGTCCCCCTCTTTTGCTTCCCTTTCCTTTTATCTCTTATAAGATAAAAGGTGGTGCAGGCCACACCCCAGGGAAACTCCCTTTACATTGGATCAGGGATGGGACCTTAGTAAGGGTGTTACAATCCCAACCTAATAATATAATCTTGCCTTATTAACCACAGGCACATAGGAAAACTGTAATTATAATTATAAAATGGAGGACAACCACACAATACTGGGAATCATGGCCTAACCAAGTTGACACATATTTTGGGGGAGACACAATTCAATCCATGTCGATAACATAAATCATTTTTTCTCCAATTTTTAAACAATTTCTACACTGATTTCTTTAGTCATTTCTTTTCTATTTCCTTCTCTTGTTGTACAACTCATCTCCAGTCTCCGAATAACTGCCTTCAGTTAGTTCTAACACCACAGCCTTACTCTCCTTTATAAGAACGTGACCACAAATCCTTCTGATGTTGACAGAGAAGATGGGTACTATCAGGTCTCATTGCATTGAATCAGCGCAATAACCTATGGAAAATGGCAACAGTATAATATTAATGTCAAACGTTTTGTGAGTTACAGTCACAATTCTTTGAGCACTTAGGAAGTAAGGGATATATTAATGCAAGACATCAATGATATTATTATTTATGTCATCATTACAAAATATTTGGTGACTTTTCAACACATTCTTCAGTTTTATGTTTTTAGGTATGATTGGTTCTACTATCTTATGACTTACAATATTAATATCATACCAGATATATGATTTTTTGAAAATAAGAATAAACTAGATATTCTCAATGAAAAATGTCTAAAATAGAACATTAAATTTTATTATGGGAGATTTAAAAAAATTACTTCTTATCTTTTTCTCCTTTACAAACATACATAAGTTTATCAAAATTTATACTTTTTCTCTGATTTCTCTAATATGTCCTATTCAATTGTCTTGTTTTAATTTCCTTTCTCATTAAATTTTCCACTGCTCAGCTGTCAGTTTGTTCTACTGTGGTGGCTTGTGTGTTGCTGTGATGCTGGAAGCTATACCACCAATATTTCAAATACCAGCAGGGTCACTCATGGTGGACAGGTTTCAGCAGAGACTACGAAGGACCTAGCAGTCTACTTCTGAAAAAACTGACCAGTGAAAACATTCTGAGTAGCAGCAGAACATTACTGAGAGAGTGCTGGAAGATGAGCCCCTCAGGTTGGAAGGCACTCAAAATAACGACTGGGGAAGTGCTACGTCCTCAAAGTAGAGTCAACCTTAATGATGTGGATAGAGTGAAGCTTTTGGAACCTTCATTTCCTGATGGGGCACAACTCAAAATGAGAAGAAACAGCTGCAAGCGTCCATTAATAATAGGAACATGGAATGTACAAAGTACGAATCTAGGAAAATTGGAGGTCATCAAAAATGAAATGGAACACATAAACATCTATATCCTAGGCATTAGTGAGCCGAAATGGACTGGTATTGGCCTTTTTGAATCAGATAATCATATGGTCTACTATGCTGGGAATGACAACTTGAAGAGGAATGGCATTGCATTCATTGTCAAAAAGAACATTTCAAGATCTATCCTGAAGTACAACGCAGTCAGTGATAGGGTAATATCCATACACCTACAAGGAAGACCAGTTAATATGACTATTATTCAAATTTATGCACCAACCACTAATGCCAAAGTGTTTTTTCTACATTTTTAATTTTTTAAAAATTTTTCACATATTGGTTTTTAATCTGTCATCTATGCTATGGTAATGTACAAATTTAGCATTATTTTCCTTCATTTAGTGAGCCTGTTTTCCCGACACCATTTATAAACAATCCTTTTCTCCATTGCTTTCTGGAGCCATATTTAACTTTCGAACCTCCTGTTCTGTTCCATTGGATTGCTTGTCCATTCCTGAGTCATAATGTTTTTTATTACTATATCTTTGTTAGCAAAGATGACACTTTGAGGACTAAGGTGCTCCTGATCCAAGCCACGATGTTTTCAAACGCCTCATATGCACGCAAAAGCTAGGCAAGGAATAAAGAAGAGGATGGTGTAGGACCCAGCAGTGTTTCATTCTGTCGTTCACAGGGTCGCTATGAGCTGAACTGACTTTACAGCACCTAACAACAACAACTAGTCTTTGTTTATGGCTTCACCTCTGTAGGGAAAGTTTCTCCCTTCCTCACCCTCTGCACAACTTTAATTTTCTTTTTCAACTTAGTTCTATATCCATATGGATTTTAAAATGAGTTTGCCAAATCATCAAAACAATATCTTTAAAATATGTCTGTTAATGATCATATATAACAATACATTTCCAGATTTTGATCTTTGAATATTAATATTAATACTGATAAATTTTTATTTAAAATCATGATGTTATTTCCTTAAACATTTTGAAAATATTATCTTACTTTATTCTTCACTCAGATGTGCTTTTTTGGAGTCTGATGTCAATATGACTTGTTTTCCTTTATGGGTGGTCTGCTTTTCTCACTAGAAACTTCCAAATTTTTCTCTTTGTCTTCAATTGTATGTCTTCATACATTTCACCATAATGTTTTTAGGTTGGGTTTCTCATTCTCTATGCTGTTTCAGTCTGAATCCTTTTTAATCTGAAGTTTTTCATCTTTTTTCAACTGGAGAAATTCTTGGGTGTCATTGCTGAAATATTTCCATTTCTCTATCTGTATACGTTTTTTTCCTGTTGGAAGTATTTTGATATTTCTATCGCTGCCTCCATAATCTCTTTTACCCTCTCTTTCTTCTTTCCAGGAAACCCTGGTGGCGTAGTGGTTAAGAGTTCAGCTGCTAACCAGAAGGTTGGCAGTTTGAATCCACCAGGCACTCATTGGAAACCCTGTGGGGCAGTTCTACTCCGGCCTATAGGGTCGCTATGAGTTGGAATCGACTCTACGGCAACAGGTTTGTTTTTTTTTCTTTTTGGTTCTTTTTTCCAAGTGTCTTTTGGAAGAATTCTCTAGACTATTTTCCAATTCCTTATTTCATTCTTTGCCTGTTTCCTTTTTGTTATTTATCTAATGTTTTAATAAATTATTTAAACACATATTTTTCATACTGTTTTGTTATGTGCTGTCGAGTTGATTCCAACTCATAGTAACCTTATATGACAGAGTAGAACTGCCCATAGGGTTTCCTAGGCTGTAATCTTTATGGGAGCAGATCACCAGGTCTTATCTCCTTGGAGCCATCAGTGAGTTCAAACCGCTGACTTTACAGTTAGCAGCCAAGCGCTTACCATTGCACCACCAGGGCTTCTTCCCAGTATGCCTGCTTAGTTCTTATTTATAATTGCTTGTTTCTGCTTGTTGTGGATTGAATTGTGCCACTCAAAAAGATAGGTCGAAGTCCTAACCCCTGTACCGATGAATGTGATATTGTTTGGGGAAATAGGGTCTTTCTTTGAAGATCTTATTTATTAACGAGGTTAGACTGAAGCAGGGTGGGTTCTAATCCCTCTGAGTGGCATCTTATACAAGGGGAGAACAGACATGGAGATAAAGTTACATAAGTGGAAGAAGACATATGAAGATACATCTACAAGCAGCAAAGTTCACCAAGGATTACTGGCAGAAACCAGAAGCTAGGAGAAAGCATGAAACAGTTCTTTCTCAGAGCCCTCAAAGGAACCAACATCGTCAATACACTGACTTGGATTTCTAGTCTCCAAAACTGTGAGACAATGAATTTCAGTTCTTTAAAGCCGTTTACTTGGTGGTATTTGGTTATGGCAGCCCTAGGAGCCTAAGACACTGTTTCGTTTCTCAGTATTCTCCTTTAATTCTTTGAGAATTTTTATTAGTTTCATTCTGAATTGTTGGATAGCATTACCAGGAGCTTGTCAACACTGGTTCACCCGTTATTTGGAGTTTGGCTTGCTGTCCTTGTCTTGTAGTAGTTTTGTTCCTCGTGTGTCCAGTTGTTTTTGCCTTTGAGTTTGCTTTAGTCTGGCTGGTGTTGTAAGTAGGGAGGCCCAGATTCTAGCTTGTGGGTGGAAAGTGGGGTAGGCCATGATGATCCTCGACAGAGACCCCTCCATGACGCAGTCTGAACTTGACCATTCCTCTTTCTGGGGTCCTTAGCAGATGACTCGTATCCTTTGGTTGCTGTTGATCGATGCAGGAATGATACGAGGGATGCCGTGGAATGTTTTCACAACTCCTTTGGCCCTTTTGATATCTCACTTAACCCTAATCAGCCTCCTATGCAGCCTTGGAGGCACAATGGTTAAAGCAATTGACTGCTAACTGAAAGGTTGATGGTTTGAAACTACCAGGGCCCAGCGGGAGAAAGATGTGGCAGTCTGCTTCTGTAGAGATTTACGGCCTTGGAAACCCTATGGGGTCACTATGAGTTGGAATCAACTGGATGACAGTGGGTTTGGGTTTTTTTTTTTTTTTTTTTAATGTAGCCTAAATGTTATCTGCTGACTCAGTGGCACTGGGTAGGCAGTGCTATTTTTGTACCTAGGTCTATCATATGGACAGGACAATGTGATAAGAGAACAAAGATCCAGTTTAAAAGTTCTCCTTACCTTATTCCCCTACCATGGTACCTTGTCCCTCAGCCACACCTCCTCCATTTTCAAGCATGTCTCTCAAACTTTGCCTGTTTTCTTTTTTTTTCCTTCAAAATCCATTTTGTTTTTGTTTCTGGTGCATCTTCTGGATGAAATTAGAGGTGATTGCTAGCGTCTAGGCTTATTCTCCATCTTGTTGAATTCTATCCATATTTGTTTTCAAATGATTGATAGCAAAATAGTATGGACTAAAACTGAGTGCTAGCTATATGCTAAACCCATGCTATGTTTCTACATCTAATGCTCAAAAACCTCATCTTACAAATGAAAGAATTGAGGTCTAGATAAGCTACTTCACATAGCCAGTAACAGAGCCAAGGTGCAAATTCAGCTTGTCAGATTCCAAAGTCTATTCCTTTTAGGCTCCATTGTAATTTAGTGTTTTATTAAATTAGGTTTTGTTCTTAACCTAGGGTATCCATGGACGGACTTCATGGTGTCTAAGATACTCCTAAAATTGTGTTCAAAATTTTGTGTTTCTACATACATAATTTAAACTCCAAAGCTTTCATTAGATTCTCAGAGCTGCTCCTGATTCCCCATAATGTGAAAAGCCACTTTAGGTGAAGTCACAATTTACATGGGGACTTTGGAGGTAAAGCCAGCCAGCAGTGCAAACATAGCGAATAGTGACTTACCCCTGAGATTTTCTTAAATAAACCTAATATTTCTGAGACTGGTCAATTGCTCAAAAGCCAAGAATTAATACATTTGGTTTCTCTTTGCTTTTAGGAGCTGGTATTTCTTTCCCTGGGGCCCTGGAGAGCAAGTTAGTTTGAAAATGTGATGTGGATAGAAAATGGAGGGTTAAATAAGGGCATTCTCTCAATGAGCTTGTTCAGTTGAGTGTGTTTGATTTCAATGCTTGTATGATGGAAGTTAATTGCAAGTTAAAAAAAAATATATATATATTTTTTAAGACTCAATATTGACCTGGTATGAACAAAAGATAAATGACAATCTGATTAATGGCTGGATCTTCATACCCAGAAGACTTTTCAGTCATGTGCCAGTCACATGAGTTGTCAACTTGGCCTTTTTGAGTGTAGGCTCTTCTTCCTAGCTGGCTGACCTTATTTACAAAAAAAAAAAAAACCACTGTCTTTGAGTGGATTCCAACTCATAGCGACCGTATAGGACAGAGTAGAACTGCCCCATAGGGTTTCCAAGGCTGTAAATCTTTACAAAAGCAGACTGCCATCCACATCTTTCTCCCAGGGAGTGGCTGGTGGGTCTGAAGCACCAACCTTTCGATTACAGCTAAGCACTTTAACCACTACGCCACTAGAGCTGTATTCACTATAGTCAGCCTGATTTTTCCATTCATAGGCTCTCAGGAAGACGAGGCTTGTGGAAAAGATCTGGCAGTTATGTCTTGCTAATGAATCTATGATGAGGTTTATATAACAATCTCTGGAAGGTGTCAGAGGCTCACCTTGCCTCAGCTCCTGGGCTGACCACAGCAACCAGGGCTGCTTTTTACCAGAGGTACCCTAGGTTTGATTTTACCAGTCCCGTTTTCAGAGCAGCTAGATGTTCCATACCCAAGAGACAACTGGAACTGAACTGGCCCCTGGAAAGAGGAGAGGTAAATATAGTGGGCAATGAGATCGGCCTTTGGTCTTCTGAAATTAGCTCTAAAGCACAATCATATATCATAGGAAAATATATGATAGCCATATAGAACTCTGAAAATGTATTTCATATCAAAGGAGTGAAGCATGCATAATATCTTTAATGGAGAGAGAGTACAGGATATTATCTAAGTAAAGTGACCTAGTTTACATATTTATTTCAGAAATTGACAGGGCAGAAATTGTCAAAAGTTATCATATCCTACTTTCAGAATCCATTCATCCATTTAAACAATAGTGATTTATAACACTGAAAGAAAAGGAAAAAAACCTGCCAGGTTCAGCCTTGGGATATTTTGTGTTCTCTGCAAAGTGTCAATTTTTGGATTTTTGGTTTCTGGTCCCACATGGACCTGTAATGAAACTCCTCTGTGAGGTGTTAGCCAGTAGCTTGTAGAAAATATTTTCTTGCCAAAGACATGGAACGTGGATCTTGAGTTGTCCCACAAGGAGTAACTGACTCTGAAGGTGTCAGGAGTAAAATGACTCCATTTTATAATCTCTCCCAGAGGCAAGGAGCTTCTCACTTCCAGAATAAATTGATGGTGAGATCCATTTTCTAGCTGGCAGGATGATGATCAGCAAAGCCTTCACTCCATCTTGCTGACAAGGGAAAATCGCCTGTCCCATTTGGCAGGTGTAGGTGATTTGTGAAATGGAAGCTTTATAACCTGGCATGTGCAATGGTTCCCCTGAAAACCTTGATGTGTTGTAAGCACCACTCTGCAAACTCCACTCACATGGAAATACCATGCTCCTCTTCCATATACATAGGTTTGATTCTTCCTTTTTGCATTCCCCAATGTGCTAGTCTTGTCTATTTGATAGCCCCTGAGCATCTCATTCCATTCAAAACTCCAATTGGTATTCTCATGTGTAAACCACAGTAGAGCTTTCATATTTGTTTTCTGAATCCATTTAACTCCAGGCAAATATTATCATCTTTTTTTACAGCTAAAGGCACGTAGATACAGGATAGGAGCTATCGCTATGCAGTCTAGACTCCTTACCCTTCTACCGTTTTCACTGTTTTCCTGGACAAGAATTCTCAGATTTAATTGTATGTGAGAATCATCCAAGTTGCTTGCTAAGAGAATAGTAATGATAGCTAACATAGTGCTTAATATGTGTTAGTCATTCTCTTCAAGAACCTCACATTATCAACTGATTTATTCCTCACAACAACCCTGAGGTAAATGCTATGATTATCCCCATTTACAGGAGAGAAAATGGAAGCAAAAAGAGGTTTCTTCAATTGCTCAAGGTTAACAGTAGGGCTGGAACTGGAATTCAAACTGAGGCAGTCTGGTTCCAGAGGCTCCGCTCTTACCCACTTTGCTGGTCCCTAAGAAGATTCCTAGCTTCCTCTCTCAGAGACTTTTGAATCAGAGTGTCTGGGATGAAGCCTAGGAATCTGAATTTTCAACAAGCACTTTTCCCCAGCTCTAAAACCAGGCGTTCTCAGACTATACTTTGAAAAGCACTGATGTTGGGGGTTCAAAGGCATTGTTTGGTCTTCAGTAGTCACATACCGCAACTAAAATTCCCCAGAGGACATTACATCTGCTAATAACCTATTTATAAGTAGTAGAGCAAAACATAGGGAGAATGTGACTTACAGCAGTGCTTGATAGGTAGAAAAAGGCGAGAAGGAGTTGATAGCACCAAAGGAGAAGACTGATAGTAAGAAAAGCCACACCAGAAAAACATAAACATCATCTACCTTACAGTTTCCTTGGAGCTGAACTTGCCCAGGACTGGTCAATACCAAGTTTGGCAATTACAGTGTAAACAGTTTTCTCAAGTGGTTTTGAAATAAGCCAGTTGAAACAATGGTAGAGTGCTTTGAGTTAGAGTTATCTACTAAATGGTAACAACTCAAAAGTTTTCTGACTTTTAAGATTTTAAAATGGTAACCACAGGCAAATTATTTAAATTAAATAAAATTTAAAATTCAATTTCTCAGTCATACTAGCCACATCTCTGGTGCACAGCAGTCACGTATAGCCAGTGACTACCCCATTGAACATCATAAAGATCTAGGATATTTCCATCATCACAGAAAGTTCTATCAGACCATGTTGATCTATAGACTTTTTTCCAAATACTCTCAGAATTTTCTTTTCTTACCATTATCAATTTTCTCTGCTAAAGTAATTAAATGAAAGATACTTAACGTTCACAGTTTTTCCTGTCTCAAGAACCCTCAAAAGTTTAATTTGTAATTTTGTACTGCTGGTCACTTAACGTCTGGATCTCAACGGGGATTTGTTATTTTCCCACTGTTTTGTTTTATCAGTTGATGAGAGGTTACAGGTCAGGTGGCAGTGTGAGGATTCTGAACCATGGTAATCTTCCTTCAAATGTGAATGGCCATCTCCCATGCAAACATCACAAGCTAGCAAAGTTTGAGATGGACAGGTATCCCAGGATAAATGTTGTCATGATGGCCAGTTATGACATCAAAATCATAGACATGACCTCTCACATTCCCTTTTTAGCTTGGATATGAGTTTCTATCCTCCATTATTATTAAAAACAGTGGATGGCAGTTGTTTCAAGACTTCCTGCCCTTATATAAGACAGGAGTGATTTTATTAGATCTACATACACAACCTGTCACCAGACAAATGAAAGCATCTGCTGAATAAGCCATGTAGGGGCTCACCGGGTCTTCAAAGACTCCTGCGCAGCAAAAGTTATCTCAGTTCAAACCTCCTTCCTTCAGCAGGATAATGAGCTGCTGGCTCTGATTCAGCCTCCTGTGGCTGAACTGCTTTGGCCTTTTGCTAGACTCCAGGGTTATGAAACTGTTATAGCAGTGGCCCTGCCGTTTCAGGGTCAGCTTCCTAGGGTTATTTTAGACCCTTTTCTAGAAGTGGTGGTTCAGCACATGGATATCCACTCCCTGGAGTGAGTTTTACAAGAGATCCAGTTAGCTCTAACCCAGTGAACTCTGTGTCCAGTGATATAATGAGATATTTGGAATAGGCTTTGGTACAGAATGCTCTTAGCTGCTGGCCAAAATGGTTTAAAATGGTTTTTCTTTCAGTTTCAAGTACAAATTATTTATGTTATACATACAGTTATTAGCTATTATTAGCCATGCTAAACTTACTTCTCTCATCCTTAATGAAACCTTGAACAAAAGCTCGGAATCACTGAAAGTTAGAACTAAATGGAAATTTTGAGATTAGCTACTCTAATCTCCTTTTAAAAAAAAAATGAGGAACCATATCCCAGAAAAGCTAAGAAATTTACCCAAGATCCCTAAGCTAATTAATAACAGAATTAGAACTAACAACACACATCTCCTAATTCTTTGTTCAGTACTGTTTCTACTGTGTAATCTTTTTCTGTAGGAGTGAAGGCTTATACTATTGCATAAAATGTATGCAAATCTTTTATCCCTACTGAGGAGAAATGCTTGGACTTCAGTTTCAGAGAAGTCACAATTTAACAATAGCCAAAGCATATATGGTAATAACTATATGCTAGACACATGGTGTCCCCCCAAAATGTGTGTCAACTTGGCTAGGTCATGATTCCCAGTACTGCATAGTTGTCCACCATTTTGTGATCTGGTGTGACTATCTTATGTGTTGTAAATCCTAACCTCTATGATGTTAATGAGGCAGGATTAGAGGCAGTTATGTTAATGAGGTGGGACTCAATCTACAGGATTAGGTTGTATTTTGAGTCAATTTATTTTGAGATATAAAAGAGAGAATCAAGCAGAAAGGAGAGGGACCTCATTATCACCAAGCAAGAAGAGTCAGGAGCAGAAGTGTGTCTGTTGGACCTGGGTCCCTGGGCTGAAAATCTCCTAGACCAGGGTAAGATTGATGATAAAGACCCTCCCCCAGAGCCAACATAGAGAGAAAGCTTTCCCCTGGAGCTGGCACCCTGAATCCAGATTCTAGCCTTCTAGACTGTGAGAGAATACATTTCTGTTTGTTAAAGCCATCCACTTGTGGTATTTCTGTTATGACAGCATTAGATAACTAAGACAGCATTCTTCTGAGCACCATAGATAAATGGTCTCCTTTAATCCTCTCGGTAACCCTATGAGATCCTATTATTATGCCCATTTTACAGATAAGTGAGCTGAATCACTTTGAAGTGATTCAGTGCATATAGCTAATACTTGCCAGAATCTCAGTTTAAACTCAAGAAATACAGTTCCAGACTTCATGCTTTTAACTGCTCTGTTTTGCTGCCTATAAAGCTCATATCTGGGGCCACCAATCAGGACAAGCAAATGCATGCAAATGAATTTGGAAAAAACTTCTATGTGCCAGATAGTTCAGTTCTAAGGCAAAATTTTAGTAACATTTTGTTTTTTTTTTTTTAAACTAAAGCTATTGTTTTCATTAGAACATTCATTACTGAGGGCACTTTTTAAAAAACTAAAACCTTTCGGTGATGTTAATGAATCCGGCAACCAAGTAAGCAGAGCAGTAAAATCTGCACCTTGGTGGCAATACTGAGCATCCATTTCTGACTGGGAACAGCAGCTCTGGCAGCTAATGCTGCTCTCTGCTCTCTGGGGTGCGGCCTTTCAGACAAGCCACATAATCAGGAGGGATTTCCATTTGAAACAGTCTGGGTTATTAGTCTGGGAAATACTATTCCTGCTTTCTGTGGATAAGCATTGATACCACAATGAAAGGGATCTTTTGAAGAGAAGAAGTGTTCCAATGGAAATGGACTTACTTATTTTGATATAAACATGCTGGTTTGTATGTAAGATAAGTCCCTGAGCCTATCACAAAAATAAGCTTTTGAGCTACAGGTTAAGGAAAAGTACTTTCCGGAATGAGCACTCTCCTAGTGTGGGATATGTCATGTTTATGAGGGTGATGACATAGTGTCTGACATATTGAATTAAATAAATATAAAATATGTAAAGGACAGTCTGTCTTCAGAAGATTGTAAATTCCTTGTTGTGTGGGGAACCATATATTATGCTTCTTTATTTTCTGCCTAGTAGCCAACATAGTCTTGGGATTAGAGAGGTGATAAGGACACATGGTTGAGTGAATGGGATTGGAACCAGAGGCTGAGACCCTTTGAAAAGAAGGAGTTATAAAAATGGTTCTTCCTTGCCTTAATCTTGGCTATTGGTGCAGAAGGGAGCTTTGACTCATAGTCCTATCACTGATAGACTATGAGCTCTGACATCTTTGTCATTGTTGTGTGCAATCGAGTCAATTCCAATTCATAGTGATCCTATAGGACAGAGTAGAACTGCTCCATAGTGTTTCCTATCCTTTATCTTAATGGGAGCAGATCACCAGTTCTTTTCTCCCGCAAGCAGCTTGTGGGTTCCAGCTGCTGATCTTTCGGTTAGCAGCCGAATGCTTAACCATTGCACTATCAGGGCTCCTTAGATGTTTGTTGTTGTTAGGTGACTTTGAATCGATTCTGACTCCTATCGGCTGTATGTATAGCAGAACAAAATGTTGCCGGGTCCTGTGCCATCCTCACAATAATAGATATGTTTGAGCCCACTCTTGCAGCCACTGTGTCAATCTATCTTATTCAGGGTCTTCCTCTTTTGTGCTGACCCTCTGCTTTACCAAGTGTGATGCTCTTCTACAGGGACTGGATAACATGTCCAAAGTAAATGAGATAAAGTCTCACCATCCTTACTTCTAAGGAGCATTCTGGCTGTCCTTCTTCCAAGACAGATTTGTTTGTTCTCTTGGCAGTCCATGGTATATTCAATATTCTTTGCTAAAACCATAATTCAAATTCATTGATTCTTCTTCAGTCTTCCTTTTACATTGTCCAGCTTTCACATGCATATTGAAAGTACCATGGCTTAGATCAGTCACACTTAGTAACTGAAGTGACATCTTTGCTTTTTAAAAATTTAAAGAGGTCTTTTGCAGCAGATTTGCCCAATGCAATATGTTGTTTGATTTCTTGACTGCTGCTTCCATGAGCATTGATTGTGAAATCCTTGACAAATTCATTATTTTCTCCATTTGTCATGATGTTGCTTATTAGTCCAGTTGTGAGGATTTTTGTTTTCTTTACGTTGAAGTGTAATCCATACTGAAGGCTGTAGTCTTTGATCTTCATCAGTAAGTGATTCAAGTCCTCTCCACTTTCAGCAAGCAAGGTTGTGTCATCTGCGTATCAAAGGTTGGCAATGAGTCTTCCTCCAATCCTGATGCTGCATTCTTCTTCATATTGCCCAGCTTCCCAGGTTATTTGCTCAGCATACAGATTGAATAAGTATAGTAAAAGGATACAACTCTGGTGCACACCTTTTTTGATTTTAAACCATGCAGTATTCCCTTATTCTGTTTGGATGACTGCCTCTTGGTCTATGTATAGGTTCCACATAAGCCCAGTTGAGTTTCTGGAATTCCCATTCTTCACAATGTTATCCATAGTTTGTTATGATCCAGACAATCAAATGCCTTTGCATAGTCAATAAAACAGATAAGCATCTTTCTGGTATTCTCTGCTTTTGGCCAAGATCCATCTGACATCAGTAATGATATCCCTGGTTCCACATCCTCTTCTTAATCCGGCTTGAATTTCTGGCAGTTCCCTGTCGATGTATGGCTGCAAAAGTTTTTGAATTAACTTCAGCAAGATTTTGCTTGTGTGTGATGTTAATAATATTGTTCGATAATTTCCACATACCTTTGGATCACCTTTGTTTGGAATGTGCACAAATATGAAACATCTGGAGGGTTGCAACTGCTGACCTTTCAGTTAGCAGCCAACTGTTTAAGCATTGCACCACTAGGGCTTCTTAGATCTTTAGCAGTATGGTAACTTCTGTGAGACATAGTGCTCTTCCTTAAAATTGTCAATCCCGTTGGGTAGTGGTAAAGATGAAATTCGCTAATACATGTAAAATTATTTATAAAATCTAAAGCTACAAATAAATCCCTTCATAATGAGAATAATCAATGCTGAACAAAATTTATTTGATTAAGAAAAACATAAAACATATCTAGCTCTTAATTCCCATTGTTTGCCTTTATATCTCTGAGCACCTCATATCTCCACCAGAATTGAGGAATAGTTATAGTCAAAAGTTCTCCCTCCTCATACCTGTTTTGCCTTCCCTCTGTCTGTTTCATCCTCCAGAGAGGCCATTTATAGCCTTCTAAATATGCATTTTTTTAATCAAATGTCACTGAAAATAAATCCTATATAAATCTCCCTGGAGTGACCAAGTATGAGAAATAAATGGTCATCATCCTCAATCACTTGTAATTATAGCAGCATTTAGTGCCAATCAGAAGATTTAACAGAGAACTAAACAACCTTGATAACATGGATTAAAAAAAGTCGCTGGGTAGGGAATTGTCACCTGTACTAGTACTCGTGAAACATCGATGTATGTAGTACAAATCAGCTGGGATCTTGAGAAAAGGCAGAAGCAGATTGATTAGATCTCTGGTGGAACCTGAGTATCTGCCCTTGCCAGGTGATGTCATTGTAGCTGGTCTGTGATGCACATTTTGAGTGGCAAGGGTCTAGCTAATGATTCCTTAATTTCCAAATATGAGAACCGTCTTAAAATTTTAATTATTCCCACTTTTCTAATTTTAAATGGTAAAAATACATAAAAACACAGAGTGAAAAAACCATAATCTCAGCCCTCAAAGACATTAACTACAAGTTGTTGTATATATAATATATATAAATACTCAAACAAAATCAGGATCCTTCTATCCACATTGTTTTGAAGCTGACTTTTAAGTAATTTAAATATTATTTAAGTAATAGATACTAATTTTAGAAAATTATCATGTAACGGCAAAGTTTGCAACAACTTTTCTTCTTGTGATTGGAATTGCATCATCAGCAGAACTCATTTTGATTTTGACTATGAAATAGACCTTGCATTGGCTGTGGAGAAAGAATGTTTTGATTATTTTAATCTTCCGTAGATGATGTAAAAAGTTTGATTGCGGGGCCTAGACTTAAGGTAAGCAGGTCCCGGCCTCCCTGATACAGGGAGTTACATGTGTATCTACAGATGATCTGGTCCCTGCAATGTGGCAGCAGGTTGGAGCCTAAGAAAGAGCAGGCCCTATGGAAGAGTCAAGTCCAAAGATTGAAGGAGCCATAATACCTTTGTCCAGTTTTCAGAATTTTTGCTTTTTTCTTTTTGTAGTTGTTATTCTTTCCTATGACCTTGCACTTTTAGTGAAATAACCTGGGTTTATTTTCAAACCCGTCCAGGCCTGTGGTGATGCTCTATAGGAAATCTCCACACTAGTCTGGCAATGCTGGTTAGGAGATGGGAAAAGGCAACTGGCAAAGAAAGAAGGGAGGGAAAGGGTTGACGGAGATGAAAAGCGGCAAACAAATCAGATGTTCAGGACTTGTAAATATTCCTAAGAGACCAAGAAACAACCAGAGGGGGGATAGGCAGGATTCCCTACTAACCAAACAGGACAGAGACTAGGACTATTGTGACTTGCATTTTGAAAGGAACAGTGAATCCAAAGTCTGGAACATGTGAGGCTATGTTGTTTTAAACCTCATTTTGCCGGCGTCCTTAGAATGATCCATTTCCCAGGGACAGAGTCACATTAATAAAGTTCACTTAGATGGATGTATTTACACAATGTCAATTAATCAATTTAGAATGAGAAATACAGTTATTAGGTGGGCTAGAATACTTGAAGCCCATTTTTTATAGGAAGCCCATCAGAATGCAGACTCATTTACTTTCAATAAAACAATATGACTATTTGAAAATTGGATGTTTGTATCAGTCTGCCCAATGCATTCCCACTCTATAGGCTAAAAAAACAAAAACAAAAACAAAAACAAAAAACCCCTTGCCACTGAGTCGATTCTGACTCATAGCAACCCTATAGGACAGAGTAAAACTGTCCCATAGGGTTTCCAAGGAGCTTCCAAGGAGCTGCTGGTGGATTTGAACTGCTGACCTTTTGGTTAGCAGCCAAGTCTTAACCACTGCGCCACCAAGGCTTCAAGGGAGGCCTTATTAATAAGAAAAGGTATTGTTCCAGTTAGACAATAGTACAGACTTCTCACCACCCTCCAAGACTCATAACTGGATAGATAAGCAAATAAGGCAAATCTACTGGTCTTTCCATTTTTATTTTCCAGGCTGATCATCCCCTTTCTGTTCACACTATCCTTCTCCAAAAGAAGGATAACGCACATGTTTTGATTTCAAGATACTCAGGCATATTCACATTCCATTCCTGTACCCCTGAGTTTCGGGTGTTCCCAAGCTCTTCAGTCACAGAGTCATATGCATCTTCCCAGTTGACTTTCCCTGATGACTGACCACAACCATACTGAGTGGACTGTGCTACCTTAGCTCCCAGAGGAGAGCATCATCTGCCTCACCTTCAAGTTCTGAGGAGAGGAGCACCTCCCTGTGACTCCTACATTCTAAAATTATTCTATAGCACACCTATTAAAGAATTTCCAAATTTTCTGACATAAGTACAGGTTAAAAAGGGTCTAGTGATCTAATTCAACCCCCTCATTTTATAAGTAATTACTTGGAAAAAGTTAGTGAGTTGCTCAAATGTACGAAGGTAGGAAGCAAAACCTGGTCCCTCAAACTCTCATTCTGATAGCTCTATTTCAGACTGCCTCAGGCCAGTGATATTTTTAGGTTTCAATCGCTTCTGCCATGTGTCTAAGAATGCTTATTGGTAATGATGTCCTTTTCCTTATCCCTTGCTTCCTTTCTTCTCCCTCACACAGGATAGAATGTCACAGAATCAAATCACTGAAATGTAAAAATATTTAGAGGGTTTAGTACTTTTTTCTTCCATTTCTTGTCAGAGGAAGAACACACATCTTTGTCATCAAGACAAAGTGAGTTCTTTAAGAGGACTGTTTTCAACAAGGCTGTTCTGTAGTGGATATTGGCCGTGACCTGCTAGAAAATGAATTGAACCATTCAAACATGTAAGTAGCCTAGTACTGAAAATTTATATTCTCATTCTAATGAAAAATGATGGCTTCTTTAATCATAAACTGGGCCTGGTTTTATTTAAATATTGTAAGTGTCATCAGCAGAGGATCTATTGTGCTGGGCTTCTGAGGAGAGAAGTAAATAGTCACTTGCTGAGCTTGATTGGGCCTGATGTGGTATGACTTGCAGGATAATTTATTCTTGCATTAAGGGGAAAAATACCCAGGAGAGCAGAGGTTTTGATGGCCTAAGCAAGGTTTATATGGATTACAAAGATGTCTTTGGGAAGGAAAATTTACTTTTAGATGGTCCATTCCACACTTTGAGTCAGGAAAACAATTTTTCTTCGAAAATGTACTGTTACTGATAAATACCAGAAGTCAGTTCCTATCTTTGAGTTAATCACAGCAACTACAAGGCTGAATGCTCACCCATGTTTTACTGTTCTACAGGCATAAAATGGGAAAGGAGAATGCAGTACAGCAGAAAGAAGAAGAGCACAGACTCTGGGAGTACATCAGCAGAGTGGAAGTCCACCTTCTTCACTTCTTAACTGTGTGACCTTGGGCAAGGTACTGAACCTCTCTGTATCTCAGTTTCCTTGTCTGGAAAATAGGAATGATAATAAATAGTGCCTACTTTCAGAATTGGTATGAGAATTAAATATCTTGATATATGTAACATAAGAGGAGTAACTGCTGTTAATAGAACTAAAAAAAAACCTAAGTAAAACATTAATTTTCACGTCATGTATTTAACAGGTAATATTCAACTGGAGTCTAAAGCCTAGTATTATCAGGATGGCTAGATGTGAATCATATATTTACCTTTGATATTACTAAAGTAACTTTGTAAATTGACTTTAGGTCTTGATTTACATCAGCTGTTGACTTACACTTATGTAACAGAAAGTGAGTCTCAGAGTCAGTTCGAGAGTAAAATCATAGCTCTACTATTTACTACCTTGGGAACCAAAGGATTAGTCTTTTTGTACCTTACATTCCTGTCTACAGAATGGAATAATACTGCTCATCCATAGCAAATATTTATTGAGCACTTACTGTATATCAGGCACTGATTTAAGCTCCTTAAATTTAAGAATTTATTTAATCTTCACAACCACTCTGGAAAGATTAAGTAACTCGACCAAGCTCATACAGTTAACAAATAGCAGAACTGGAACTGAAATTTAGGCAGCTTGATTCCAGAGCCCGAGCTCTTCACCACTGCATGTATAATTTATTCATTCATGCCTTATACGCGTCTAGGTGGTGTGGATACAACATTGTATAAAATAAACGAAGAAAACAAACAGACAAATGCCTTCTAACAAATTTAACTTTCTAAGAAGATGATATGAGCGCTAATATTTAGAGGAGCATAGTTTACTAGAAATACAATGTGAACCATAGATGCAAGCCACACGTGTAATTTAAAATTTTCTATTAGCCACATTATGAAAAGTAAAAAAGGTGAAAATTTCAATAACATATTTTATTTATCCCCAAACAGCCAAAAATATTATTTCAACATGTAATCAGTATTAAAAAAAACCATTAATAAGGCCATTCTTTTTTTATACATACTAAATTTTGGAAATCCAGCATGAATTTGCACATCTCAATTCCCACTAGCCATATTTCAAGTGCTCTATAGCCACATGTGGCTAGTGGCTACCACATTATACAGAACAAATCTAGAGGGTAAGGATGAGCTACCCATGAGAATAGCTTATTGCAAGGATTCTGAGTGAGGAAAGGACTTTGTGCTCCAAAGTGCCTGGAGCAGAGTGAGAAAGAGGGAGAGTAGTCAAAGATGAGGTTTAACGGGGAGGTGGGGACCAGATCTTGCAGAACTTGATAGGTCACCTGAAAAAGGTAGGCGCCTTTTTAAATTTAAGCTAAGGTTGTATTTCAAACCTGAGTCCTGAATCCAACGAATGTATAATGAGTAACTAAGTGACCCCTAAATCTTTTTAGCAAAAAGTTGTTTGTGTTAGTGTTCTTTTCATCGTGTCTTGTTTATTTTATCAGAGCAAACTAGTGCTTCAAGTCGTCTGAGATGTAAGTGACTGTAATATTAACTTCGAACATAGCTTGCCAATCGAATTTCACTTTTGCAAATAGTATACAGCTTTGAGATTTAATGTGAAAGGAAGCATTTTCATGGAGGATTGGTTTAGTTCGTTAAAGCTGCCTTTGATTTAAATTCCAAGTGATGCTTTTAGGTCTCAGAACATTTAAATAAAACCCGTCGTCGTCGAGTCGATTCCAACTCATAGCGACCCTATAGGGCAGAGTAGAACTGCCCCATAGGGTTTCCAAGCCTGTAAATATTCACAGAAGCAGATTGCCACATCTTCCCCGCCCCCACAGAGCGGCTGGTGGTTTTGAACCACTGACTTTTCAGTTACTAGCCAAGTGCTTGACCACTGTACCACCAGGGCTCCCAGAACATTTAAACAGGAATGAAATTATCTGATTCCAAATCTTCCCTCACTTCCCTTCAGTAACTTTGGAATCCCATGGGTATGTGGCATCAAGTCATGTGAAGTGTGTTTCTCACAACCGCAAATGTTCCAAGAAAGGCATAATTCCTGTATCATTTTTCTTTCAAAGTTATACACCACATTCAAGTTCAACGGTGACTTGGAAACTTTATAAGCTGGAGAACCTGGTAGCACTTGAGTCACCACAGAATCTTTTAACTCTAACAACAAGCCTCAGCTATGATTACACAAGGAACCCTGGTGGGGCAGTGGTTACGAGCTCTGCTGCTAACCAAAAGGTCAGCAGTTCGAATCCACCAGCCGCTCCTTGGAAACCCTATGGGGCAGTTCTACTCTGTCCTATAGGGTCACTATGAGTGGGAATTGACCTGACAGCAACAAGTTTTTTTGTTTTAGTATCATTACACAGGAGCCCTGGTGGCACAGTGGTTAAAAGCTTGGCTGCTAACCAAAATATTGGCAGTTTGAATCCACTAGCCACTCCTTGTAAACTCCATGGGGGGCGGTTCTACTGTGTCCTATAGCGTTGCTGTGAGTCTGAATCGACAGCCTGGCAAGAGTTATAATTTTTTTTTTTTTAATTGCTATGGCTGGTGGATTCCAGCTGCCAACCTTTCGGTCAGCAGCCATAGCTCTTAACCACTGTGCCACTAGGGCTCCACACAAAATTACAGGTGCCTCTCCATAGATAGGGGCCCTGGTGGTGCGGTGGTTAAAGCGCTCTCCTGCTAACTGAAAGGTTGGGTGCTCGAACCCACCAGCCACTCCTCAGGAGAAAGATGTGGCGGTATGCTTCTCTAAAGATTACAGCCTTGGAAACTTTGTGGGGTAGTTCCACTTAGCCCTGTGGTGCAGGGGTTAAGAGCTATGGCTGCTAACCAAAAGGTCAGCAGTTCAAATCCACCAGCCTCTCCTTAGAAACGCTATGGGGCAGTTCTTCTCTGTCCTGTAGGGTCTCTTTGAGTCAGAATTGACTTGACAGCAACTGGTTTGGTTTCAGTCTTTGGTATAGGGTCCCTGAGTTGGCAATGAGTTTGGTTTTCTCCATAGATAGTAAAAACATTCTTTGTAAGCAAAAAAAATTAACAGATCCTTGTATGTTTTGTTACAGTTTTGTGTCCTTTGTAACCTACTAGCAAGGTATCTTACATTATAAACTTCAATATGAAAATAGCATTTTTATCTTGATAGAGAAGATAATGATGGTGACCTATTCTTTTATCAGAAAGTACTGAAGTGATCCCTGCATTTCATTGGTTTAACAAAAACATGCCTATATGTTCCGCTCTTATGCCACAGAGCAGCAGTCATTGTACATGATTATCAAAAGACTGTGAGTTCAGGTCTACACTAAGTGAAATTAATTGGGAGTCCCTGGGTGGCGCAAATGGTTAAGTGCTCGACTACTAACTGAAATGTTGGCAGTTGAAACCCACCAAAGGTTCTCTGGAGATGGGCCTGGCAATCTGCTTCTGAATGGTCACAGCCTTGAAAACCCTATGGAACAGTTCTACTCGGCACACAAGGTGTCACCATGAGTCAGAATCAACTGTATGACATACATTTTGCAAATTGAAAGTTTCTGCATTTCTTATTCTTATCCTTGCATTCTTCATAGTTTATTTGTTCATTCATCTGATATACGTCTAGTGAGCTTTTTATTTAAGACATTAAACTAATTGTTGTGGAAGGGTAGTTTTTGTTGTTAGGTGCCATTGAGTCAGTTCCAACTCATAATGACCCTATGCACAATGGAACAAAACACTGCGCGGTCCTGCACCATGCTCACAATCGTTGTTATGCTTGAGCCCATTGTTGCAGCCACTGTGTCAATTCATCTGGTTAAGGGTCTTCCTCTTTTTTGCTGACCCTCTACTTTACCATGCATGATGTCTTTCTTCAGGGGCTGATCCATCCTGATAACCTGTCCAAAGTATGTAAGACATAGTCTCACCATCCTTGCTTCTAAGGAGCATTCTGGTTGTACTTCTTCCAAGACAGAATTGTTCATTCTTTCGGCAGTCGATAGTATATTCAATATTCTTCGCCAACACCACAATTCAAAGGTGTCAATTTTTCTTCAGTCTTCCTTATTAATTGTCCAGTTTTAGTATGCATATGATGCAATTGAGAATATCATGGCTTGGGTCAGGCGCACCTTAGTCTTCAAGGTGATATCTTTGCTTTTCAACACTTTAAAAAGGTCTTTTGCAACTGACTTGCCCAGTGCAATCCATCTTTTGATTTCTTGACTGCTGCTTCCACGGGTGTTGATTGTGGATTCAAGTAAAATGAAATCCTTGACAACTTCAATCTTTTCTCCATTTATCATGATGTTGCTTATTGGTCCAGTTGTCCATGTGTATGTCAGTTTGTTGTACTGTAGGGGCTTTCATGTTGCTGTGATGCTGGAAGCTATGCCACCAGTATTCAGATACCAGCAGGGTCACCCATGGTGGACAGGTTTTAGCTGAGCTTCCAGACTAAGAAAGACTAGGAAGGACTCAGCAGTATACTTCTGAAAAGAATTAGCCAGTGAAAATATTATGAATAGCAGCAGAACGTTGTCTGATATAGTGCTGGAAGATGAGCCCCCCAGGTTGGAAGGCACTCAAAAGATGACTGGAAGACGTTCAAAAGATGACTGCGGAAGAGCTGCCTCATCAAAATAGAGTTGACCTTAATGACGTGGATGGAGTCAAGCTTTCAGGACCTTCATTTGTTGATGTGGCATAACTCAAAATGAGACAAAACAGCTGCAAACATCCATTAATAATCGGAACGTGGAATGTACAAAGTATGAATCTAGGAAAATTGAAAATCATCAAAAATTAAATGGAATGCATAAAATTTGATATCCTAGGCCGTTAATGGGCTGAAATGGACTGGTATTGGCCATTTTGAATAGGACAATCATATGGTCTACTCTGCCGGGAATGACAACTTGAAGAGGAATGGCGTTGCATTCATCATCAAAAACAACATTTCAAGATCTATCCTGAAGTACAACACTGCCAGTGATAGGATAATATCCATATCCCTACAAGGAAGACCAGTTAATATGACTACTATTCAAATTTATGTACTAACCACTAAGGCAAAAGATGAAGAAATTGAAGATGTTTAACAGCTTCTGCAGTCTCAAATTGATTGAAATGCAATCAGGATGCATTGATAATTACTGGTGATTGGAATGGGAAACTTGAAAACAAAGAAGGGTTGGTAGTTGGAAAATACAGACCTGGTGACAGAGATGATGCCAGAGATCGCATGATAGAATTTTGCAAGACCAACAACTTCTTCATTGCAAATACCTTTTCTCACCAACGTAAACGGTGACTATACATGTGGACCTCACCAGATGGAATACACAGGAATCAAATCAACTACATTTGTGGAAAGAGACGATGGAAAACTTCAACATTGTCCGTCAGAACAAGGTCAAAGGCTGACTGGAGAACAGACCATCAATTGCTCATATGCAAGTTTAAGTTGAAACTGAGGAAAATTAGAACAAGTCCATGAGAGTCAAAGTACGACTTTGAGTATATCCTACCTGAATTTAGAGACCATCTCAAGAATAGATTTGACATGCTGAACACTAATGACCGAGGACCAGACAAGTTGTGGAATGACATCAAGGACACCATACATGAAGAAATCAAAAGATCATAAAAAAGACAGGAAAGAAAGAAAAGACCAAAATGGGTGTCAGAAGAGATGCTGAAACTTGCTCTTAAACGTGAAGTAGCTAAAGCAAAAGGAAGAAATGATGAAGTAAAAGAACTGAACAGAAGATTTCAAAAGGCAGCTCAAGAAGACAAAGTAAAGTATTATAATGCATGTGCAAAGATCTGGAGATAGAAAACCAAAAGGGAAGAATAGGCTTGGCATTTCTGAAGCTGAAAGAACTGAAAAAAAAAATTCAAGCCTTGAGTTGCAATAGTGAAGGATTCTATGGGGAAAATATTAAATGATGCAGGAAGCGTCAAAAGAAGATGGAAGGAATACAGAGTCACTATACCAGAAAGAATTGGACGACATGCAACCATTTCAAGAGGTAGCATATGATCAGTAACCGATGGTGCTAAAGGAAGAAGTCCAAGCTGCACTGAAGTCATTGGCAAAAAACAAGTCTCCAGGAATTGACGGAATATCAGTTGAGATGTTTCAACAAATGGATGCAGTGCTGGAAGTGCTCAATCTTCTATGCCAAGAAATTTGGAAGACAGCTACCTGGCCAACCAACTGGAAGAGATCTGTATTTATGCCTATTCCCAAGAAAGGTGATCCAACCAAATGTGGAAATTATCAAACAATATCATTAATATCACATGCAAGTAAAATTTTGCTGAAGATCATTCAAAAGCGGCTACAGTGGTGTATCGACAGGGAACTGCCAGAAACTCCGGCTGGATTCAGAAGAGGTCACGTAGCCAGTGATATCATTGCTAATGTCAGGTGGATCCTGGCTGAAAGCAGAGAATACCAGAAAGATGTTTACCTGTGTTTTATTGACTATGCAAAGGCATTTGACTGTGTGGATCATAACAAATTATGGATAACACTGGGAAGAATGAGAATTCCAGAACTCTTGATTGTGCTCATAAGGAACCTGTACATAGATCAAGAGGCAGTCGTTCAAACAGAACAAGAGGATACTGTGTGGTTTAAAGTCAGGAAAGGTGTGTGTCAGGGCTGTATCCTTTCAGTATACCTTTTCAATCAGTATGCTGAGCAAATAATCCGAGAAACTGGACTGTATGAAGAACAGGGCATCAGGATTGGAGGAAAACTCATTAACAACCTGCATTATGCAGATGACACAACCTTGCTTGCTGAAAGTGAAGAGGACTTGAAGCACTTACTGATGAAGATCAAAGACCACAGCCTTCACTATGGATTACACCTCAACATAAAGAAAACAAAAATCTTCACCATAAAATGATGGGAGGGGGATTAAATGAGACAGTGCCTATAAAATGCATGTAATAAGGGTATTTCTAAAGTGTTTGGTTTGCATCATCTCCTTTGAGATCACAAAGTCACATTCTAACTGAGCGTGATATCTTGGCATCTATCTTTTAGTGTTTGGTGCTACAACATTATTTTTCCTGAGAGTGATGATTTCTAGCCAATGTGAAGCTATCCAATAACAATTGTAAAATTACAGAAAATAGGACTCATGCACTTTAGTGAGAAAGTGCTACAAGCCAAAAGAAAATTTAAAAGCCCTATAATTTTGTAACCAAAAATGAATCTCCTTCAAATACGAGATTGCAGGCATTCTTATTGTCTTATTATGGAATCATCGTTATCTTAATAATACCGTATTTTACCATGTGGTTAACATACTGATGCATTTTTTTCTCTTTTAAGCCAATCTATTATGTTGTTGGTCGTCCAGAGCACTTGGAGTGCATCATTAAATAAACACAAGGGTAGGGGAAAATAAAAAAAGTCATTATTAGAAGAGATTCTTTTGGTTTATTTTTGGGGAAAAAAAATTCTTTCTCTGGTTCTTTGAAAATTTCCTGTAAAAGTGATACTTCTCTTTAAAATAACAGTGAAAAACAGAACAGTACAACCTAACTCCACTAAAGGAGGAGAGAAAAATGATTTAAGAAGAAATATATGCTTCAACTCTCTTTTATTCCCCAGAGAGTATAATGCGCCTAATGTTAGTATACAAGTCAGGCAATGACAAAAGAAAAATTTTTTGTGTGTGTGTTTATTGCAGTGGTTCTTTATGTGTAGAATTTAAGGACAGGACCTACTGTTTTGTTTTTTTTTTCATGAGAAAGAAAAAAAGTATCTGATTTACTATATCCACTTGTTTGTTACAAGAACATCTAGTGTAGCTTTGGCAAGCCTTTACATAGCTTCCTGATAACTTGAGAGTCAATAGGTCTGGGGTTCTAGTTTTATGAATTTGCTTCTGTAGATATTTCATATAAGTGGAATCATACAACATTTGACCTCTTGGGTCTGGCTTATTTCACTTAGCATAATGTTTTCAAGGTTTGTCCATGTTGTACCATGTATTAGAACCTCATTCTTTTTTTATGACTGAATAATATTCCTTTATATGTATATACCACTATATTTTGTTTATTCGTTCATCTGTTAAGGGACATTTGAGTTGTTTCCACCTTACGGCTATTAGGAATAATTCTTCTATGAACGTTGGTGTTCAAGCGTCTGAGTCCCTGCTTTCAATACTTTTGGGTACGTAGCTAGGAGTAGAATTGCAGGATCATATGGTAATTCTGTGTTTAATTTTTTGAGGAACTGCTAAATTGTTTTCCATATCAGCTATACCATTTTACATTCCCACCAGAAATGTTGATATTTCAATATGGTTTTATTTTGCATTTTCCTAATGACTAATGACGTTGAGCATCTTTTTATGTGCTCATTGTCCATTCATATATCTTCTTTGATGAAATGTCTAAGTCATTTGCGCATTTTTAAACTCAGTTGTTTATCTTTTTGTTGTTGAGTAGTAGGAATTCTTTACATTAAATTTGTTGTTGACCTGTAGGAGTTTTGGACATTAAACCATTATCAGATAAACGATTTGTAAATAATTTCTCCCATTGTACAAATTGTGTTTACACTTTTTTAATAATATACTTTGATGCACAAAAGTTTTTAATTTGTTTGAAATCCAGTTTATCTAGTTTTTCTTCTGTTGCTGATTCTTCTGTTGTCATATCTGCAAATACATTGTCAAACCCAAGGTTCTGAAGCTTTACCCCTATGTTTTCTTCTAAAAATTTTATGGTTTTAGCTCCTGTATTTAGGTCATTCATCCATTTTGATATAAATTTTGTACATGGTGAGAGGTAGGCATTTGACTTCATTCTTTCATGTGGAAATCCAGTTGTCCAAGCACCATTTGCTGAAGAGACTATTCTTTCCCCATTGAATATTCTTGGCCCCTCGTGGAAAATCTGTTGACCGTATGTGTATGAGTCTGTTTCTGGACTCTGAATTCTATTCCATTGGCCTTTATGTCTACCCTTATACCAGTACCACACTGCTTTGATTATCGCAGTTTTGGAGTAAATTTTTAAAGTCCACCAAATTTTTTTCTTCTTTTTGTAGATTGCTTTATCTATCCAGGGCCTCTTGTAATTCCATATGAATCTAAGCATTGACTTTCCATTTCTGCCAAAAAGGCTGTTGGAATTTTGATAGGGATTATGATGAACCTGTAGATCACTTTGGGAGTATTGACTTCTTAACCATATCGTGCCTTCCTACTCATGAACGCAGGATATCTTTCCATTTATTTAGGATTTCTTTAATTTCTTTTGTAATTAGTAAATTATAATGTATAAATTTTAGAATTTTATAGTTTTCAGTGTACAAATCTTTCACCTCCTTGTTTGTATTAATTTCTAGCTATTTTATTCTTTCTGATGGTGTTTTAAATGGAATTATTGCAGATTGTTTGTTGCAGGTGTATAAAAACACAACCGGTTTTTGTGTGTTGATCATCTACCACAACAATAAAAAAATACCTCGACAGATTGACTCTTTGCTGACTCACTCCTTCAGCACTTAGCCAGGTTTACCCTGAGCCTAAAAATCAGCCCAAGGTGAAAACTCAGGGTTTTTTAAGTCTTTTCTGAGCATGTGTTTTGCCCTGGGTATGTGTGTGACTTTCTAATTCCCTCATATACACAGGTGCTTTTGAATGCTCTAATAATAGCCCAAAGAATTCCTCTGCTGGGCTTTTCCTCCCAAGCCTTAGGTGGTCTATTGTATGTCTCAGTTGTATTCTTTTGCCCTGAATGGCTACAGATATATCATTCACTTTACAGTGAGCAATGCCTGCCACTTTGAGTTCCGAAATAGCGAAACAGAGATGAACGCCGTGCATGAGTACTTCAGGCAGCCACTAGGCAGATTAGAACAGACAAACTCAATAATTTGTGACTAAAGTCCTCTCTGCTCCCAGGGTACCATAGAGGGGAATGTGGGCCGCTGTCTTTTAGCCTGCTGCCATGCTGGGAAGGAGGTAGAGCACAGGTAAGTGGTGGTTGTTATTAGTTGCCATCGAGTGGATTCTGACTCACGGCGTTCCCGTGCGTGCAGAGTAGAACTGCACCATAGGGTTTTCAAAGCTGTGACCTTTTGGAAGCAGATCACCAGGACTTTCTTCCAAGGTGACTCTGGGTGGGTATGAACCTCTAACCTTTTGGCAAGTAGTCAAGCACTTAACTGTTTGCACCACCTCAGGACTCACAGGGCATGGGCAAGTAAAATGCCACAAAGCTTCCCTACCTTTTTGAATTTTCTTCTTCCTTGATTCAGTATTCACGTGGTTGTTGTAAACATTAGTCTGTTGTCCAGAGCTCTGACAAGTTGTTTCTGACAGTTTCTGCTTGTTTTCAATGTTTCTACTGGAGGACGGGAGTTTAGAGCGGCCTACTCTGCCATCTTGCTGACATTACTCCCATAGTAGTTTTGTTTAAATTTATCTTTACCTCTTCTGAATTATGGACATGGGAAAGATTTTTCCAACTACTTGGTGGGTCTGTCAGTTTTAGCAGTACCATTTGCAGTATATGCCTTGAATTTGAATGTGTATGTAAGATAGCTACAATCAAATGGCCTGTAAGATATTATTAGTTTCTTTACACAAAATCTGCTAGTATAGGACATTTTAAAATTTTATAGTACAAAGTACAATCTTTCAAAATATTAATTGAAACTCAATAGGAAGCGATGTAGCATAGCTTACGGCTTCAAATTGAGGTCTTAATAAATTTCACTATGCTAAAATGATGACTCTTGAATTTTGCCTGCATTAAAATCATTTTAGAAGGTAATTCTTCAGCTTACAGTAATAGTGCATGATATTTCTTTTGCTTTTCAAGCAAAGAATAAGGTATCATAAAATTATTGTTGCATAGTAAAGTCATGTATTACAAATGTTATTCAGTACGGAATATAAAATGGACTTGAGAAAACATACATCACACAGAAGACTCACTACAAATTTCATTGGATTATTAAATTCATTCAAATTTGTTTCTACTTGCTGGGATTGAACTGCTTAGTAACCCACTCTATTTTTATTATATTAATTTTACTAATTGAAAAACATAATAAAAATATATTTTATATTTTATTTATAATAATGCATTAGAAATTCTATTTTTGAAATGGCACCTGATTCTACATTAGTATTAACATAAGATGTGTTATTGTTGTTTCAAACATTTAAAAAATAAAGTATATAAGACTTATTTTTAGTTGTTGAACATGAAATTAGAAGCGAATGACTAGGTTTTTATAACTTTAGTGTAATTTTTCAAGTATTAGAATTCCCATAACCCAAAACTAAACTATTTTAAAAATTGAAGGATTCTCATAAATCATATATCATTATATAATACATAAGAATGTGTGTGTATATAATAAGATAAAATAAGGGGGTATCTGTGTCTATTTTCCACTAATGATTTTTATGAACTACTTAAGACATAATGGTATTTCACTAAATTGAGTATGTTTTTAGGTAAGTAGACACATTCAAACAGCTAAACGTTTTCCCTCCATAGAGATTAAAAAATAAACATCATAGTTGCTTTTCTTCCAGGCTGAGGTGACCAATTAAAAGGAAGAAGATGCTTCATAGAATCACAAACCAAGAGTCTAGAGTTTCCCTGGCCTCCAACTTAAGCTTGTGTATACACTTGTGCACAGTCTTCCTAACACATCTAGTAGGTGCTTCTTCTCACTTACTTAGCCTGATAGTTCACCACAATACCCAGATGCTGCCTGTTAGGGGCCAAGGTGAGCTGTTGGCAAAGTCCCAACAGCTGAGCACACACAGTGTGTAAATATGTCGGAACAGATAATGAATGCTCTGATGGATGCCTTCCAGGCAAGGAAAATCAAAGAGGCTGTCATTCAGCCTGATGGAAGAAAGGTATGGTAAGCAGGGCTGACCGCCCTGGGCCGGGAAGAAAGAGGTGGTCTAGCTGAAAAAGGGAGGTGGGAAGATAACTATCCTGGAGGTGGTTAATGGCTGACTGCTTAATAGCATTCTAGTACAAGAAAGGAAGAGGAATGGAAAGGCAAAGGCATAGAAGTCACCATTATTTTTTTCGTTATCTTACATCAGTAATTTTGCAAGCTGCATTAAATGAATGTGTAATTTTGAGAGCTGGTGGAAGACTATTCTCTAACTACTTGCATCTGCTATTTAAAAAAAAGGATTTCATATATATGTTTCGTACTCTAGTTTGATTGGGTTGATTGATTGTTCATTAGATTGTGTAATATGTGGGCTGTGTTTTATGAAATTAAGTGGACTTTAAAATCGAAGAAACTGAACATCTTGGTATACAGAGATTTCAGAGATAATTCCTTTGTGACAAATCAACTTTTCAACCAAGAACAAGGGGGAAATATCCAAAAAGCTGAAACAGAAATGTGTGAAGCATGTGCATGGTATAGTAAGCTTTAAAGGAGTTGGCTATTTCAGTTGCTAAGACAGGAAGGATTATAGAAAACAATTCAGCTTAAGGCAAAGAGTTCAAGTACCAATTAAGATAGGGCCTAATAGAACCTATTTGTTAGCTATTAAGTGACTCTGCAGACATGAAAAGTCTATTTGCTACAGAGATTTGTTCATGGTTTTAACTATATTTAAGTAAGAATTTTAAATATTTTCAGATTTCAGCTCAACAGAAATGTTAGAGGTTAGGGGGAAAATTATTGCCCTTAAAATGTATAATTAATGGATTGTCTAGGCCTTTGATTTTTCACTTCCATATTTGTGGTTTTCTTCCGCCCAAAGACAATTCTTTTATCTACGGAAATTATATGCGGGAAATTCTAAATGCAATCTTTCTAAATTATTTACCCTAGTAAATAAAAGCAGTAACATAGATATAAATGATAAAAAGATTTAAAAAATTGAGCTTTGATATCCTGTGTTTTAATACAACTTCCCATCTTATCAGACATACGGCCTTGCTCGTGGAATTTACTTTTCTGAGCTTCAGTTTCCTCATTCCCAGAAATAAAGTGAAGAATGTTTCTCTTGTTGATTTTACTATGAGGAACAAGTAAAATAAGGTGTGTTAATCTACTTTAATGAAGCCCTGGTGGCCCAGTGGTTAACAGCTTGGCTGCTAACCAAAAGGTTGGGGGGGTTAGAACCCACCTGCCACTACGCAGGAGAAAGATGTGGCAGTCTGCTTCTGTAAAGATCACAGCCTTAGAAACTCTATAGGGCAGTTCTACCCTGTCCTATAGGGTTGCTGTGAGTCAGAATTGACTCAACAGCAACAGGTTACTCTACTTTGATAAATGTATTAATTAAAACTCAACAGGCTACAGGCAAATAAGCTTGGTCTCAGTTGTATAAAACCCCAGAATGGAATACAAAAGGGAGTGTTTACTAGGAGTGAATAATATATAGTTAACTAATCCCACTTCCTTCTTTCATGGAATTCTTTTGTTGCTTGGTCAGGAAAATATGAAAAGGAATATTGCACGCAAGCTTTAAGACATTTGACAGAATCTCTTTTGATCTCTTTGTGAACAAGTTTTATAAATACAGAGTGAATTCAAGAGAAAAGAAGAGATAGAAGTAAAATTTGCTGAGCTTCTCACTTATGTGCCAGCACAGCGTTTGCTGTTTACATACGTTATCTCACTTAGTTCTCCTCACCCTCGTAACCAACCTCTGAGGTGCAGGATAGCATGATGGGTGGAAGCACGTGCCCTAGAACTAGTAATACCTGACTAAAATCCCAGATCCTTCATTCTCAAGCTGTGACCTCCAAATAAGTTATTTAACCTCAACGTGCCTCTGTTTTCTCACATGAGACACACAGGTTAGAAATAAGATAGTTTATACCTTCATAGGATTGTCATGAGGATAAAATGAGTAAATACCTATAAAACCCTTAGAATATTGCCTGGCACATAAACCAAAACCGAACCCATTGCCGTCGAGCCAATTCCTATTCATAGCAACCCTAGAGGACAGAGTGGAACTGCCCTATAAGGTTTCAAAGGAGCGGCTGGTGGATTCAGACTGTGACCTTTTGGTTAGAAGCTGAGCTCTTAACACTGTAAGTAGTTAATAAATAATAATTGCTAGTAAGTTTTTACTAAGTACAGCTGGAGTGCTCATTAGAAGCAAGGATGGTGAGACTATGTCTTACATACTTTGGACATGTTGTCAGGAGGGATCAGTCCCTGGAGAAGGACATCATGCTTGGTAAAGTACATGGTCAGCAAAAAAGAGGAAGACCCTCAATGAGATAGACTGATGCAGTGGCTGCAACAATGGGCTCAAGCATAACAACAATTGTGAGCATGGCGCAGGACTGGGAAGTATTTCGTTCTGTGGTGCATAGGATCACTATGAGTTGGAACCCACTTGATGGCACTTAACAACAACAGCAAGAAGTAAGTTTTTTAAAAGCAATTATTAAATGTTAGCTTAAAAACTGTAGCTCATTAAGTAATTTGCCCAAGGTGCCATAGAAATTAAATTCCCTAGGTGACAAAAATAAGGAGCCCTCATGGTGCAGTGGTTAAGCACGTAGCTGCTAACCAAAAGGTTAGGAGGATAAAGATGTGGCAGTCTGCTTCCATAGATTACAGCCTTGGAAACCCTGTGGGGAAGTTCTACTCTGTCCTATAGAGTTGCTATGAGTTGGAACCGATTGGATGGCAATGGGTAATGGGTAGGTGGTACAAACGGTTAGCGCTTGACTGCTAACCTAAAGGTTGGAGGTTCGAACCCACCCATTGGTCCCATGGAAGAAAAGGCCTGGAAAGCTGCATCTAACAAGATTATAGCCAAGAAAACCCTATAGAACAATTCTACTTTGTAACACATGGATGAGGTCACCATGAGTCAAAATCTGCTCAACGGCAACTAACAACAGCAACCATAGAAATTGAAAGATGGAGCAAAGAATGATTCAGGCCTGTCTTTATCAGACTCACCTTGTTCAAAGATCACACATGTAGTAACTGATGGAAATAGAACTTGAACCCAGTCTTTGTGCCCCCTTGTCCAGAGCTGTCTACCACACCATGCTGCTTCTATCATTACAGAAGGCGAGAGAAGAAAAACACAGCCTCCTATTCCAAATATTAATGTAGGTCCTCCCTTGCAGAAGGACTCTGACAAGCCCTCTGTAATTTATAGTTGAGAACCAAGTTTCAGTTGCATGACCAGCAGCACATGGGCAATGAGAAACAGGCTTAGGCTTAGAGCACAAGGCTTTGGTACCCCCTCCCCCAGGTTGCTATTTGCCCCACAGAACCTGACTGCTTTTCCCTGGAAGGAATCATAATGATGCTTTTAGGTTCCTGACCAGGAAATGTTTATAAATCATAATGTACCATTTGCCAGTGATGTTACCTTATGAATATTAAAAGATTAGGAAATGACAGTGGCTTTTGTTGAAAACCTTGAGTGACCCTGTAAGCAGACACGATAAATAATTGCTTTTATTGCAGTGCCCTCTAAATATTATTAAAACTCTTTAAAGTAGGCAATAAATAATGGCAAACAAGTGCTTGATTTATAGCAATTACAGTACAGATGAGTTGGATTCATGTGCTGCACTGTAATGAAGATAATAGCTCAAAACACGCAAGAAACAGTCACTCGGTGAAATATGAGCTGATTTGCATGATCCATGTCCCTTGAGTAACCTGTAATTGGCTATCATGAGATAATCTAAGAATGATTTCATCTGCAAATAAGAGAAGCAGTACCAAATTACCATGTAATCTGTGTGGATAATTTTTATTTTCTACTGTCACATATTTTGGGGGTCATATAAAATATGTGCCCCTATATTCTAATATTTGGGAATATTCAGTAGTTAAAGACCATTATTCTCTAACCCCATTGAAAAATTTTTCTTTGCAAATGGGCATCAGTTCAACTTTATTCATAGGAAGCATTCTATAAAATTGTTTCCTTTATCTTCAGGTCTACTACATTATTTCATAGTAATCCTTTTAAGAATAAATTTTGTGAGTAAGGCTGAAATAGTATCATGAAATTTATAAGCAAAGAGATTCAAAGTACATGTGTGTTAGGTAACTGTCTATATTAATATTTGAGATCCCAGGATGTTTCTAATGAAAACTTGGCTTAATCAATTTCATCAACGTTTGCTTAAGTCTCCCTTTGACCCCTCCCAACAGAAAACACCACCAAAACAGTAAGGATCCACATGAAAAATTTTGGTGGAATAAACTGCCATTTTTGAAGGACAGTGAAGGAAGTTATGCCAAAACAGTATTTCATGCCTAGACTGTCTGTCATGCTCCTGAAATCTCATCCTCATTATCACATAAATAACCCAAGGGATAGGGTTAGTCCCATTGGCAAGGGGGATCGTCAATGTTTATCCTAAGCTACTGTTCCAGTGGCCATAATGGGAAAAAGTATACCATAATTAAGAGCTATAGCCAACTAATTAAGTTAAATTACACCTAATTATAAATCCAATAATCTATGCCAAAACTAGTTGTTGATAGCTAAGGGAAAAATGATACGGTTTTAATTAACCTCCATTACGGATTGCTGTTTGAGGGTATTTTTTTCAATTTAAAATATTTTTTAGAAGACAAATACTATAGCCCTCTTCTATTTATTATTTTGGTTTAGAAATAGAGAAATGAAATAAGTTAATCATTTTAGCAAAGAGAGCTTTGCCTTTTAAAATGTACAAATTATGTTAATTATTAAATATTTCTGGAGAATTTGAAAGGAAATTATAAAACAATACTGGTGCTGGATAATTATTTAATGCACTGTTATAAAATATTCCTAAAACAAATTAAGAAGAATATGTAAAAACTGAAGATGGTCAACAGTGGACCTATAAAATAATAATAAGATGGAAAATAAGGTGGCACAGAATGGGAAAATTTGAAGCTATGTAATCTCTAGGTAAGTTAACTAGGACAATTTAGCAATGGTCTTGAAATAATCGAAAGGTATAAAGAAGGTACTGAGAAGCCGTTTCAGATATTTAGTATGGAATTTGACCAAAATTGCATTAAATACATAATTTGAACATAATGAATTTACTACTAATAAAGATGGTTACTGTTATATAATCTCCTGCAGAAAGCTATGAAATTTTCATGTCTGGATATCTTTAAAAAATAGTGTAAAAAAAATCCACTTGGAATATCTGGAGACTAGGGACATTAATAACAGCTTTAAATGTCTCTTTCCTTTCAGTGTTGCTTAATAATTTAAAGAAAGTTAAAAAAAAACAACCTAAGTTAGGCTTACGGTATAGAGTTACGTGCTGTATAACCTCCGTTGGAGCAACGTCCAATACATATACCTCCGTGGCCCCGTATACATATAGACTTTTTTTTTTTTTTTTTTACGAGAAAGCTTTCTTTTTATTATTTCCCCTTAATGTTTTTAAAGACCCCAAACCCAGACTCTTGCAGCACTGAACCATGGGTGGGATACAGACAGGTGAGGCAGAGGACATGGCTCTGGGTGCCGCTCTAGGTCTTTGTCTGGCTTTCAGGTAGGCAGCGGCTCCAGGGACCCAAAGTAGCTCCTGTTCCTCAGGTGGCGGGAACAGTGAGTGGGGCTGGGCGCACTATGCTCCCTGCTAGCTTGCCTTCTCTGCTCCACTCCCACCACCTATCAGCCGTTGCTGCTTCCCACTCCTCCGCCAGTCCTTGTAGCAGTAGCAGCAGCGGCAGCAGCGACAAGGACAACCAGAAGCAGGCTCCCATAAGGTTTTAAGATAATATGCTTTATGAAGGTTGTTTGTAACTGAGGTTGTACGTAAGCCGGACATTTGTAACCTAGGGACTACCTGTATATAATATGGTGTTCATACAATGTCCAAATCACATCACGTCTTATTTCACAGAATGTATGGTGGATGTTAATCCACACGTGACTGTATTTAAGGAAAAATCTATTTTGAAATACAAACACACAAGCTTATCTTCTTTTAGGTAAGAAATATGGTACGCTATATGTAATGTGACCACAGAGGTCTTAAGCAGTATGAGAGTTCTGAAACGTTTGTGCATCACCGACCTTAGGATATGACAAGGCTATTATCCTGGGACCTGGGATTTCCCAACCTTGGCTGTCACCAGGACTGATGTCTGAGCATGAAAACTCATTCATTCATTTATTAAATAAACATTTATTGGCCATCTACTACATGCCAGCCATTGTGCTAGACAGATGTTGTAAGGAATATAAAATATGAGAAGACTTAGTTCTTGACCTTAAGGAACTCATGGTATAGAAGGAGAGATAAGATCTGTACATAAATTACTAAAATAAAAAGAAGACAGAAGGGTCACAACAAGGATAAAGTACTAGGGCTTCAGGGAGGAAGGACCATTTCTTGGAAATATTTCTGAGATTTTATAGCAACTATGCTTTTGACGATTATGAATATTGGATAGGATTTGTATAGGAAAAAAGGTTCATGAAGGAAATGCTTTGCAAACTGAGTAAGAGTGATGAATTTAAACAGCCTTGCAATTAATCTTTGTTGCTGTTCAATTCAGTCACATATATCTTTATCATGTATCAGGTTCTGTAGTAGAGGCTGAAAGTTTAAAGACAGTCTCATCCTCATTTAGAACGAATCTTTACTGAAGTACAGGTTGGATACTGGTGAATCTTTTACTTGTCTCCTTAAAGAGTATAGGCATTGTCTCTTTTCACTTTCTCTCTTCCTAGGTGACTATAGCTTTTATTACCATCTACATGGCCCACTAATTTGTATCTCCAACCTAGAACTCTCTTCACAGTTTCAGATCATATTTCAGCTTCCTACTTGATAACTTATATACATTAAACTAAAACTATCTAAAAGAGAATTTGTAATCTTTCCCTCAAAACTGGCCTACCTCCCTGTGTTTCCCATATAAATAAATGACACCGATATCCATTTAGTTTTGCAAATATGAAACCTAGGAATCATCTTGACTACCTGCCTCTCACAGAGGGAAATAATCAATTCACCAATCAATCCCAGTAATCCAACTTTATTTTCTAAAATCTCTTAAATTTATGCAATTTTCCTCATGTCTCCTGACAGCACACTGAAAGTTATTACCATTTTCTTTCATATGGACCACTGAAATAGCTTCTTAAATGGTTTCCCTACATTAATTTTTGTCTCCTTCAAATTCACTCCTCATACTACAGTTGGAATGATTTTTGTAAACACAATCCTATCATGTAACTTTCCTGCTTAAAACTTTCCAAAGGCCATCAGAATAAAGACTAAGTTTCTTAGAGGTTCTTCAAGGTCTTTCATAATCTGATCGCTGTCTAGTTCTCTAACCTGGTCTCAAAGTGCAGTCTCCCTCACTGGCTTTGAGAGGAGCCTACTTTTAGTTTCTCCAATGTGCCATTCTCCCTCCTACATTGCAGGTTTTCTGCATATGCATCTCCCTGGCCTGGAGTGCTTCCTACCACCTCCACTACCTTACTTTCAACTAATTTACTTCTACTCATTTTTCAGCTCTCAGCTCAAATATCATTTCATTAAGAAAGCTGTCCATTACCACCAGCACTTTTTCCTTTGCAATCATTTTTAATTGTAAGATTATTTGGTTAAGGTCTGTCTCTTAGACTATAAGCTTTACCATGAAAACAAAGATGATGTCTGTTTTGCTCATGTTATACTCCACTGTCTCACGCAACTTTGGCACCAATAAACCCAATATATATTTTTTTACCAAATTAAAAAAAAATGAATGTGCATATGCCTACTCACATACAAATATACAATTTGATGGTGAGAAATAAAGTTAAATACTATGAAGATGGGTTCATGGTTTAGCGTTATTAACATGGTAAAAAACATGCATTTATCTCTTAACCTAAACCTCTCTTTCAAAAGATATAAATACACAGAAACAAAAAAGAATAAGAGGTGAATCAATGGTAAACTAGAGTTAAACCAATTAATTGGGAATTGAAAGTGAATTGAATGAGTGGAATATGTCTTAATAGAGAAGGGATTGCTATTACCTAAAAGACCTTTGCGAAGAATACCAAAGAGAAGTAAGCTAATTGGCACCCACAGACGTCCAAAAAGTCTCAGGAATTGGAGGTACTAAATATCATAGAAGCAGGGTAAAGTGAGAAGCTGAAATAGTGGAATTGTTTGAAAGTCTGTATAAGAAACTATTGGGCAACCCAGATACCACTCTCCTACCCAACGCACACTGAACTACCAGATAATGAAGCCTCTCTCCACCTTCAAATGAAATCAGAAAGGTATGTACTATCCAGGGAAGTTGAACCAGAAAGTCTCTTGACTCAGAAACACTGGACAAAGCAGAGACCAGAGATGAGTCACTACTCATAGGAGTAATAGGAGGAGTAAGGTAGAATCTACATATGGAATTTTGAGAACCCTATGCCTTTTGTTATGATCAACTCCCAGAGTACAGACAGCATGGCATATACCCACCAGATGAGACGAGAGTATTCTATTCTAGAGAAACCAATCCGCTCCAAAGAACAAGTCTATAGATACTAACATTTATAGGCTCCTAAATAAAAGAGTTTTGTCTCTATACAACCATGCTGCTATAAAACTTTGCAGTCAACAAGCCACAACAATGTGTACATAGTTTCTAATCAGTTTTTTGATGCCTCATTCTTAACTTGATGGAACCAAGAATAATCAGATAATTAAGGAATGTCTATAACACAAACACCAAAGAGCAAACAAAGGCATTCATAGGGAACAGAAACAAGGCAGGCAACAGAAGAAAATATTTTAGAAAATCCTCTAATTACTTCAGAGGTAGGATATGATGTTGCATCCAGGATATAAGAAAAGAATACAAGGAACAATCTGGGAACAATAATGTTTTGTGTAATGAAAAACATGATAACTAAACTAAAAAATTCAATGAAAGGTTTGAAAACAAAGTCAAAGAAATCTCCCAGACTCTAGAATGAAAAAAAAAAGCTGTGGGTAATACCTGAGCAAACATTAAATTAGATAATTACTCCGGGAGGTCTAACACCTGGCTAAGAGGAGTTCTAGAAAGAGAGAACAGAGAAAATGCAAGGGTAGCAATTAACAAATAATACAAGACTACCGGACTGTCTTCCAGAACTAAAGAATATGAGTTTTCAAGTTGAAATCGTCCACCAATACAGAGGAAAAATGTTTTAAGACAAAATTCTTTGTAATTTCAGAAGGCCAGGGATAAGAGAAGATCATAAAGAATTGGTCCTGCTTCAAAGATTACAAGAGAGATAACTCATAAATTAAAGTTATTCTCACTTTAATTCTTGCACAAACAATAAACAAGCAGTGTAAAGATACACACAAGAAAGAATAAAAGTAAGTGAATGTGGATCCCCATGGCTTCCCTCATTTTTCACAGAGGCACACTGGAAGTTATGGGGTCAAGGCAGCCCATGTGGAATAAGGAGTTACCAGGTCAGAGGAGCTCAGAAGTACAAGGTCATTGACATAGCACCATTCCAAAGGTTCACCAAATATCACAGAAAGGAAGTGTTGTTATCCCATAATCCCACACTTCCGTGTTCTGTTTCTTGTGGCTTACTAAGCATACATCAGGCCTGGCCATGGCCTTCCACACAAACAAGAACCAGGATGGCATCAGACATCTCAAAAACAATTGTGAAAAGAAAATGGCATTGAAGCAATACCTTCAAATTTCTAAGGGAGATTGACTTATGACCTAGAATTCTATGACGACTCTGGTAAGCAATGAGGAGTGAGGGTAGAACAGAGACATTTTCAAACATATAAGCACCCCAACAATTTTAACTTTTATGAACCCTTTTTAGGAAGCTGAGTGATATACTGAACCAAGAAAGAACAAGTTTTAGAGTTGAGGGAATGGAGGATCCTACACAGGAGAGAAGCAAAGAGATTTTCCAGGAAATGGTGAGGAAAAGCCTCAGAACAAAAGCTGTGCACAAATTCAAGTATGAGGACAGACATACCCAGGAATAAAACAGAACTGACTAATTAGCTATCTAATTTGGCTTTGTAGAAAACAATATAACTGAAAATATACAAAAGGCATTTTTTTATTTCAGCAAAAGTAAAACAAAGTACAAAAGAAAATGTAATCATATTATGTTGTTGATTTGGTTCCAACTCATACTGACCCTATGTACAACAGAACGGAACACTGCCTGGTCCTGCGCCATGCTCACAATCCTTGCTATGTTTGAGCCCTTGTTGCAGCCACTGTGTCAATCCATCTCATTGAGGTTCTTCCTATTTTTCGCTGAACCTCTACCTTATCAAGCACGATGTCCTTCTCCAGGGACTGATCCCTCCTGATAACGTGTTCAAAGTACATGAGAGAAATCTCACTATCCTTGCTTCTAAGGAGCACCCTGGCTGTACTTCATTCAAGACACACTTGTTCGTTATTCGAGCAGTCCATGGTATATTCAATATTCTTCAGCAACACCATGATTCGAAGGCATCAATTCTTCTTCAGTCTTCCTTATTCCTTGTTCAGCTTTCACATGCATATAAATATTATTTATATTGTCATAATATAATAAACACTATTGGGATCATGGGCAAGGGGATATAGGGCATAAGAGGGCCAAATTATTCTACAATATGCATTTATCCTTTTGCCACAAAATATCCTTTTGTCTCAAAAATATATTGATGAATTTTTAAATGAATTATGCCCAAGATTATTTACATTGATATTTTTTATAATAGCAAAAAAACTGGATACGATGCAATTGTTCACATTAAAGAATCTGTTCCATAAATTATGGTATGTTTGCACAATGAAGCGCTATGAAGTTATAGAAAAGGAATGAGGAAGACGTTTGTATATGGAATGATCTAGACATATTATTAAATGACAAAAATCATGGCATAGACCAGTTATTCTATACAGAATAATTATGACTAATAAATGCAGAGCAAATAATTACATTATTAAATCACCATTTTGTAATCCCTACAGAAATAAACAACTCAGGCTAAAATCATCATTTCAAGAAATAGTTAGAGAAAAATTAATAGAGAGTTTTACAGTAGAGAGATTAGGTTGTCATCCCCTGAAACTATGGCCCAATCATAGTATCTACTAAGACTAGGAGGCCTAGTTATTATTCAGACATTGTGTGCCTCCTGATGTGATACAAGGTAAAGTACATATCTCCACCTATGGAGATTACTCACACACATACACACCAACTTGAACCTGAATCTAAGGTAAGCCTTTAGAGCTAATTTCCAGTTATCGAAAATATGGGTGTTAGAGGAAGAAGATTATACAAAGAGGAGGGAAGAAAGATAGTTGTAGGTGAAAAGAAATGTAAGAGGCATAACCAAATGCAGTGTGTGGATCATGTTTGGATCCGCATTTGTACAAAGGTAGTGTAAAAAGATATTCTGAAGCCATTTGGGGAAAATTGAATATAAACTGGCTATACATGATCCCAGGGAATTACTGTTAATTTTATTAGTTGTAAAATAGCATTGTTGCTCTTTAAGAAAATGTCCTTATTGTCTTAGAAACAGAGATGAATTGACATGAGATCTGAGATTTGCAATAAAGTAATTCAGTAACAAAAGCTAAAAAGAAAGGATAGGAAAGGTAAGGAAGAGGAAGAGGAGAGACAAAGCAAGTGCAGCAAATGCTTGACAATCGCTAAATTAGAGCAATGTGTACATGCAGGTTCATTATGCTGTTACTTCTATTTTTTTCTGCTTTTGGAAATTGTTTATATAAAACATGTATTTAAAATTTTCAATTGACATGAGAATTCAAAGTTCTGAGAAAAAATAATTATGTACCTAGAGCATCCAGTCAAATAATTATTCAAATGTGAGGAAAAAAATGAAGATATTTTTACAATGGAAAAAAAAAAAAAGTCACCCAAGGAAGGCATCAGATTGCCTTACTTTCTTGAAGGTTGGGAGCCCATGAAGAAAACTAATAGGTGGAAAATATGAGAAGAAAAGGAAGAAATGGTAATTTATTGTTTTGCCAGGCATTGTGCTAAGTACTTTAAAACAATAAATGAAATAATAATTATTATAATGCTTTCATTTCTTTGTTTCCTACTATAAATTTTATAAGTCACTGTGAGGTGCAAGGGAGCCCTGGTGATGCAATGGTTAAGTGCTCGGCTGCTAACTGAAAGGTCGTTGTTCAAACCCCCATAAGCCACTCTGCTGGAGAAAGATATGGCAGTCTGCTTCCGTAAAGATTACAGCCTTGGAAACCCTATGGGACAGTTCTTCTCTGTCTGATATACGGTTGCTGTGAGTTGGAATTCAACTCAGCAATGAGTTCGGTTTTTGGTTTTGCTTGAGATCCTTATGTAATGATAGTGTGTCCAATGGAACTTAATTATTTTTATATTTGAGAATTTGTATTTAAAATTTAGTATGAACTTAAACATTTTCTAGAGGTTGGGCTATCAATGTAGTTTTGAAGCCAGCATCTTCTTAAAAACATCATAAACAAAGATCTTTTAATTGTATATGTGCAAAACTTATTCTTGGAGAATATTGTTAGGTCATGATTAATTAAAGCATAAGGGTTCAGAATAAGGTGAGAAGGTTTCTACTGAGTGATGTAGGCATGTCTTTGTCATGTGAGCTTATCTTTGGCAAGACTTCGCTCTTTCAGAGTTAAAATCTCCACCCCCCCCTAAATTTTTTTATAGACAGTGCTGTCTCTGGGATTGCACGTGTAACACTAACACTTACCTTAAATTCTGAAATACTTTGTATGTATAATTACAAAGTAATGATAATTATTGAGATTTTAGATTTTATAGTCACAGGAGCTGAGATTCAGAGAAGGTAAGAGGGTAATTTGCCCAAGTTAAACAGTGGGTCACATTTGACACAGGTTTGTACAGCTCCAAAAGCCCATGCTACCCCTTTTTATCCAAGAGGAAACTGAGGCCCAAAGAGATTCAATGATTATCTCAAGATGGCATAAATCAAGAAACTGAGGCACAGAGAGGTTAAATAGCTTGCTCAAGTCACACATCTAATAAATTGTAAAACCAGAATTCAAATAGACATTATATCTTGAAAACCTGCCTGCTTAACCAACCCTAATACAAACACTGGATTTTGATACATTATGGATTTTTATTGTTAAAGCTTTATAATAATTTTGTTTCTTGACTTTTAAAACATCTTTAAAATAACAACAAACTGAAGCAACTTTATGAGTAAAATGAAACCAACTCTCTTCAAGGAAAAAAATAAAAGGAAGATGTATTCTTAGCATAGAATAGACCATTCCTAAGAGAAAAACGGTACTATCCATGTATTGTAATTTACTATTACAAATATATCCTGTTTAATCTCACAGTTGTACAAAATGACTGGTCAAAGTCCTAAATGATCCATGGAAAATTAGTTTCACATATAAATTCAATTGTGTTAATAATGGTCGTTAATCAATGTCATCAATGGGAAGTAAAATAAAATTGGTAACCTCTATTAATGAGCAAACAAAATTGGTATCTTCTATTACTGAGCAAAGATTATGTTAAACATTAGCTAGCAAAAACTGTTTTAGTCATAATATATATAGTTTTTCATCTGATTAGCCCTAATATACATAGTTTTTCATCTGATTAGCCCTAATATATAATGATAAAAGAGCTGATGTTTAGAAATAAATATGTGCTGGATGTGGTTAGAAGTAAATACCCTGTTATAAAATCTTTATGCCATTTATAGCTACTGCATATTACTAGAGATTACTTAATTGACTTGTAGACATTTTACTATTGAAGGGAAATTTTATTTTTTACTTCCTTTGTTTCTTAGTATTGTACTATTTAAAACTAAATTATTTAATTGGTTGAAAAAAGACAGGAACTTTTGATTTCCTTTTAAAATAGAATAAAGTGTTCATGTGTTCTATAATGGTGCTATCAACTAAATCTTTTAAGAATAATATATTTGAACTGACATTTATCTTGGCAATTAAAAAAATTACATTAGTTCCGTGTCCTATTTACATTGGGAAGTTGATGTTTCTGGGTTAATTGATGGTTGATTATTTTAAATGGTGGCAAATTTCCAAAGTCAAATGAATCACTCACGGAAGACTTGTGCTTCCAGCTAGGATGGACTAGCTTTGGGTAGATAACCCTTCTACCAAAAGCAACTACAATATCCAGATTTTAAATAGATATATTTGAGGCATCACAGTGCTGCTCAGACAACCAAGACTGGGAAAACTAAAATCTCAGAGAAAGAAAAATCACAGAAAGTTCAATCAATCTTCTGTGAGCCACATTTCCCTTATAAGCATTTGTATATCTTGGATCTGGGTGAGAAACTGTAAATCCAGGCAGAAGGCCATGGTGAGGAGGAAGAATGGCCAGCAGAGCAAACTCTCACAGGCCTAGAGAGACAAAAATTGGAGGTCGGGGCCTGTGATTAGAGGGGCTGAGATACAGATACAAAGCGAGTGGTGCAGTTCTCAGTGGTTTCCTTCTTTGGACGTTTGCCCTTATTAAGCTGCTCAGAGAAAGCAGCTAAGAAGCTAAGCAGAAAACCACTGAAAAACAGAGCGGAGTTAGAGCTAATTAATATCAAGCTCACTGGATACAAGGGTTATAATTATGTTTCTGTACACCAACGACAGACAAATAGGAATTGTAAGTTTTAAAACAATATTTCAGTAGCATCAAAAAAAAATTTAAAGCCTAGGAATAAAAATAATTAAACCATTCTTTCCTATTTGTGTACTTTGTCCCATTAGCCAAAAAATGCTGCCTTGAATTTTGCATTTTGGGGGAATTTCACAATACCAGGAGCAGTCGTACAACACACATCTCCATCAGTTCTCTAGGCTTCCATACCCTAGAAGTTCGAGCCACAGAAAAACTGAAGTTGTCCCTATAATGGTGAGAATTTTCAGCATCTTGCCTCCAGTAACTGCCAAACAGTAATAACTTTTTGTTAATTCTGCTATGTTAATTGAAATGTCCATTGACTAAATGTACAGTTATTAAGAAGACTAAAAAAAAGGATAAAAGTACCAGAAGAAAATATGGAAAAACATTTTCATACTCTTCATACAGGGACCATTTGCTTAAATGAGAAATGAAATATGAGCCATTATGGAACATATTGACAGATTTTACTTGATAATTATTAACATTTTCTACATAGCAAAAAATACCTTAAACAAAGTTAAAAGACAAATGAAAAACCAAGAGAAAATAGCTGCAATATAGAAAGAGTTCTAATGGATGAATAAGTAGACTCAATTCTCTATCTCAGATACAGCTTATATAGAAAAGATGTTAATATTCAGAGAAATAATTTGCGAGGTACCCGGGATATATGTAGTAATGAACAGATAGAAAGTCCTTGCCTTCACAGAGCTTCGTGTGGATCAATTCTCAAAATACATTTATTGAACAAAAAATTTAATGACTACTACAACTGTTTTGCATAATCTTGTAATATAATAGATTTCAGATTAATTTCAGTTTCATTAATATTAACATGATTCTGGATCTCTCATATGCTTAGTTTACCCTTAAGCTTGTAATTGTAAACTTTTGTTTCTTTATCAAACACCACCACCTGCAATCCCTTTTCAGTTGACCTTTTTCAGTCGGACAGCTTCTCTTCCTTTGCCTTTATTCAATAGCAAAATACTTTGCTAAACACTGGGAATACAAAGAAAGATTAGGCAATGTTATTGTCAGACAGGAGCCCAGAATCCAATGGTGGAATGTTTGGGTAAACAAGCAGTACCAAGACAAAGTGAATTGTTATAATGGAGTTGTGAACAGAATTCTATGGGAACATAAACGTGAGAGGGCCTAAAGTCTGAATGGAGGTCAGTGAGATATGAAACATCAGAGGAAACCAAAAAGTGAGGAGTGATGTTACACAGAAAAGAAAGCTTATCAGCAAACTCTCTAAAGTAGAATGAGAAGAAACTAGGCAGACAAGAAGGTAGAGAAAGTCTGGGGCAAGGCAATGATGTATAAGGTGGGTAGGGAAAGACATTCCAGACATAGGGAATAACTTTTAAAACATCAAATTGTCTTTGGATGCTTGGAGGAAAATTCAGAAAAGATGAGTAAATTAGAAATTACGCTCTATGAAGAAACAAAACAAATTTTTGTATCCTGGATATAGGAGATGGGAGTTTAGCATTATACATCACGACTGATGGTGAGGATATTACTAGGTGGAAACTCCAGGTTCTTGCTCAGTATGACTTGTATCGGCCAATAAATGAGAGATGGTGGTGGGAGAGCAGGAAAGGCACATTTATTTCATTGTACAAGGAAAAGGAGTCAGTTGGAGCGACTACTGCCAAGACTGCTCCCCTGAAGGTGAACAGACAAGTTACTTTTAAGGGGTTTACAAGTAGGGAGTTCATACAGGTTAAGTCAGCAACATTCTTACATACTACGCAGGCGCAATGGAGTTTACATATAACCTCCAGGCAAAAGCAGGATTCAAATGCAAAGCTGGTGGTGGGGAGGAAACCCAGCAAAGGAAACAGGAGTTTTAATGCAACACTGTGCGGGCTCTGTCTCAAGGAGGTGGGATCCAGGTGATTACTTAGAATATTCCTGTAACAAGCAAAATCACACAGGCCTTAAAGTGATTAGGATTAATTTCTGATATAACTCCAGGTTTGTTAAATTATTACTTTTAGTGTCACATTTCTTTTTCCTCAAGCATTCGCCCATTCCTCCTCACCTTAAACCTGCAGCTCCCGCCTGTTTTCATAAATCCCACTTATCATATACCCTAGAAGACATTCACATACCAGTCAGAGTAGGTAATTCTTTCAAACGGTAACTGTGATTACTAGGGCATTTACATAAAATATGTCTATATAAACACAACAAGCTACAATAGAAAACAAGTGGAACAGGAATTACAGAAAACTTTTTCTTTATTTTGTTTCAAAATGTCTCGTTTTACCTGAGAAGCAGATTACAAGGTCATGGGTGACTATTCAAAGGAGTCTATTTAAACTATTGTTTCCCCACTCCCCTACCCTCTGCCAGCACCATTGTCTTATTGGCACAATGTTTCCTCTAAAGTTAAATTTCATCATGATTGACTCCCAAACAATTACTTTGAGATTTAATCATAAACACTAACCAATAGCTTAGCAACTATTTGAGACATCCACAAACATAGCTAAATGATATCTGTTCCCAAAATTTTACTGGTTAAATAATTTAGACTATTTCCTAAATATTACATTTGATTGTGATTATAACACCCAAGAAATAGGAGTTTAGAAGATCATCATAAAAATCTAATAATGATGACAAAAATTATTAGTGAAAATGAATGTCCTAAAGTTGAATTAGCCAAAATTTATTTGTTAATTACCTTCTATACGATTGTCATTGGAAATAAATCCCCTAGAAGGGGCATTTCCTTTCAGAATAATAAACATAGTTTATATGCAATTTTTCTTTTCTAAAAACACAAATATAATTAATTTCTTAACATTACATCTGCAAACAATTCAAATTAGTTGATTTTTAAAGTGTAAAAATTAACTACATAAAAGAAAATTGGTTGTAACAATATGGTTTTATGTTTTTTGGTGTTTAATTTTAACGTATAATCAGAATAATGTATGTTTACAAAGGTGTATTTTCTGCAAAGAATACAATGCACAAATAACAATAAAAATATCCAAATTGACCAAATGTTACATTATTTTACCTTTATTGGTAGATGGAATTGAACATTGTCAAATTACCATACTCAAAAGTGAAAGATAGTGTGCCAATTTAGTTATCTCCTATAAAAAATGAATAATGTCAATTTTAAAGTATCCTAATCATTTGCATAATTTTTTGTTTAGTTTTTCTTATTTGCTCTACGTTGTGACTTTGTATCCACCAGAGCTATAAATTTTGTTAAATGTCTTGATATGGATTTATAGTAATTTAATCTTTAACAAGTCAGTTTTCCAATCAAACTAAGGCCAACATATTTGAGTGTGCACTTTTAAAGAGTCATCACACTGACAAAAACAAAAGCATTTTGTTGTTTCAAATTCATATATATTGTTAGTACCAGTGACATAAACATATGGTCAAATAAAAACATAATTTACCAAATATCACAAAGATAATAAACATATATTTGTATCAATGTACTATGAATAAACTCTTTAAGAGCATTTTGAATGTTCAGATTTCATTTTCAATTTGAATGAGTTACTTTTGACTAGAGGAACATAGTAAGTCTTTCGGGAAATGTAGGGAAACAAGTCTACTCTGTTTCAGCCCAGCGTAACGGGTTGTTGTCAGATGCCATCGAGCTGACTCCAACTCACAGTGACCCTATGTACAACAGAATGAAACATTGCCTGGTCCTGTGCCATTGTCACAATCACTGCTATGCTTGAGCCCGTTGTTGCAGCCACTGTGTCAATCCATCTCGTTGAGAGTCTTCCTCTTTTTCGATGACCCTTTACTTTACCAAGCATGATGTCCTTCTCCAGGGACTAGTCCCTCCTGATAAAATGTCCAAAGTATGTGAGATAGTCTCACCATTCTTGCTTCCAAGGAATATTCTGGTTATACTTCTTCCAAGATAGATTTGTTCATTCATTTGGCAGTCCATGATATACTCAATATTCTTCGCCAAGACCACAATTCAAGGCATCAGTTCTTCGGTCTTCCTTATTCATCGTCCAGGTTTCACATGCATATGACGAATCCCAAGATTGGCAGGCAAAACCGCAAGGTTTTCCCTGATCCACGGACTTGGGACATTCTAGCCCCTACAATCCTGTGAGCTGTTTCCTTGATATAAATCTCTCTCTGTATATATTTATATGCTTTACTGGTTTTGCTTCTCTAGAGAACCCAGTCTAAGACGAGGCTGAAGCCTTTGATCTTCATCAGTAAATGCTTCAAGCTCTCTTTGCTTTCAGCAAGCAAGGTTGTGTTATCTGCATATTGCAAGTTGTTAATGAGTCTTCCTCCAATCTTACTGCATGTGTTCTTGTTCATATAGTCCAGCTTCTCAGATTATTTGCTCAGCATAGAGATTGAATAAGTATAGTGAAAGGATACAACCTTGAGTCACACTTTTCCAGACTTTAAACCACGAAGTATCCCCTTATTCTTTTATAATGACTGCCTCTTGGTAGAGTGTAAAGCATAAAAGGTAGAGCTGATGTTTTTTAATTCATTATATCTCTATGGGCTGTGAAGCAAGCATTAAGATAGTCCCACCCTCACAAAACAGAGCAGATATATTTTTCTACAAATTAATAATTACCAATCTTAAATAGGTCCTTAATACTTCTCAATTACTCTAGTGTCTCTAGTCAACTCATTCTTTCTCTGTATATAACAATTATTTAAACTGATTCCACTTTTCTCAGACATCCAACCCCTCTCCCTGTCTTACCTCCCTTTATTATATTAGCAAATAATCCATTTTGCTGAGAAAATATTGAGCCATTTGTTGAGTTTCAAATCTGTATCCTACCTACACAGGGGCCTATCTATGGAAAATAGCGCCTATGGCAATTAGCTTCAAATTGCTGATGGATCTTTCACAGCTGGTGATGGAAACTGCAATGGCCAATAGAAACTGCTCATTAGCACCCCTTCTACAAGTCATGCCCAGGGCACAGTCTCTACCTGCCATATCTTAGTTATGCCTCTGTACCTACATCAGCATCTCTTCTATTCTCCTCTCCGCCTGTTGCAATTAAGGACATTTCCCTCCATTTACCTAAGGCCAATGACTCTATCTGTGCTTACAGCTCTACCACTCCTACACTTTCAGTAACCTATACTAATAGTTTTCTATTCTTTCTGTGAAAAAAGAATCCTCTTAACTTGATCCTTCCCTTCAAGCTTGTCAACAATCATCTATTAAAAAACAAAACTAAGCAAAGTCAAAATCTTCTCTTTACCCCACATCTCCCTTGCCCTCATTACAGCCAACTTTCCTAGAAGAGTTACTGTGGTGCTATTAATTACTTTTGTGTGTGTAGCCTTTCTAGCCATGGTCTTGTGATTCCCACCAGGTGATTGGGTGGGACTGTGTGATAGGGTAATTGTGGCCCACCAAGGGGATTGGTCAGTTTTGCCTTAAAAGAGACCCAATTCCAGAACAGAGAGGAAGATCCTCCCACCACCAAGGAAGAACAGCCAGGAGTGGAGAGTGTGTCCTTTGGACCTGGCCCTGCCCTGAGAAGCTCCTGGAATCAGGAGACAGGTAGACAGACAGAAAGAGAGAGAGAGCTGTAACCCTAAAGACGGTGAGAAGTAGTGGCAGCAGAGACCCAGCAGCAGGAGATGACACGGTGGGTTTCCCAGCCCACAAAGACGGAAAGCTGAGTGCCTTTGGAGAGTGGCCTACTGAGAGGGAGAGGCATTCCTGTGAGCACAGTTGGGAAGAGGCTGTCCTGATGGAAGAACTGTATCTGAGTGTTCCTGAGCCTGAATTGTAGCCTGTTGCTTCCCTAATAAACCCCATGATAGTAAGTATAGTCTGTGAGTTCTATGTGGCCATTGCAATGAATTATCGAACCCAGCAGAGAAGCAAGAGAAGGCTTGTGTTAGAATTAATAAAGATGGCTGAGGGAGGAGGTTTGTCTGGCCTCCGTCTCTTGGGAGTCAGCCTTATGCTGTTGATCTTGGTTCTCCTTCCCCCTTGTGGGGTTGGAGGAGGTCAGAAACTGACCCCAAGCCATTTTTACAGTTGCCTACACTCATTTCACTTCCTCCATTTCCTCATACCCCACTCCCTCCTCACCTACTCCTATTTGACTATCTTACATCACTCCATCGAAACAGCAATCGCTAAATTCACTGGTAACCTCCATACAGTTTAATCCAAAGGGCACTTTTCAGTCTTCATCATACTTAATTCAACATTTAAGTTATTAATGGAGCATCCACTATGTGCTAGGAACACTCTGAATACTTGGGATATATCAGAGAACAAACTAAAGGCCCCACCCTTGTGGAGCTTACATTCTTTGACATGTCTCAGAAGCATAAAACACTTTTGACAGCTCATTCCTATTTGAAGCATTTCTCCTTTGGTTTCCTTGAAACAACAATCAGCTGGCTTTCTTTCTATTCCTCCGGCCATTTCTCCTCTGGTTTATCCTATTTTTACAGATCATTTAATTTTGGAGTTCCTCAGATTTAAATCCTAGGCCATCTTCTCTTTTCACTCTCATTATACTCTCTTCTCTGAAATCTGCCACTTGACATCTTCTCTTGGATTGTCAAAATTACCTCATATTCAACAAATCCAAATCTGAAACTGGTATTTCCTTCAAAATCTGTGTTTCCTAGCTCAGGGGATGTTACCATCATCTACCTAGTCATACAATCTTGAAATCTTGTTAACTTCCTTTCTTTCATACCACAGATCCAATATCAAGTCCTGTCAATTTTATTTCCTAAATATCTCTTTTTGCTCATCTCTACTGCCGTCAGCCTAGTTCCACAATAATGCCACTCACTTGGATTAATGCCGTAGTCTTATCTCCATCCTTTCTGCATCTGCCTTTCAACCTACTACAGCCAGAGAGATCTTTTGTGAAGTGATAACTGATCATGTCATCTCTTTTTTTAAAGATATTTTTCATAGTATAATGTCTTACGTGGTCTTCCTCCCTACCATCTCCACCATTATTTCACACCATTGTCAGCTTCATTCTCCTCCATGCATACTTTCTTTTAATTAATATTTTCTTTGTGATTTTATGAAAGTTTTCACAGCAATTTAGGTTTCCATTCAACAATTTCTACACAAGTTGTTCAGTGACCTTGGTGTAATACTTTCACAATGCACTGATGTTCTTGTTATTTCCGTTCTGGTTGTTCTGTTTCCATTAATCTAGTTTTCCTGCTCCATTACAGTCTCATCTTTGTTTTAAAGTAATTGTTGACTGTCTGGTCTCATATAGGTGATTTTTTTTTAAAGGAGCACAGTACTTACAGGTGATATTCATTATTTTTTTGTTATTTACCTATGAGGTGACTTCAGGGGTTACTTTTGGTTCAAAGTTTGAAGAGTATCTCAGGCAATGGTCTTGGGGATTCCTCTAGTCTCAACCAGTCCAGTATGCCTTTTATTTTTTAGGAATTTGAGGTTCTGTTCCACATTTTTCTCCCTTCTATCAGGGTCCATGTGTTGTGGCCATCCACACACACTATTCTAAGCATCTTTTCAGTGAAACCTGTGAGAGCTGGAACTTGAGACTGCCTTGATTTTCTGGTCTCAAGTTTTCCACCTTTGACAGGGTGCAGAATTACTACTTTTTTATCACTCGTTTTAGTGGAAAATATATGAATTTTCCTTCTCTGACAAGTTTCTACCTTACACAGCTTCTGACTTTCACAAGTTTTACTCTACTCACTGTATCCTAGCCCATGACAGAGCATTTATACATACTGTTTATTTAACTAGGAAAGTATTTATTCATCCATGAGTATCCTCCATATCTCAGCTTAAATCTTCATTCTCAAGAAAATCTCCCCTAAATTTTCTGATTTTGTCAGATTCCTCAAATTCATGCTCTTTTCTTCATCACAGAACTTTTGATAAACCTTTACATTTGTTTGTGATATTTTCTAATTAATGTCTGTCTCCCCAGCTAGGGCACAAGCTGCATGATGTAAAGTACCACATTTTCATTTTTTCACTCTTGTATCCCAGCACCTAGCTTGGTGCCTATAATGTAGCAGATCCTCAATAAATTTTGGTTGAATAAACAAATACAAAGAGCTACTTACTAGTTTTAAAAGTATTGTGCATATGTGATTCCATGTATCGAAACTGCAAATTTTTTTTTGTATATATATGAATGCCTGTGCTAAGTATTTGAATGTCTGTGCTAAGTGTTTGAAAAATCTTACAGACTCCTATCAACATTTTAAGAGCTCTTCAGTCTTATTTTCTAATTCACGTATTTAGGCTTACCTAATAACTTACTCCAGAGCCCTAGTGGCGCAGTGGTTTAGAACTCAGGCTGCTAACTAAAAGGTTGGCAGTTTGAATCCGCCAGGCGTTCTTTGGAAACCCTATGGGGCAGTTCTACTCTGTCCTGTAGGGTCGTTATGAGTCAGAATAGATGCAATGGGTAATGACTTACTCCAAATTTGTAAAGAATCCCATTCCCTTCTATTGTGTATTGTAAACATTCCTGGTGCAAGTTATCTCTTACTCTGAAGTGTAAGTACTTCACTATTTTGAAAACTAAGAATATGAGCTATCCTTTAAGATTTAAAGTGTATTTACTGAGGCTGTACCACCTTAAGGTGTGGCCATGTCACCACAAGCTTCTTTGATCTTCTCAGCAAGAAAAGAAAGGGCTGAGGAGTTGAGCACCAGCAACTCAGTGCTTAAGGAGCCCTGGTGGCCCAGTGGTTAAAGCGCTTGGCTGATACGTAAAAGGTCAGTGGTTCAAATCCACCAGACGCCCCACAGGAGAAGAACGTGACAGTCTGCTTCTGTAAATATTTACAGCCTTGGAAACCCTATGGGGGCAGTTCTATAAGGCCACTATGAGTCAGAATTAATTTGATGGCAAGGTATTTAACCAAGTGCTTTGGCCCTGAAGTGACATATGTCACTTTTGCTCACATTTCATTAGCCAAAACAAATCAACATAGTCACATGGCTGCACATAACATCAAGGAGGTAGAGAAGTTTAATGCCCTAAGTACCTAGAAATAGAGGAGAACTGGATATTGGTCAACATTAATACTTGCTACAATAAACCCGCTGTGAGAATCAAGGATGGGAAACCTGCCAGGGTAGATCAAGTGACGCTTAACAAGTTCTACTTTTGAGAGGGGGGTTCTGTGTTGATGACTTGGGCTCAACACAAGACCTTGAGAGTTGTGGGAGAAATGGTTCTAACATTAAATATCACGGAGGCTAGAATCCCTTCCGAATCCAATCACTTTACACTGGTAATCTTGCTGTGAGGAAGGATATCTGAGCATGAGAATAAACTAAAAAGAGCCATGATTTTGGAGCACAAACATGGAACACCACTGTGCTGCTAGCAAGAAGCTAGGCTAGCAAGCACATCACCACAAGGGTAGAGTAGTATTCATGAGTTATTCATTCAACAAATACCTAGTAAGTGCCTACCCTCAGCCAGACAGTTCCTGGAGAACTGAAACAATAACAGACATAGTCCTTGTTCTTACGGAGCTTGGACTCTAGTAAGGATTCAGCCAAAGTCACACTAACTGATTAATAATTAAAAACATATTAAGTGCTCTGAAGGAACAGGACTCTATGATTCCCTTTTACAAAGAAACCTGACCTACACAGCCTACCCCTAAACTTTGCAGGACTCAGGACAAGAGTACAAAGCACAGGCCCATATACTTTGGTATAAATACTTGTTAAATCAAGCAAATTATTAAATAGAAAATTTTCTATTATCATACCTTGACAAATATACCTTCTTTAAGATAAATTTGGAGATTATGTGCGTTGGTTTTCATATGACTAAAAGAGAATAAAATATCAAAGATGACTGAATTTATTATCGCACATGTTTAGATGTTCTGTTGATGGGCCTGCAATGTTTGGATGACTAATAAGGTAAAAACATGTAATTTATAAAATATTACCTAATTATTCTATAGCATTCATTTTCTTGTCTTCTTTTAAACAAACTCACTAATTTATACATAATTGTGGTTCTATTGACAATCATGATCTAATTGAATATATTTTCATTCAATGTAAAATAAAGTAAAATTGTAAATACTGAAAAGTTAAAATTATTTTTCTTATATGTTTTTCAAAAAAATATTTTCCCCACAAAAAGATAAAATACTTAGGAATAAATCTAACCAGGGATGTAAAAGACCTATACAAAGAAAACTACAAACCACTACTGCAAGAAACCAAAAGAGACCTAAATAAATGGGAAAACATACGATGATCACGGATAGGAAGACTCAACATTGTGAAAATGTCAATTCTTACCAAAACAATCTACAGATATAACGCAACCCTGATCCAAATACCAACAGCATTCTTTAACAAGACGGAAAAATGAATCACCAGCTTTATATGAAAAGGAAAGAGGCCCCAGATAAGCAAAGCATTACTGAAGAAAAAGAACAACGTAGGAGGCCTCACACTACCTGATCTCAGTACCTACTATACAGCCATGGTAGTCAAAACAGGCTGGTACTGGTACAATGACAGATACATTGACCAATGAAACAGAATTGAGAACGCAGATGTAAAATCCATTAACCTATGGTCAGCTTCTCTCTGACAAAGGACTAAAGTCTGTTAATTGGGGAAAAGACAGTCTTTTTAACAAATGGTGCTGGCAAAACTGGATGTCCATCTGTAAAATTATGAAACAGGATCCATACTTCACACCATACACAAAAACTAACTCAAAATTGATCAAAGACCTAAATATAAAACCTAAAACAATAAAAATCATGGAATAAAAAATAAGGACAACACTAGGGGTCCTAATACATGGCATAAATACAGTACAGACCATAACTAACTATGCACAAACATCAGAAGATAAACTAGATAACTGGGAGCTCCTAAAAATTAAATGTGTATGCTCATCAAAAGACTTCATAAAAATAATAAAAAGAGAACCTACAGACTGGGAAAAAAAATTTGGCTATGACATATCCAACAAGGATCCAATCTCTAAAATCTGTAGAATACTTCAACACCTCAACAACAGATAGACAAATAATCCAATTTAAAAATGGGCAAAGGATATGAGCAGACACTTCACCAAAGAAGACATTCAAGTGGCTAACAGATATATCTAAAATACATCTATTGGTCCCATCATGTCCGGAGCAAAGGAGGATGAAGAAAACCAAAGGTGATCATTAGCCATTATCAAAAAAAAAAACCAAAACCCATTGCCATCAAGTCCATTCTGACTTATAGCAACCCTATAGGACAGAGTAGAACTGAGGCATAGGGTTTCCAAGGAACAACTGGTGGATTCAAACTGCTGACCTTTTGGTTAGCAGCCGAGCTCTTATTCACTGTACCACCAGGGCTCCTCATTAGCCATTAGAGAAATGCAAATCAAAACTATGAGGAGATACTGTCTCACCCTGACATTACTGGCACTAATCAAAAAAACAGAAAATGACAAATGTTGGAGAGGTTGCAGGGAGACTGGAATTCTTATGTGCTGCTGGTGGGAAGGTAAAATGGTATCACCACTATGGAAGATGATATGGTGCCTCCTTAAAAAGCTAGAAATAGAAATACCATATGATCCAGCAACCCCACTCCTAGGAATATATCCTAGAGAAATAAGAGCTATCACATGAAGAGATATGTGCACACCTAGGTTCAGTGCAGCATTATTCACAATAGCAAAAAGATAAAAACAACCTAAGTGCCCATCAACAGATGAATGGATAAACAAATAATGATACATACACACAATGGATTAATACAAAATGATAAAGAACAATAACGAATCGTGAAACATCTCACATCATGGATGCATCTTGAGGACATTATGCTGAGTGAAATAAGTCAATCACAAAAGGGCAAATATTGTATGAGACCACTATTATAAAAACCTAAGAAAAGGTTTACACACAGAAAAAAAAAATCTTGGATGGTTACAAAGGAAGGGAGGGGTGGGGAGGGGAAAATCACTAACTAGGTAGTAGACAAGTTAACTTTGATGAAGGGAAAGACACACAATATAGGGGAAGGCAGCACAACTTGACCAAGGCAAAGTCATAGAAGTTTCCTAGACACATCCAAATAATTTGAGGGACTGAGTTGCTGGGGCTGAAGGCTGGGGACCATGGTCTTGAGGGCTGTCTAGGTCAATTGGCATAACATAGTTCATAAAGAAAATGTTCTACATCCTACTTCTTAAAAGCTTGTGAGCAGCCATCTAAAATACATCTACTGGTCCCATCATGTCCAGAGCAAAAGAGAATGAAGAAAACCAAAGACATGAGGAAAATATTAGTCCGGAGGACTAATGGACCACATGAACCACAGCCTCCACCAGCCTGAGCCCAGAAGAACTAGGTGGTAGCCAGCTACCACCACCCACGACTCTGACAGAGATCACAGTGGAGGGTCCTGGGCAGAGAGGGAGAAAAATGTAGAACAAAATTCAAATTAAAAAGAAGACCAGACTTACTGGTCTGTCAGAGACTGGAGGAAACCCCAAGACTACGGGCCCCAGACATCCTGCTAATTCAGAACTGAAGCCACTCCTGAAGTCCACCTCTCAGCCAAAGATTAGACTGGCCTATAAAATAAACAATAACACACGTGAGGAATGTGCTTCTTAGTTTAATCAAGTATATGAGACCAAATGGGCAACACCTGCCCAAAAGCAAGATGAGAAGGCAGGAAGGGATAGGAGAACTGGACAAATGGACATGGAGAACCCAAGGTGGAAAGGGAAAGGGGGAGAGTGCTGACACATCGTGGGGATTGCAACCAATCTCACAAAACAATTTGTGTATAAATTTCTGAATGAGACACTAGTTTGCACTGTAAACTTTCACCTAATATAAAATAAAATTTTAAAAAAGAAATAGGATAGGAAAAAAAATATTTTTCTCCTAAAATAGTCAAAATTATTACTGAAACTAAAGGGCTAATACAGTTACTAAATTGTATTATTAAATGATTAAATATCAAAAATTTAAATAAAAATAGTTAAATAAAGCTGAAATATTTTTACCTTCTTAAAATAATTAAGCCATATTTAGTAATTTATAAAAATAAAAAACTTGAGATTCTAACATTCAATGTGTAAATAATTACCGATGTAAAAACTCTGTATCACACTTCCGTATACATATACAAAATAAGAGTAATGTGAATTGTGTAACATCGCAAAATATACCTCAGCCACTGTGAGTACCTCCAAACCACAAATTGGAGCACAAAGAGAAGCAGAAAAAAAAAAAAAAGGATGCTCTGTAGTACTGGTAAATGATACTTTATTATTCAAAAATCTATTCCATTCATGCTATCTGAGAGGAAAGATTTGACAAGCTAATGAATTTGACTTTTACCTAAGCACTATCATGGTTCAAATTCTCCCCACGTTCCTAAGCCATGTCCATTTCCAATGTAAACAGCAGCACAACCCACAAGTCTTCACAGTATTCAGATGCAGTGACATTTTGTTTCAGGAACATAAGATATGTGGAAGAGAATTGTTGTGGGTCCTGAATGATATTGGTTAATCAGACCCTATGAGTATCAATTATGCTGTGCTGAGGGCAGGACAGTAGAGCATGTGTTTAGTAAATGGGTCCAGCTCTTTAGTAAATGTGTTTGTGTGTGTGTGTGTGTGTGTGTGTGTGTGTGTGTGTGTGTGTGATGTAAGTAAAGGGTCCTCTCAAGAATAAGCCGAAGGCCTGGGCCCTTCTTGCTGTGTCCAAAGGAGTTAAGGCCGGGAGATGAGTACGATGCTCAGACTAAGACATGAAATGTAACTAGGTGTTAACCATGCTAACAGCTGGGATGAAGAACAATCCAGAGACAGAGAACAACAAATGATCTGTGGCAGGAGGGCTCAAAGTTTGCTCCAAGAACTGAAACAAAGAAGGCCAGTGGCTGGGTGCACAGAAGGGGGGAAGTGGGAGGTGGGTGGGACCAGTCTTAAACTCCAGAGGCAGCTAATGGAACAGAAGTGCTAGTGTCCATATCAGATTTTCCAGTTATCTCTCAGCCTAGTTGTTAAAAAGCAGATTGAGCAAATATCCAAGGTTCTTAGACAACTAAAAAGAGGAAGCAAAGCCTCAAAATAGAGATTTCCTTCTAATAAAGAGTTGTGGAGTTTAGAGTAATTAATTTGAAAAATTTGAAGATGTGGCCATAATTGTGTCCTGAGCTAGTGAAATAGTTTATAATGAGCTCAGAAATTTATTCTAAAGATATTTCTAACAAATCCAAAAAGTTACCATATAGGGATGTTCAACATAGTGTTTTTTATAATGCTGAAAAATCTAGAAGCAATCTAGATATCAACTGGTAGGACCTTGATTATTAGATAGTTTTACAGTGAATTTCTTTTTGACTGTTAAAAAAATGATATTTATATTCACTGACATGTAAAGATTTCTCTGACATGTTGATGAGTAAAAAAAAAAGTAAAGCATGTACGATACGTTCCCATTTATAATAAATTTGTGTGTGCATGTGCAAGAAGTCTGTGGTGGCACAAATGGTTAAGCACTTGACTACTAGCTGAAAGACTGGTGGTTTGAATTCTCGCAGAGTTGCCGTAGGAGATAGGCCTGGCAATCCTGCTTCCGAAAGGTCACAGCTTTGAAAACCCTATGGAGCAGTTCTGTTCTGCACACGTGGGGTCGCCATGAGTCAGAATTGACTTGGTGGCAACTAACAACAACAATAACATGTGTGTGCATGTGCAGGCATGAAGAGATGTCTGGAAAGATGTTTCTTCCTATTGTTAATATGATCTCGGTTCTATTACATTATCTAATTACTTATTACTGATATAGGGGAACACTGTTGATTTTTTTAAAATGGACGCTATACTAGCCAAATTTGCTGAGCTAGCATACACTGACTTGGCTAAGACCTCAAGTACAATGTTATAGATTCAGGAATGGTGGGCGTCCTTGTGTCATTTTAATGGGCATACTTCTAAAATACACTTTGCTGTAGATTTTTGATACATAACCTTTTTCTATCAAGAAAGTTCTTTTTTATTCTTAATTCACAACTTTTTAAATCATACGTTTTGAATATCGATTTTTTTCTCCTTCAATTCATAAATGAGTATGTTACATCAATACACATTCAAATGGTAAAACTTCCTATTAAGAAAATGTTCTGCATCCTACTTTGGTGAGTGGCATCTAGGGTCTTAGACACTAGCAAGTGGCCATCTAAGATGCATCAATTTGTCCCAACCCACCTGGAGTAAAGCAGAATGAAGAACACCGAAGTCACAAGGAAAGCATTAGCCCAAGAGACAGGAAGGGCCACGTAAACCAGAGACTTCAACAGCCTGAGAGCAGAAGAACTAGATGGTGCCCCGCTACCACCAATGACCACCCTGACAGGGAACACAACAGAGAGTCACTGACAGAGCAGAAGAAAAGTGGGGTGCAGAACTCAAATTCTAATAAAAAGATCAGACTTAGTGGTCTGACAGACTGGAGGAATCCCAGAAAGCGTGGCCCCCAGACTCTCTGTCAACCCAGAATTAAAACCATTCCCGAGGCCAACTCTTCAGACAAAGATTAGACTGCACTATGGGACATAAAATGATGCTCATGAAGAGTGTGCTCCTTTGCTCAAGTAGATACGTGAGACAAAATGGGCAGCTCCTGTCCGGAGGTGAGATGAGAAGGCAGAGAGGGTCAGGAGCTGATTGAACAGACATGGGAAATCAAGGGTGGAAAGGAGGAGTGTGCTGTCACAGTATAGGGAGAGCAATTAGGGTCACATAACAATGTATGTATAAATTTTTATATGAGAGACTAACTTGAATTGTAAACTTTCACTCAAAGTACAACAATAAAATAATAACAATAATAAAACAAATGGTAAAACTTCCTAGAATTCCCTAGATGAGCCCAACTCACTTGTGACATACTTTTTTAAAAACATTGGGTTCAACATGGAAGTGAGATTGGCCTAAAATTTTCTTTACTTGAACTATCTTGGTTTGGACTTTGTATTAAAATTATACAAGCCTTGTAAAATAAGTCTGAGAGCTTTTCCTCTTTGTATATTCACCGAATTAGTTTATGTAAGGATTATTACACCTTGAGTGTTTGGTAAATTTATCTTTTTTAGGAGGCAAAAAGACTTTTGATTTTTTATCCATTCTTTAATGGTTATTGTATAGAGCTCTTTATTTCTTCTTAAGTCAATTTTAAAAATATGTACGTTTGAGTAAAATTATTGTTTTTGTCTAAACTTTCAATTTTTTTATTATAGTAGCAATTCATAATATTCATTTACATTATTATAATCTGTAGCATTTATATCCCCTTTATTATGCCTAATTTTGTTTATTTTTGACATTATTCTATTTTATTGTTCAATTTATTTTAACTTTTTATTATGAAAAAAACGTAAACATGTGAAAAAGTAGAGAGAATATTATAACAAACCTCCATTACCCACCACCTATCTTCAACAAATAACAATCCATGCCCAATCATGTTTTAGCTGTACCCCACACTACCTCCCACTCCCAAACTAGAATCACATTATTTCATCTATAAATATTTCAGTATGTATGTTTAGAAGGTAAGGAATCTTATTTAAAAAAATAATCCAGAACTATTATCACACCTAAACAATTAACAATAATTCCTTATATTATCAAATATGCAGCCAGAGTTCAAATTTTCTTTATTGCTTTATAAATATTTTTTATGGTTTCTAGTTTGAGTCAAGTTCTAAACAAGGTCAATAGAAAAATAGACAAAGGACATAAATAGGCAATTATCAGAAGGAGAAAACTGAATCCCAGCAACTAATAAAAAGATGCTCAACGTTATTAGTAATCAAGGAAATACAAATTAAAATTGCAATAAAGTACCTTTCACACTCATTAAATTTGACAAAAATTAAAAGGCATGGCAAGGATGTGAAGCAACAGGAACTCTCTTAACTGCTGGGGGGAGTTTAAATTGGCACAACCACTTTGGAAAGCAATTTGGTGCTATCTAGGAAAGTTAGCAACTACTAAATTTGAGATGTCATCCCACTTCTAAGATAAAACCTAGAGAAAGTATAACACTATACAATAAGGTGACATGTACAAGAATGTTTATTGTTGCATTGTATTTTGTAAACACTGGGGAAAATTAACTGTCAATCAAGTAGAGAATGAATACAAAAATTGATATAGCCCTATAATAGTGTTGTGGGCATCCTACAGAAGCAGCATGGACCACCTATTCAAAATTTGGTTCAGATATTTAGACTGATGATGCTCCTCGTGCACCACGAGGGTATGAAAACAGTTTATTACTCACATAATGAGGCCTTCTGGAGAAAGCAGGGAAGGCTCCCAAGGTGGTTCGAAATGGCTTGAGAGAGCAGAGAAAGGAGACTGGCTTGGGGTTTTTATGGTGGTTAGGGGTGGGGCAGGGTTGAAGGTTCCCACACATGCACTCAGGCTTGGGCTTGCTGGGTTGGAACTTCCAGCCAGTGCCAAAGGAGGGAGCACACAGGCTTCCTTTCTTATCAGCTTGTCCAGATATGGGACAGAAATAAGGGAGAATGGTGAGGCTTGAAAACTGTCCATAGTAAAACACCAAAAATGAAGTCAGACTCCTTATTACAAATGGAATGTTAAAAAAAAAAAAAAACTATTAATGATAAATATTAAGAAAAGGGTAAACAACAGAAGTTTTTTGAGGAATGATATATGTATAGATACATGTGGTATTTCCAGTAAAATACACATATTTGGGAACATTAAAAAAAGGTACTATATATTATTTATGAAGACATATGGTTTAGTAAAAATATGAAAATGTGTGTGGGAATGACAAGCATAGAGGAAAAAAGAATAGGATTAGGGATGATTACAAAGAAAGCTTGAAATATATTTGTAATGATGTGTCAAAGAAAACTACATCCAAATGTTGCAAAATGTACATGATAAAGCCAGGTAGTGGGTACAAAGGTTGTCAATATGTTATTCTTCTTTATATGTTTGAAATATTTTATTTTAAAAATTCAAAAAGACACACTTTGGAAGCTTTTATAGCCCAAAAGGCAAGGGTCTATCTTGCTTCCATGTCCCAAACTGAAGCCAAACCTGTTGCCGACGAGTCCATTCCGACTCGTAGTCACCCTATAAGACACAGAAGAGCTCCCCCATTGGGTTTCCCAGGAGCAGCCGGTGGATTCAAACTGCTAAACTTTTGGTTAGCAGCCGAGCTCTTAACCACTACACCACCAGTGCTTCTTCCATGCCCCAGAAGATGATACAAAATGGAGTCTCTGACCCATGCCTATTGCTACTCAGGGCTACATGGTCTTACCATTAAACCTGGTCATGCTGGTGCACGGCTGCAATGATGTCCTGCTCACCCAGATACCAGCACTTCCCCAGGAACCAGCTCATCTCCTTGTGCCACTGATATGGTTTCTAAATTTGCAACCTTTAGCATTTCTTTTTGTTCTCACACACAGTGACTTCCAAGAATACCAACTGGCTTTAGGAGCCTTAAGTAGAGCGTTCTAGTATCCCCCATATCATGGACCTAAAACTAACCTCCTTCTTTCCTTCCTTGGAATCACCTAGGGCAGCTTTTCCTTTTAAACCCCCACAACACTTAGGCTCTTCAATTTCCTCTTCAACTCCTCTTAAGGAGGTGACCTTCAATAATACTGGGGAATCTTCCCATAAACCCTCTGAAACAGGCTATTTTCAATGGATCTTAGGTGATTTGCCTGCTTAGGCAAAGTCCCTAATAGATTTTAGGATATCTAGACCTATTCCTCCAGGGAAGGATATGGCAGCTACTTGAATTTCTCCAAGGTGTCTCTCTTGTTGGAAAGGAGAAAAAAAAAAAAATTTTTGAAATGGCGTATCTTTGGCTATGTGTATTTTCACAAAAAAAAAAAAAAAATGTGTATTTAATTACTAGCAGGGCATTATAAAAAATATTTTAGCAAACAGGAAAATATAATTTATCTTTACTTTTTGGTAAAATGTATTTCATTTAATTTATGTTCTTCTTTATCCTTGCAGGTGCTCTTATCAAAAGTACATGTGTTCATAGAACTTGGTATTACTATAGTTTAAATTTTTTCCAACCCCTATTTCCTGGCAAAGCTGCAGGCTCTGCCTGGCTTGACTAGCAATGGAAGTGTTTTCTATTCAAATTTACTGTGAGCCGTAAAATCAAGACTGTGCAGTACCAAGACCTGAGCAGGAGACCCAAAAAGATAGTAATATCTTTTTATGTGCCTCAAACTATGATTCAAAAAAAAAAAAAAAGATAAAAATCTAGGATAAAGATCTAAGAAGCGGGGATGGGGGTGGAGGCAGGAAGCCAAGGGCTGGAAGCAGGAGCTTTGGAGACACAGAGAGAGGATTCTGAGGAGCATCCAGGGTTACATCTGCTGCTTCGGTTTTAAATCCCAACCATGTGCCAGAGCAGTGGATGGCTGGCCTGATCCATCATGATTGGGTTCAAACTGTTAAGCTGTAATTATGACTCTTCCCTGGAAAATAAAACAAGGACACTTTGAATATCTGAAAATCTGAAGATCAAGACATGTCAGATTCCAAAGGTGGTCTTTTAATTTACTTCCCAGTATTAAACCAAACTGGGGGGAGGGAACTTGTGAATATTCACTTGGAGAAGGGCATCTCCAGGTAATTAGGGCAGCCATTTGGACATCACGAAACCAAAAACCAAATCCATTGCTGTGGAGTCAATACCAACTCATAGAGACCCTATAGGACAGAATAGAACTGCCCCATAGGGTTTCCAAGGAGCAGCTGGTAGATTCAAACTGCTGACCTTTTGGTTTGCAGCCATAGCTCTTAACCACTTAACCACCAGGGTTTCCTTGAACATCACCATAGACTATTATCTTGGTTGGTTGGTTGGTTTGTTTATGGTGATCCTTCCTGGTATAAAGAATAGTATCTATGTTACCTAGTTTTAAGCAGCAAGTTGCAGTGTCCTCAGAAAAAGATTCACAATCCAAACGTCTTAAATGAGCAGCTGTTTTATGTGAGGCCAGATGCTGACAGAGGAAAATATGCACAGAGACAGAGGGAGAGAAAAGAAAAAGAGTTTTAAAAAACAAAAACCTTTCTGTCTTTCAGATATAAAGATTTTTTTTTTTTTAATAATTTTTTTTTCTAAATTACAGAAATTTCTACTCCATCACTTCCTTTGAAGCTTTATGTTGAGGTGGGTTGCCTCAACATAAATGTGGGTCCTTTGATGAGATTTTTCTATTTGGATTTATGATTTTGTTTCTAGGTCAGTATTTCCCTGTTTTTGAAAGATCTCAGGCCTCCGTTTCCTTCTCGTTGGCCTGCAGCGTTTCTGGATCTTTTATCTCACATTATACTGTTGACTCTGGCTGCTGGCACGGAGCTCAGCTGCCCGATGACTAATGCTTGAGCTTACACTCATCTCTGACTGCTGGCACTGATGTTGATCTCTGTCCTTAATTCTCATCACACACTCTCCTCAGTATCACATACTCTCTTTCTTTGTCTCTCTGTCTCTCTTTTGTATAGGACTTGGAAACCTAAAAGAATTTCCATCTCACTGCATCAATCCAAACCTATAAATTCCTTCTATATTCCATAAATGTTCATGTTGTTCTGTTGTAAGGGTGTGCTCTAGTATATAGATAGGCACCTTGCTTCCAAAGCAGTACATTCCTATGTCCACTCAAATTACTGTTCCCATCTTGATTGACTCATGTGGCACAAAAAATAAGCTTACATGCCAAAGTATGGGCAGATTCAAACGACTCCATTCACTTAAAAAATAATAACATGCATCACTGTGTTTTCTAAGGTGTTTCTTTTCTCATTTTTCTTGGCAAGGTGCATAAACCTCACCTGGCATTCTGTTTAATATACACATGTACAGGACAGTACAATAGTACAAAGGACGGCTGATGTTAGCCCCAACTACGTAACCCACAGGAGAGACACGAGCCGGGCACAGTAAAAAGGGAGAGGGATGAGAAACATTGCACAGTTTGTAATCATCATTGTCTGTGGTTGCCATGAGTGAGGGGCTGACTCTAAAGCAGCTAACAACTACGTGATATCCTTTTACCCTCTCCCTCTTCAATTTCCTTTCCTTTCTTTTTTTAAAGACTTTTCTTGTCCCTATCATCCCTAAACACTGCACACATACCCTAGCACGGCAAAATAATGTGTTGAAATATTACTGCCTCTGTTTGGTTTCCCCCTGAGTCTTCCACTTAAGCAGCTGGTTGGCCCTGAACTCCATTGCCTCCAATGAGGGATTTGGCCAGCAGGACTCAGACATCCAGGGAATTCCCCTGGCTAAGCCTAGAAAAAGGAGAAAATTCAAGAGTAAGGGGAAAAAAAATGCCTGGTTAGAAGTAGGAGCAAAGGAGTAGATGGCGCTCCCTCTCCCTCAAAACCAAGCAAACAACAATATATACATTGTTGTGTATATATAATATATATGTGTATATATATATATATAAATATATATATATATATATCCATCCTGGGGGAGAGAGGGCAGAGGGGCAAATGTAAGCCAGTTTCAAGAAATACGAAGATAGCAACCGACTGCTCCTTCAGGTTTATTAAAGAAAGTATGTGAAAGATTTACAAAGCAACCACAGTAAGATTAGTAGTAGTAGTATTTGTGAGAAATTTTCTGAATATCTTTTACCTTGTCTACATCTCTTCTATACTGAGGATATAAGAAAAACCACACCAAAAATATCCTACATACTTCAAAATATTTATTTTCATTAATTGTTATAACATGAAGTAAGAACATTGTGAACACTCTGAAATGTATACTCTGAGACCCTCAAGCCATGAGGCATTATTCTTAATTCAGTACGTTTGATTTCAAAGGCTCTCACTCTTACAGCTACAAAAGATTAATTTTCTGAATGGCGACATCCCCTTTCTTCATTATATTCAATTTTCCCATGACCTTCTAATGTTCTCACATGCATCTGACCCAAAACTGCGTACATTTGACTCCGTGGCTCTCAATCAAAGTGAAATAGTTGCAGATTGTTTTAGACATAGAAACCATTAAGCATTTAAAAGAAACTCCAGATCATGGTGCAATAAAAATCATTCAGATATTTTAGTGTGGTCTAATACATGCAGTGATTTCCTTCATTTAATTTAGAGAACTTCTTTGTTTATATACAAGAAGACATCTTTTTTTCTGTCAAAAATCACATGATGAATCAATCCACTTTTCTTTTTAAGGTTAGAATAGCACTTTTTCTGCACCTAGCTGAACTTACACACTTTCTTCCCATGTGAGTCCTCTCCTGCCAGGACGATGCTTGGCTTCCACACCTGCAACGACAGGGCAATTAATTATACCCACTTTAAAGAGAGCCCTTTCTTGCCTATAGATAATTAACTCCTAGTGCTTTGTAATCCTAGGTTCTTTTCCACACTACTGGAAAACTCTTGCCCAAGACCTCATCAAAGGCTACCTGGCCAATTATGCCTGGAGATACAGCAATTCTCTATCTATAGACCTGCAAATCTAGGCTTCTTTTCATTTACCCCTTAATTTATCTTATGTTTAAAAGCTCTGGAGCCCTGATGGCTCAGTGGTTAAGAGCTCGGCTGCTAAACAAAAGGTTGGCAGTTTGAATCCACCAGCTGCTCCTTGGAAACTCTATGGGGCAGTTCTACTCTGTCCTATAGGGTTGCTATGAGTCAGAATTAACAACAACATGTTTGGTTTGGTTTTTGGTGTAAATATTTTGGGTCTCTTTTTTTATGTTGTTGTTATCGTGTGCCATCAAGAGGATTCCGACTCAGAGTGACCCTATAGGACAGAATAGAACTGTGCAGTAGGGTTTCCTAGGCTGTAGTCTTTATGGGAGCAGATCGTCAGGTCTTTTTCATGTGGAGCTGATGGTGGGTTCCAGCTGCCAACCTTTTGGTTAGCAGCTGAGCGCTTAACCATTGTGCCACCAAGTTCCCTTAGCAATGATATAGAGAGGACATTTAGTAAATTTTAAACCAATCTATATTTTATTTCTCCTGAATACTATGTTTGCTTTTCGCCTTCTACCTCCAAGGCTGAGCCATGATGTGAATTTTCCCCATAGAGGACACCACCTAGCACTCACAAAATAAAGAAGATAATGTCAAATGTGGTAAGACAATCGCCTTGAAAAAAGCCAATCTTTGTTAAATTAGACAATCGATTTCTAAATTTCAGAGCTCTTCCTTCCATATAACAAGAGCTAAACCAGGAAGACTTGATCATTGAGTTTTATGTAAGCAGCAGTCCAGCCAGACAGGAAGAGGAAGTGGAAAGCCTGCCCCTGTTTCCTTGGTAGGAAGTAAAAGGGAGGCAGTAAGGTTGGAGATATCAGGAGCAAATGCCCTTGCTTTCCCCTTCTCTTTGGATAGAACCATCTATACATATTGCATGGGAAGCCAGACAAAAATCCACTTCCTCCTTCCCCCCTCAACACATCACCCTGATAGGAGCGGGAGGTTGACTAGCAGCATACTTCCCTGCACTTACTAAAGAAATGCTGTAACTGCTCACTTACCTGTGGTGCAGGGAAACAGCGCAAAAGGGGCAGCAGGAGTTGAGTAGGCAGCCAACCTGAGGCAGCACTTCTGGCTCTGCACGGTTTGTGTGGCATACAGGGAATTCAAAAGTGCTCTAGTTATGGGCTGCAAGGGTGCTGAGAAGGTCAGTGGATGGTAAAAGCCAAGAATTGGGAGAAGACGATATTTTGCACAGGGATTTATACGCTGGAGAATATTGCCCAGGACCACACATACTCTCTGAGAGTAGGGCTTATACCATGGTAATCTGCTTTGTCAAAGAGTACCCATAACTTGGAGACACAGCCTCCACCCCAAATGATCACTTGGTTTCTCAGCAGAGTAGGTATCCATTCCATCTTGCACCCATACCAATACCCTAAAGTTCCAACATTGGAGGAATGAGGGTAGAGGATGTCTTACGTCCCAATAGAAAGGCAAATCATGGGTTTCTCAGCCTAAATGGAGGTAATAGTGGATCCTGGGATCTCAGATGGCTTGGAGGAACCAGGCGCTGGTCTGACAAGTCCAGCTTTTTACTTGGTCTAAGCCCACATGGGAATGCTGTTTAGAAGGTCTCCTAAACTATGGAAACTCCCCCATCAAGTTGTGCGATGGGAACATACCAAGAAGCTAGTACTGTCAGTGACTATTGCTGGCTTGGCTCCTGATTGGAAGGTCATAACCCAGCCCTGTTCTGGAAACTCATTTCTATTTCCTACCGTGACTACAACCTAACTGCCACTTCCGTGCTTCTTATTCTACATAAGGATACCCGCTAATAGGTGATTCTAGACATGGAGTCAGAAAACATAATTCATAATGCGGAAATAACTATACGATTGACCTGGGGCCCAAGACCTAGATTCCAGCCAAACATCTTTAATTCATTTGGGAATCAGGAGGGCTATTTAGAATGTTCTTCTTTCTCCCCACCTCCTTGCTACTTACATATGACTTATGCTTCAAGACAAGTGTCAGTATCCTCTAGGAATTCTTGCCCAATATCCTTTACCAAAAGTAAGTTAAGTATCATTCATTCTTCACTCTATGCATATTTCTATAATAGCACTTCCTCATTCTATGTTATAATTGTCTGCAAACTTGCTTATTTTCCTTCTGGATTTAGAAAGAATGGGTCCTTTATTCGGTATGCTTAAATCTTCGCATCATGCCTTGATATTATAAAGTCTCAATATATGTTGTTGCATGACTAAATGAAGGATTGATTGAACAAATGAATTAATGTGCAACAGTTCCAGTTGTCAGTACCAATATTAGAGATTTAAAGTGCTTGTAAATTTGGAAGAAGTTTTGCTTTAAAGCATGAAAGGATGTGATCATGCCAAAGACTCCGCTATGCACATTATTTTGCTCGAAGGGAGCTTTAAGCTAAGTTGGAGATTAACAAAATAAATAAAATAACCCTGAATGAGTTTCAGATACACGTGAATAACACAAAACACGCGGCACTAAGATGGTATGTATCTTATTGGAACAAATCAAGAGAGGTAATTTAATGGTCTGCTGAGTTATATGTCATTTTCCCCTGGTGAGGTCCTCTTTGTGGTGTCATTTCATTACCTTTACCTGTTCACTCTTTAATCAATTGTCACGGAGCTCCAGGGCTCTATGGAGTGAATATAAAGCTATCAAACTAATTCTGGAGTCTGGACGCTGTCTGAGTAAATCCCCATTTAACACTACTGTTAAGACCCAAAGCAACAAGGCTTTGAAAATGGGGATGTTGGAAAAGAGAGTGGGGGAGGCCACAGTTACTACTGCAAATATTGGACAAATAAATACCTCCCTATAAAGTCAGTGGGTTATTTTTGGTAGCAGTTTATTATAAACAAAGCAGTGTTTTGGCTGAAAGGGCATAGCACTTGGAACCAACACCTAGTGGGAATACTTTTTATTATAAACTATGCACTACTGTATAGACACGGGAGCCTATCCATATACATGGATGAATAATTTCTATTTTAAGCTGTCCTTAAAACTATTTTTAACTTTAATCTAATATTATTTAATATTTTAAGCCAGCCCTATTTGAAATTTCAATGCAGCCATGCCATTTTTTTTCTCCTAACACGCTGTTCAATTTACGTCTATTTTCTTTCTCTGCTCATTAGAATGTCAGCTCTATGACATCTTATTCAGTACTTAGAACAGGGCCTAGGGATAGTAGTTTCTCAACAAATACTTGTTGAATGAATGAAATTTATACGAAAACACACATCCCCTTGCCGCCTCATCTTTCTCATCATTTTACTTTCTTCCTCCCATCCCTCTGCATTCCTTACATTGCTTTCTTTGTGTTCAATTTCCGATCTTCTATTAATTTTCAGATTTTACAGTCAGGCCAATACCAAACATGTTCCCAAGCGTGAGTTTTTTGCTTAATATCAAAGAAACTAAATATGAGGCACTTATACATACTCGTTCTACTCAATAACAAAACAATTCCATGGGATCAGAAAGTAAAACTGGTTATGTGGCAACATGTAGAACAAATTCTACTCCAACATAAGCACACACATGCATACATGACACCCCCTTGGTTGTTCGATTTTTTCTTTTACTTTTTTTTAACAATCTATGTTGATACTATGTAAACATTAACTTACTTTATCAACATTGGGAATTTGGTTTCTTAGTGGCATACTGGTTAAGCTCTTGGCACACAGCTGCTAACCGAAAGGTTGGTGGTTTGAACCCACCAGCCGCTCTGTGGGAGAAAGGTGTGGTAGTCTGCTTCTGTAAAGATTACAGCCTTGGAAACCCTGTGGGGCAGTCCTACTCCATCCTACAGGGTCACTATGAGTCAGAATCAACTCCACAGCAACAGGTAGCAGTAGTTTCTAAGAAAATCCTTGGGGCTCCTCCGCCTTTATCCAACAAAGTTTTAAGTAGATATTAGCATTAGCACTTCAACATGAAATACTTCTAGAAATGATGGCTTTTGGGACTCTTAAAAACTAGTTGCCATAGAGTTGACTCCGAAACATGGCGACCTCTTGTGCGTTGAAGTAGAACCGTGCTCTATTGGGTCTTCCATGGCTGATTTTTTAGAAATAGATTGCCAGGCCTTTCTTCCCAGGTGCCTCTGAGTGGACTCAAACTTCCAGCATTTCTGTTAGCAGCCAAACCCTTTAACCATTTGCACCACCCAGAGACTCCACTTAGACTCTTACTACCACCTAAATCAAACAATACAGCAAGGTAGGTACTAGCCCTTAAGGACATGCTAGGCCCCTAGGCACTGAACACTTAGAACACTTGAAGACTTGACAGGGTATTTAAACAGCTCGCACAAGCTGATATGAGGATTGCTTAACTTGCAAAGTATCTAGTGGAAGGCTTGACGTCTGCTGAATTGGATATCAGAAACCTGGAAAGCCAGGCATCCTATTTTAGTCCTTGTTCACAGTGACAGGCCTCATAGCTCTGAGCAACTCTGCACCTTTCTTCAGAAGTAGGAGCAATGATGCCCATTGACCTCAGATGTGCGGTGAGAATTAATATTTTGAAAATGTCTTCAGTCCTAGACCTGTACGGCATTTCTTCTTGCAAAATGTTTTTCCAATCCAGAACTTTGAGTCAGAAATCTTTAAATTTAAAAAATTATTGTTTGTGTGTGTATGTGTGAGTGTGTGTGTGTGTGTGTATGTGTGAGTGTGTGTGTGTCCGCCTCTCTTGTGTGGCTTTCTCATATTGCTGATTTACAAAGAAACTATTTTCCCTTGCTATTTCCACAACCTTTATGTACTAATAGATCTGTTAACATTTTTTTTTTCTTTTTTGGCTTGTCAGGGAAATTCCTGAATGACATTCTAATGAACTTCAGAAGTAACTGGTCAGCACATCTCAATTCTAGATCATTACAGTCACTGTTTGTCTTTCCAAAAGGCTCTGAAATACTTACAGGTTGACATGTGAGGGGAAGAGGGAGTGCTTATTCATTAGATGAACATTTTACTTTTATAATGAAGAGATATTCATAGAGGGGGATATCCATCAGATCTTACAATGAAGGTACCCTGAGGACTGGGATTTTGCTTGGTTCATCTCTGTGAGCCACACGGAAACTAGCATAGAGTTTTGTGCCTTGGAGATATTTAAAATATTTGAATTTACTTAACGTAAATAGTACACACAATTTGCTTTGCTTTCTTTTATGATCCATTAAAATTCTTCATATACGGTTTTGAATTTTTTTAAAATTCTAGTAATGTTATGAATGATTCATATATATATGAATATATATATGATGAAGAGGCTTACTTACCATTGGAACTGATTATGGCTTTTTCTTGTATTTTAAACAATTATAGTGTCCCTTGGAAAGTCTATGTTCTGCTCTTTGAATATTGTGTTGGGAATGAGACTATTCCTGTATCCCATGATTTTCTCAGAGAACGAGGTAGGTGTCTTATACATAGATTTGGTAAGATGACATCTATACTCTAGAGAGAGGTAATGCTGCTTTAGGAATTCAAAGATTGGAATTAGAATTAGCAGCAATAAAGCATTTCTCATACAAAGCTGAATTTGGATTAAGTTCATTCCAGAAAAATTACTATCAAACGTTCATATGGACAGTCTAATTTTGTTCTAAGTCAAATTACTCACCCACGTGGGTGAAACACTGCAGCTATGTCTGATCAGTGTAAAGTGCTCAAGGATTAGAATGCTAGTCTGTTGTACCACAGTGTATTTCTCTCCAAACTAGCCATGCTGATATGCTAGAATCAGTTGATAATTTTTCTTTGCATCTAGACTTAAAAGAAAAATCTAAATTATGGTTTTTTAACAAATATTCAGAAAAAATGTTTCATAATCTGCCCTGTGGATTTTAACTTAATCAAACCACTTTTCAAAACATTATTGAATAGAATTAGGCTAATTGTCTTAACTCTTCAGACAATTCCCAAGGTATGTCAAATTTGACTGGTTGTCCCAGACTCTCTGATTTGAGTGCCACTGCCCTGTAAAGAACTTGGCTAGACTGTGCAGTTGGAGTCCACTAAATTGTACTTTAAAAGATCTAAGGCTTATTTACATGCACTCACACTTTCCCACGGCTAACCTGCAACCAGCTAGAACGTCTCTTTTCCCTATCCTGTCTTTTCCCCTCAGGCCACAGATTAGCTACACCAAACTACTTCCAGGTCCATGGAAGTGCTGGCCTCTTACAACACTGAACATTCACAGGGCTTCTCCATTTACTTAGAATGTCTTTCTATACATTCTTAACCCTTAAATCCTACTTGTCCTTTAAGGCCCATTGCATGTAACCCCCTCAGGGAATTCTGCCCTGACCCACCTAGTCTGGATTAGGTATCTTTCTTATCTCAGCATTTAGCACCCTGTATCTTCATAATTTATTTGCTTGTCTCCTTGAAAACGGGGACTGTGTCATTTATCTTAGCTTTCACAGCACAGAGTGAATAATCAGTAAATGTTTATTAAATGCCCATCTGAATGAATGGATACCTTTTCCTTTTAAAGCTGTCCTTGCTCTTGTGCTATTTTCTCCAGAGCTGGTATTATCAAAATGTATGGGATGAATAGTGATGGTTACGCTTGCCGTTCACAGCTGGAGCCGTCACTGGAGATACAAACAAATGATTACGAATTCCTGTTCCTTGTCCATTTAATGTTAGCCACTTACTTCATGTGACTATAACAATGCTTATTTCACGAACAAGTACTGAGCCCCTTCTATTAGCCTGACACTAAGGAAACAAATGAAAAGATGTCTTTGTTCACAAGGAGTTTAGAGCTGAGTTGAGATGGACGTTAAAACAGTGTTCCAATGGAAGTGTGTCCAATGATGATATATAATGAAAGAACAGAAGAGGGTGCAATACTCAGTACCTTAAGGAGGTTAGAAAAAAACATCACCCAAAAGCTAACTTTTAAACTGGGTTCTCCAAGTGTAGAGAAGTGGTATTTCCAGACAAAGAAAAGAAAATGTGCGAAGAATGAAAGAGTGAAATTGCTGTAGGGTTCATGGCTTGACTGAGATTTGACCATTTTTTTTTTCTAGCTCAAGAAAGTACCTTGTGATGTTGGAATAATCATTTCCTTCTTATAGCAGTGTTCTTCCACTGGGCAGTCATTGATAATGGTAAGTTGGATTTAGTGAAGATTTAATATTTTAATATCATGGCTTGAAATCTGTCTCACTGCATCCAGAGACTTTCTTTGTGGTGAGAAACTATTCTACTCATTTATCGCAGGCTCTTGTTTACTTCTGATGAGGAGGCTAGTGCTGAAGTCTATTTCATGGGTCAGGTGCAGTTGTCCTGGGTTACTAGAAATTGTTACACTAGTCCTAACGCATCCCCCTTCAGCTGTGCCAACAGCAAGGTATGAGTGAGGAAGGCAGCATGGTAGGTAGCAGCTAGTTGATCTTGCATCTTCCATCTCCACCCCCGCCCTACCCATTCCATGTCAAAACTTGAAATGGCATGAGGTCCACGTGGAAGGACTTGATAGAGTTTCCTGACTGTGGTATCAGTGAAATGGAGCCTTTAAGTACAATTTGTTGTTGTTGTCAGTTGCCATGGAGTTAGCTCCGACTTATGGCAACCTTATGTGTAATAGAATGAAATGTTGCCCGGTTTTGCACCATCCTCATGATCGTTGGTACGCTTGAGTTTGTTGTTGTGGCTATTGCGTCAATCCATGTCATGGAGAGTTTTTCTTGTTTTCCTAAACCCTCTAGCTTATCAAACATAGTGTTCTTTTCTAGTGATTGGTCTTTCCAGATGATGTGTCCACAGTAAGCAAGACAAGTCTCACTACCCTTGTTTCTAAGTAAAATTTAGTGTTAAGATATCATAAATTGGGACATAATAAAACAAGGTGTCCTGACATAGTGAGAAATGAAAATAATATTGCACATGCTCCATGACCTTCGTAAAATTATCAGTTCCCAGAAAGCACCTGGAAAATCATGGGCACTACTTAAATGTTTGTTAAATGAACATATTAGTAGGTGCTGTGGCAGAGGGATGATAAACGTGAAATTAGTTCAAGGTGAAGTCTTTGCTGAATAAGTAACTTTTGTAGCTTGAAACCAATAAAGAGACAGAGGTAGACAGCACACAAAGTGATTGAGTATGATCACAGTTACTTGTGATTCACCCTATAGTTATGAGACTATCTCATCAGGAATTACTAAACTTCTCAGGGGCAGGAGGGGTAGCATATGTGTGCTTTCCTCTACTGGGGAAAAAAGTGCCCAAGAGCATATTATAAAGGTACTCCAGCATGCCATATGCATATTCTTTCTTGATTTCTGAGGTAACCATGACAAAATGTGTGCACAAAACACGATTCCCATGGTTGCTGACAGCCCCTAGTTATATGATAATCCTGAATACCACCATGACAAAACATACTCTTGATGTTTCCTGTTCTTCCTGGATCTTTGCTTCCTTCACTCTTATGCCAGAGTTACTCTGGTCCATCATGACTAGTGCTTGACTTGAAACAATGAACAGATTTTCCTCTTGATTTGTAAATTCTACAAGTTGTGTTTGGGGAAGTGGCTGTCAGAGATTAAATTAGAAACATCAGATTGTCATTTTTATCATTGCCTTTCTAGCCACAGACACACTAATTAGTGTGGTGACAGGTTGCATGTTGACAGGCTGCCAAGAAAGGTCTACTCTGTTTTTGGTGGAAGATGAGCAATGAGAGACAGGAGGTGTTAGGTGTTTGAGAACAAAGCGTTCCTTAATGATTTATTGGTCCTGAACTCTTCCACATGTTCCTGCTGGGTAGAAGAATGCAGGGATTCAAACATGTACAAAGACAAGAATGAGATAGTTTTATTTATTTATTTATTTTATAGGTTCTGGCCATGTTATCGGAGAAGTTCATTCATTCTGACCTTCCAGCTTTTGCTCCCACTGAATGTTTTCTTGCCATCTTGACCTTTTGCTCTTCCCTTATTCAAATCCTCCCAATTACCTACTCGGATACTATCAACTTCTCATTGCCTGGCATACATACATGAAGCTCTCTCTGATTATTCTAGTTTACACTGGTGATTTTCTTCTTTGAGTTGCTATTATACTTCTTGCTTATAGTATGCGGTATTTAATTCATAGTTTATTCTTAACTGGTTTATGTGGGTTAGTGTCATCTTTGATAATTAAGAAACACTGCATTATGCAGATTTCATATCTTCCATAGCATCTAATAAAGTCTTGTAATTCCTAGGCATTTAGTTTATTAAAAAGAATCTTTAGAGATCAACAAGAGCAGGATCTTATATTTATACAATTCTTTTTATATTGCAAAATATTTTCACATATATTGTTTCATTTGATTCTTAAAATAATCCTATATTATATGCAGATCACATAATTTTATTTCCATGTAAAACATACACATGAAAGCTAAGAATGATTGGATAAGTCGACCACAGCCCCAAAATTATATGTGGTGGAGCCAGGGTTAAATGATAGGTTTTCTGACACGTAATATTCAGGGAGAAATATATCTAGCCCAAATTTGTAAAGTGGCTTATTGAACTAATGTTAGAATTCTACCATTAAATTTGACTCTGGAGCATTTAAAAGGATATTTCTTGACAATGAAAAATAGGTGAGAAAGTTTTATGTATCTCTAAGAAGTAAATGCTTATAGGAGTTCTTGCTCAGCTCACTCAACTGGGAGAGAAACTTAAAAGCTAATTTGAACATAGTCCCAATTTGTCACGTTATTTTTTTTTCTCCCAAGAAATTAAGTCAGGGACTCTACATAATTGCCAGGTCAAAATAGCACCAGATGTGTGTCACCTAAAATGGCAAATTGTGGCAAGATCTTTCCCAGTGCTACATTTAAGGAAATGTGTCTTATTAATTCCATATTACCCAAGATGGATTAGACATACATGACATACAGTAAAGTTTTTTTTAAGGAAGTGGTAAATGGAAAACAGAAGTCTAGACTTGTATAGGAATTAGGGGGAAGTGGCATTTAAAAGAGAGATCTATGTTAATTTTAATTATTGTTTTAAAAAAACATTTTAATATTTTAAGGTTATTTGAACCCCAAGTACATTGTATCCCAAAGTTTTTCTATATAAAATTCAACACAATTTTTGCCTATAGTGCTCACAAAAGAAAATATGGACTAATTTTCTATCCCAAATATTTTTATGGCATTGAACTTTATTTTCTGAGCAAAGAAGATGCCTTTTGTTGGATTATGTCATGTCTTTATGCTAAGGAGTACAACACGTTAAACTGTTCCTACTGGCAAGAGCTATCAGTAAGTAGTAAAATTTCTCAGTGTAGATTTCATGGCTTCTGCTTCCCAAAATCATTCAAATAGAGGGGGTAATTAGCAATTAGACTGGCAGCAGAAGAGAGAAGTAACAGCAGTATGGATCCTGGAGAAATCACAAACTATATACTTAAATCTCTAAATAATTTAACCAGAATTATTCAATCATACAATATAAAACTAGGAGTCACTGAAGTGTTCAAATTTTCATTTTCAGATGAGGAGACGATGATGTTAAGAACCTTCCTTAAGGGCAAACCTCTGACTATTGTGAACCTCAACACCAAACTCGGACTTCTTATTTCTAATCCAGCATTCCCGTCTTCCTACCCACCCCCCACAAAAAAAAAGGAAAAGGAAAAAAGATTCCCCTGAAAGATCATTGTGGATCAAATTTGTTGGCAAACAGTATATACTTTAGCTTCCTTAGATAGTCACAATCCTACAGGAATTTTATTACAAGCTCTCATAACCATGCACTTCTCTTTTGTAGCATTTCTCACATTTGCAAAATTTATATTCATAAACAAAATCATTAGACTGATGTTGGTCTCCACTCGCTGACATGAACGCTGACCAGGCCAAGGATTGCTTCTGTTTTTGCCCACCATTGAATCTCCAGCATCTAACATAATCTCATTGACTAGATCCTCAACACATTAATACATAACTTTGTAGTTGTGGTACATATCAAAGGCTCTGAGACAGTAGTGTACCACAAAGAAAAAAAAATGTTCAAGTAAAAATTTCCCAAAGTTATTTGACCAGAACCATCACTTATTTTTTTTAATTTTAATTTAAAAAAAAATTTTTAATTTAACACCTAGTAATATCTTAGTTTTTTTTTTTTTTTTTTTACAAATGAACGCAATTCCTTGAGTTAGATGGAAAGTATAGATAGCATAAATTTATAATGTATTTTTAATATTACTTTTTTCTTTTTCCCAACTCTGTTTCACACAGTATTATCTAAAAGCAAGTGAAGTTTAAATATACAGTGGAACCCCTTTTAATACTCTTGAGTCTGTCAAAGACATTACTTGCCACATTCTGGGTTAATTTGAGATTAAAAAATTTTGTATAATTGGCTATAGTCATACGATTGATATATGCTAAATCTTGTAGTGTAAAATACTGACCAATGACGTTTTGAGATTCCACTGGAATTTAAAGTTTATGTACCACAGCATACTCACTTAGCCTGAGCTGCCTGGAAAGCAGGGTTAAGTACTATTACTTCATTAGAGAGCGCAAACCCAAACCAAACCAAAAAACCCATTGCCATTGAGTCGATTCCGACTCATAGTGACCCTATAGGACAGAGCAGAACTGTCCCATAGGGTTTCCAAGGAGTGACTGATGGCTTTGAACTGCTGACCTTTTGGTTAGCAGCTGAGCTCTTAACCACTGTGCCACCAGAGCTCCCAAACCCAGATAGCATAAGTGAAATACTAAGGTAGCAAAGCAGGAAAGAGAGCGAGCCAATAGAAGGATGCTTTAATATTCTGGCCCGATCTCCTAATCCAGGAGCCCTAGCTTCCAAAGAGTCATATAAAATGCATCTCAGGACCTTCCCTGGAGCTGGGGTCGGGGAAGAATGTGAGTGATTTTTCACCAGTTCTATTTTCCACTAGTAAGGGCTCACCTCATTTCCGAGTTGTGCGTGCTTGGGTTCTAAGTGTGAACCTGTGGGGCTCCTGCGTCAGCATTAATAGCAAAGCCCTGGGGCTAAGGCAGAGAGAGAGAGGACACAAGGGGATAAGGTAAGAAACCGCTGGCATTGCACCTGCGCGAAGTTGGCTGTAGCTCACTCACAGCTGGTCACTGCAGTGGTGTCCAGAGCAAGAGCCCACTGTTACTCTGAGAATCAGAAGGGTAATAAGAGGGATCTGATCCACTGACCCCATAAGGTTAATGCTGGAAATTAAAATGTAAAATCTTTCTTCTAGTACTCCTGGATTTCTTATGGATCACCTTTATTACAAAACAGGACATTTTGATGCAGACATTTTAAGTAGGGCCACTTGAAATGTCTTGCTAAAATGTAAAACCTATAACAAAAAGTGATATAAGCAATAAATATTCTTGATTGCTCTCCCTATTCCTGAGTCTGTACTATCACATGACTCTGAGATGGGGAGAAGCAAAGGGACATGGCCGATCAGGTGAGGAGGAGGATCAGGGATAGTTTAGAAAATGAGGTAAAACTGAAGGAGGATGGGAAACTCATGGGAGGCAGAGGAAGGGGTGAGACTCAGAGAGGAAATGAGGTTAAGGGATTGGATGGAGCTCAGGCACACTATTGCAGACGTCACTCGCTTCATCTTTTTAAGTATTTTTAAGGCAATCAAAATATCCCCGGTGTCAAAATGTGATGCTTTCTTTTAATAGCTGAGTACACTGGGTCTAACCAGTTTTGTGTCCTTGGACAAGTCTTTTTACTTTATTGGTTTAGTTCCTTATCTGGAAACTGAGGGATTTGGATCTCACTAGATAATTTCTGAAGTCCTTTCCAGGGCTTCAAAATGGTTCGTTGCGGTTCGAAACCCTGCTGAAAATTTGCATTTCCACACCAGATATACTGGATAAGAATCTACAGTTTAACATGATCCCCAGGTGATTCTTATGTATAATAAATTTTGAGAACCACTGCTGTACTAGTGGTTCTCAGAATTGGCCCCTAACCAGCAGCATTAGTATCACCTGGGAACTTGTTAGACCTGTACCTTCTCAGCAGAGGTTTGAACTGGAAGGAAGCTGTCCAACTGTAAAATAATAGCTATAGCTAACATTAATTGAGGATTTCTATTCAAGTACATAACTCACTTGTGGTTTAAGCTCATTTAGTGATGCTTATGGAAAAAATCTCATTTGGAGCACAACTGAGATCCCTCTAACTGTTGCTTAAATCTTGGCCACAAGCATTAACAGTCACCAGTAGTGGTGGAATATAACTTGGCTTCTGTCTGAGAAGCTCGGCCCCAGGGACCATCACAGCTTATTATCCAGACTTGTGTTTCAATTTTTGGGAGAAGGCCTTTGGCTGTAGCCCTTAAAGCTTTCTTTAACACAGCTCTTCTTGGAACAAAGATTTTTTCCCTTTATTCCCTCTTTACTGTGGTTTGGAAGGAGAAAAATTGGGACAGAAAATAAGTGAGAACTCAGATTGGGTAGTCAAATAAACCCTTAGGTTTTTTGTTTTTGTTTTGTCTTGTTTTTCTCTTTGCAGAAATTTGACATAGATGTGATGATGCATCTTTGATATTTGTGTTTTTCTGTAATAAGCACTTACCATACGTTCCATACCTTTTCAAACTATATGTAATTTTCCAGTAGTCATTTTAGTTAAAATGAACTTTTCAACTAAGAATTAGGGTATATTACACTATTTAATATCCTTATCTTAACCTAAATCATGTGAGAAAAAACTTAAGCAGAATCAAAATGAAGTGATAGCAATGTCATATATACCAATTTAGCAATTGTTAAAACAAAAAGTTGATAAGAAAACTAAAAATAAGTAATTTGCCTATAAAATAGAAGTAATCAGATAAAAAGGTCAGAATTAATCATGAATGTTGTTCTGCATAAGTGTTATCTACTTAACATAAGAGATTCTGCCTTCAATTCCCCTAATAAGTTGTATGACTAATACTGTTGGGTGAGTACAAGAAGAAAATGATGATGCTGTCAATGTGGTAGGTGCTTTACAATTGAATCAAACGATACTTACAGCAAAGATCAAGCCCCAGCTGCATATACTAGTGTCTTAGTTTGCTAGTGCTGCTGTAACAGAAATACCACAAATCAGTGGCTTTAAAGAACAGAAATTTATTTTTTCACAGTTCTGGAGGCTAAAGGCCAAATCAGGGTCTTCACCATGTTGATTGCTTCCTTGTAGGCAGTCTCCAAACCAAGTTCCTTGGTTCGTTGGCTTGTAGATGATCCTCACATGGTATCTGTCTCCATCCACACTCCCTCACTCCCATGTGTGCATGTGTCTGTGTTTAATCTGCTCTTTTTATAACTCAGATGTGATTAAATTTACAACTGTACCCTATTTGGCTATTGTCTAATTAACATAACAAAGAAAATCCTATTTCCAAAGAATATTACATCCACAGGTATAGGGTTTAGGATTCCAACACAAATTTGGGAGGACACAATTCAATCCATAACAAGTTATAGGTGCTTTGGTTTCTTGTATGGGAATATTAATAGATTCCCAATTTCTCTCAAAACTTTTTCTGACTAATGGCACACGTTTGCAAGACACTTGGCTGGGGGTGAGGGTGTGGTCTATAACCAGAGAATAGTTTTTCATTCTTGTGGGGATCAGACCTGCAAACTTCGCTGCATTAGCTGTGTTGTCTACACTATTTTTATTTTTTCCCATACAAAAATTTATACATACATTGTTATGTGACCCTAATTGCTCTCCCCATACTGTGACAGCACACTCCTCCTTTCCACCCCTTAGTCCCCATGTCTATTCAACCAGCTCCTAACCCTCTCTGCCTTCCCATCTCACCTCTGGACAGAAGCTGCCCGTTTAGTTTCTTGTATCTACTTGAGCTAAGAGGCACACTCCTCATGAGTTATCACTTTATGTCCTATAGTCCAGACCAATCCCTGTCTGAAGAGTTGGCCTCAGAAATTGTTTTAGTTCTGCGCTGATAGAGAATCCAGGGGCCATGCTTTCCGGGGTTCCTCTAGTCTGAGTCAGACAACTAAGTCTGGTTTTCTTACTAGAATTTGAGTTCTGCACCCCACCTTTCTCCTGTTCCCTATCAGGGAGGTCATTGGTGGTAGCCGGGCACCATCTAGTTCTTCTGGTCTCAGGCTGATGAAGTCTCTGGTTTATGTGGCCCTTTCTGTCTCTTGGGCTAATATTTTCCTTGTGTCTTTGCTATTCTTCATTCTCCGTTGCTCCAGGTGGGTTGGGACCAATGCATGCATCTTAGATGGCTGCTCGCTAGCTTTTAAGACCCCAGACGTCACTCACCAAAGTAGGATGCAGAACATTTTCTTAATAAGCTTTGTTACGCCAATCGACCTAGATGTCCCCTGAAAGCATGATCCACAGACCTCTACCCCTGCTACTCTGTCCCTCAAAGTGTTTGATTGTATACGGGAAACTTCTTGACTTTGGTTTAGTCCAGTTGTGCTGACTTCCCCTGTAGAGTGTGCCGTCCTTCCCTTCACCTAAGATAATTCTTACCTATCTAGTTAGTAAATAACCCTCACCCTCCCTCCCCACTCTCATAACCAACAAAGAATGTTTTCTTCTGCGTTTAAACCTTTTCTTGAGTTCTTATAATGGTGGTCTTATAGAATATTTGTCCTTCTGTGACTGACTAAATTCACTCAGCATAATGACCTCCAGCTTCCTCCATGTTATGTTTCACGGCTTCATCATCATTCTTTATCATTGCATAGTATCCCTTTGTGTGGATATACCATAATCTGTTTACCATTCATCTGTTGATGGGCACCTAGGTTGTTTCCATCTTTTTGCTATTGTGAACAGTGCTGCAATGAATATGTGTGTGCATATATGTATTTGTGTGACAGCTCTTATTTCTCTAGGATATATTCCAAGGAGTGGGATAGCTGGATCATATGGTACTTCTATCTCTAGCTTTTTAAGGAAGTGCCACATTGATTTCCAAAGTGGTTGTACCATTTTACATTCCCACCAACAGTGTATAAGTGTTTCTTCCAGTCTCTCCACAACCTCTCCGGCATTTATTATTTTGTGGTTTTTGGATTAATGCTAGCCTTGTTGGGGTGAGATGATATCTAATTGTAGTTTTGATCTGAATTTCTCTAATGGCTAATGATTGTGAGCATTTCTTCATATATCTGTTAGCTGCCTGAATATCTTCTTTGGCGAAGTGCCTGTTCATATCCTTTGCCCATTTTTTAATTGGGTTATTTGTCCTTTTGTTGTTGAGGTTTTGCAGTATCTTGCAGATTTTAGACATTAGAT
>NW_004443973.1:3663381-3672120 GCF_000243295.1 Trichechus manatus latirostris | reverse complement strand
TGGTCAGAAAAGATGCTTTGTAATATTTGATGCTTTGGATTTTGTTCATGCTTGCTTTATGGCCTAATATGTGGTCTATTCTGGAGAATATTCCATGTGCACTGGAAAAGAAAGTATACTTGGCTGCTGTTGGGTGGAGTGTTCAGTGTATGTCTATGAGATCAAGTTGGTTGATTGTAGCATTTAGCTCTTCCGTGTCTTTGCTGAGTTTCTTTCTGGATGTTCTTTCACCGAAAGTGGTGTGTTGAAGTCTCCTACTACTATAGTGGAGCTGTCTATCTCTCTTTTCAGTACTGTTAGAGTTTATTTTATGTATTTGGGAGCCCTGTCTTTGGGTGCATAAATATTTATTGTAGTTATGTCCTCCCGGTGTATTGAGCCTTTAATCATTATATAGTGTCCTTCCTTATCCTTTGTGGTGGATTTTACTTTAAAGTCTATTTTGTAAGAGATTAATAGTGCCACTCTTGCTCATTTTTGAGTGTTGTTTGCTTGATATATTTTTTTCCATTCTTTGAGGTTTAGCTTGTTTGTGTCTTTGAGATTAAGGTGTGTCTCTTATAGGCAGCATATAGACAGGTTGTGTTTTTTTATCCAATCTGCCACTCTCTGTCTCTTTATTGGTGCATTTAGTCCATTTACATTCAGTGTAATTATTGATAGGTATGAATTTAGTTCTGCAATTTTAATGTCTTTTTTTGTGTATTGTTGACAGTTTCTTTGTTCCCCTTAATTTTCTGTGCTGAGTCATTTTTCTTTATGCATTTTCTTTTCATCCTTTTCACTGCTGTGTTTGCTGAGTCTTTATATTTTTCTAGTATTTTATTTTGACTTGTAGGATTGTTAGTTTCCTTTGTGGTTACCTTAATATTTACCCATATTTTTCTAAGTTTATACCAGTCTTTTATTTCTTTATATCGCCTTGACTTCCTCTCCATATGAAAAATCTATGTCTACATTCTTTAAGTCCCTCTTTTTTGTTTTAATGTTGTCATCTTTTACATATTGACATCTGTTTCCCTATTTTTAGTGTTTTAGCTTAGATTTACTTTTGCAACTTCCCTAGCTAGGTTGATATCTGATTGCTGTGTCCTGTGTTCTAGTCTTGGGTTGTTATCTGATGTTACTGATTTTCTAACCGGAGGACTCTCTTTCGTATTTCTTGTAATTTTGGTTTGGTTTTTGCAAATTCCCTAAACTTCTGCTTATCTGGAAATGCCCTAATATCACCATCATATTTGAGAGACAGTTTTGCTGGATATATAATTCTTGGCTGGCTTTTTTTTTTTCCTTCAAGGCTTTATATATGTCATCCCATTGCCTTCTTGCCTGCATGGTTTCTGCTGAGTAGTCGGAGCTTATTCTTATTCACTCTCCTTTGTAGATGACTTTTTGTTTATCCCCAGCTGCTTTTAAAATTCTCTTTATCTTTGGTTTTGGCAAGATTGATTATAATATGTCTTGGTGACTTTCTTTTAGGATCTGCCTTATGTGGGGTTCAATGAGCGCCTTGGATAGATATCTTGTCATCTTTCATGATATAAGGAAGTTTTCTGCCAACAAATCTTCAACAATTCTCTCTGCATTTTCTGTTATTGCCCCCTGTTCCGTACTCCAATCACTCATAGGTTATTTTTCTTGATAGAGTCCCACATAATTCTTAGGGTTTCTTCATTTTTTAAAATCTTTTTATCTGATTTTCTCTCAAATAAATTGGTGTCAGGTGCTTTATCTTCAATCTCACTAATTCTGACTTCCATTGCCTCAATTCTGCTCCTATGACTTTCTGTTGAGTTGTCTAATTCTGACATTTTATTGTTAGTCTTCTGGATTTCTGATTGCTGTCTCTCTATGGATTCTTGCAGCCTGTTAAATTTGTCATTATGCTCTTCTCTAATCTTTTTGATTTCCTCTATTGCGTGTTCTGCGTTTTGCTTAATTTCCTTTCTAATTTCTTGAATAGTTCAATATATTAATCTTTTGTTTTCTGTCTCCAGTAATTCCAAGAAATTTCCCTCCTCTGGAAAATTTCTAGATTCTTTATTCTGGGAGCTTGCTGAAGCCATCGTGGATTGCTTCTTTATGTGATTTGATATTTACTGTTGTCTCTGAGCCATCAGTAAGTTATTATATTTATTTATTTTATGTTTGCTTACTGTGTCCCAGCTTCTTGTTTTGTTTTGATATGCCCAAATAGGCTGCTCATATGAGCTAGTTTGATTATTGGCAACTTTGAAGCTCCAATGTCCTGTCACCAGGTGGTTAGATCTGTTACTAGGTATGTGAGCTCAGGAGTCCACCCAGTCCTCCTGTATGAATTCAGCTCAGGTGCCCAGGTGGATAGCTACCAAGTGTGTGGTGTAGGCTCTCACTTACAGTCCTAGACAGGCATGGGTGATTGGTGTAGGCACAGGCATCTGGCTGCAGCAGAGGGACATACTCTGAGCAAGGCAGGGGGCTGACGACCACCTCTGAATGTCCAGGAGGAAGGCGTGTCCCTGTTCCCTAGAGCGCGTAGTTGTGTAGGTTTTGCAGCCAGACTATGAGCACCTAATGCTGTTGGTTGTAAGGACTGGGGGGCACCTCTTATTCCTGGGCCCCTATCGCAGGTAACTAGGTGGCATGGGTGGAGCCACCAGTTCCCAGGCCCCTGATGTGGGTAGGTGAAGTCCCTGCTTAATGGGCAGAGCAGTGTCAAATGTCAAGAACCTGCCACTTCACAGCTGAAACAATTGAAGTTAGACTTCTGGTATACCCTGTTGTACTGAGGTAATGAAGGCCTATGCTGCTGAGACGGGCCCACACAAGTCTACTCAGGGGGAAAGGCACTCAAAGTTTGTGGATCCCTTATGCCTGTGCCTAGGCAAAGGAGCTATGCCTACCTGGGGTTCCTAGCTTAGGGGAGCTGGCAGTTTATTTTTTCCTCTGTTTATTAATTTGTTCACTCTCCAAGCCAGGGAGAATGGCTCTGGGTGTGTGACGGATCCTACTTCCGGCCCAGGGGACTCGGCAATTGCTAAAGCCGGTCCAGGACCCAGTGCAGAGCAGGGAGCAGGGAGGTAAATGGGAGAGGGGTTTTTCCCTAATGGGGGTGTTTTTGATCCGTGCGGTAGGCTGTATGCATTTACTTATCTTTCGCTGATCCAGGGCTGCTTCTCACTGGTTCTGGGTGGCTGTGTAGATTCTCTGACACTGGGTCTCTCCTGGTGCAGAAAACGCACCTCCTGAGCACTGCCACTTGCCTGCCTCACCACTCACCCCTGAGCTGATCAGGCCTGAAGGACTCAGGCTCTTGCCGGGTCAGGTCTGTCAACTCCTCACTGCTTCCGAACCGTCTCTCCCTCCCCCTGCCACTCAGTCTGGTTCCTCAACTCTGCCTTGGATGTTCAGGGATCCCAGATTGCCATATATAATCAATTCACTTGTTTTTTCGGGTCTTTGTTGTAAGAGGGTCTACTGGAAGCATCTGACTACTCTGCCATCTTGGCCCTGCCTCCCAGCAGTGTTCTCTAAAGGAAGCAATGGGTCACTACAGCCCAATAGGAAATTCCTGAGAGGACACCCTTACGTTTTGTTGTTGAGTGTATTCTGACTCATACTGACCCTATAGGACAGAGTTGAACTGCCCGATAGCGTTTCCAAGACAGTAATCTTTATGTAAGCAGACTGTCACATCTTTCTCCTATGGAGCTGCTGGTGGGTTCCCACCCCAACCTTTCAGTTAACAGCCAAGCACTTCACTACTGTGACACCAGGGCCCCTTGAGGACACCCTTATCCTTTATTAATTACAAAATGAAAGTGTCTTTCAGAAGTTTCCCTCCAATTCTAAATAAAATGTATTTATGGCTAGTTTTTATGTTTCTTTTCCAAATGCATAGAAATACTTTGTATTTATTTGGCAGTGTACTGTGGAAGTCACACTGCAAGTTTTTCAGGTTTGGAAAAAATACGTAATCCAATATTTTATACCACAGCCTTGAAAACATCTGGGAATGACTAGTGCAGTTACATTAAAAGTCATCTTAATTTAATTTTTACTCAGAAAAACAGATATCTTCTTTGGATTTCCCTTGTCAGCTCGTTCCATGGTGCCTGGTTTCATCCATTTCATTAATCCCTACACTTCATATGGCCACAAATATATAAGCTTATACTTCTAAGAAATGGCTTGGATAGAAGAAGCAGTGTTCTCAAAGCAATGACATTTTCTGCCCTCTCCATTTTCAAATGATGCATGTGAAAGAGCTTTTAAAAGCATACAGGTACCATAGGAACATATGAGAATATTATTACAATTCTATATTTGCATAGTTTTAACTGAGAGAAGGCCCTGAAATCTTCACATAAGAAGTTTGGAAAACAGATATCATACACATGGTGAAAGTGGTGTATCTACTGTTGTATGAGGCAGTGGTTCTTGACATTTCTTATGAAAGCAACAACGTTAGAATCTCTTGCAGGTTCTTATTAAAATGCTGACTCCTGGGTTTGACAACTCAGACCATCTGCATCAGAATATCTCAGGGCCTGGATATCTATATTTGAAATGAACTCATGGTTTTCTGTGCAAACCAAAGCTAGAGAATCACGGCTCTGAGGGTGTTACAGAGTACTGGTGGCGCAGGGGTTAAGAGCTTGGCTTCTAACCAAAAGGTTGGCAGTTCGAATTCACCAGCTGCTCCTTGGAAGCCCTGTGGAGCAGTTCTACTCTGTCCCACAGGGTCGCTATGAGTCAGAATCGACTCGACAGCAACAAGTTTCTTTGTTTTTTTTTTTTTTTTTGGTTTTTCTTCTAGTTGAAATTGACTGACTTTTGCACCCAGGAGATAAAGGATTTTTTTCTCTGTATTCTCAATATAACACAGTAAAAGGCAAAATTACAGCACATGAGCAATAAATTCTTTTTTTTTTTTTTTTTTTTTTTGGTTTTTGAGGGTGTTATACTGTTCCCTCTCCTCCCCTTGTTACTGATGGACTAGAAACGCTGCTGTCATATTAGTCTAATCCCAGAACATTCTGTCAGCAGGGTTATGGAGTTCTGTCTAAAGTGCTGTAAACTGGCATGCAGGTGGGGGTAAGTATTTGAAAATGTCTTTCTTTCCTCTGATGGGAGGGCTGCCTCTGAGGAGAACCTTTCCATCTCTCTAACTCCCTTGTGACTCTTATCGTGTGGGGATAATGGAAAGACACCACCTACTGCCATCTAGCCGATAACAACTCATAGTGAGTCTATAGGACGGAGTAGAACTGCCCCATTGGGTTTCCAAGGCTGTAGTCTTTACGGAAGCAGACCACCACAGGAACCTTCTCCTGCAGAGTGGCTGGTGGGTTCTAACTGTGATCTTTTGTTTATCAGCCGAGCACTTAACCCCTGTGCCAACAGGACCCCATAATGGAAACAGGCCCTGTAATTTGCAGCTAAAGCCTCAGCTAGGAAGGCTGTGCTTGTCTCTTTACCCTGCATTGTCCTTTATGCATGTTTCTCTCAGGGATCAGAGGGGATATGATAGAAGTGAATGGCAGAATTGGGACCTAATGCCATTGTAATCTAGGCTCCAAAACCAAACCAGTTGCCTTTGAGTCAATTCCAACTCATGGTGACAGGGACAGATTACCCAATAAGCAAGGTATGCACGGGTGTACTTGTGCTTACTTATTAACCTGTAGTGCACAATTTCACCTGTTTTCACCACAGCTTTGATGTGAGTAAACACAATTAAGCCCATGCATACTTTAGTTATGGTAAGTTGTGCGTACCTTGCTTGCTGGTTAATCTGCCCTTGCAAGGCGACCTCATGCGTGTCAGAGTAAAACTGTGCTCCATAGGATTTTCAGTGGCTGATTTTTTGGAAGTAGATCATCAGGCCTTTCTACTGAGGCACCTCTGGGTGGACTCCAACCTCCAATATTTCAGTTAGCAGCCAAGCTTGTTAACCATTTGCACTGCTAAGAGATGCCTGATCTAGGCTCAGAGGATTTATTTTGGAAGAAATCACTATTGTTTAAAGTGGTTGTTCTCAAACATTAGCATGCATCAGAATGACCTGGTGGGCTTGTTAAAAGTTTTAACTTAAAACACAGATGGCTGGGCCCCAACCCCAGAATTTCTGATTCAGTAGGTTGGAGGTGGGCTTGAGAATTTGCATTTCTAAGAAGTTCCCAGGTGATGCTGCTGGTATATGGACTACACAATTAGAACCACTGGTTTATAGTAAGCCTCCAACTTCCCAAAACTACTGAAACTGATATTCTAGGCAAAATACAAGAAATGCATAGGTCCCAGCTAACCAGGTTAAGCTCCCCACAAAACAAGCACAGCTGTACCGTGCAAGTTTATCTTTTTGCTTTGTTTTGTTCTGTTTTTGGAATTGCGTTGTCAAGCGCTGGAAGTTACTACCTGGCTGGTTGCCCTGCATTCTGTCATTCTTTACCTTGCTCCGGGCTGTTTAACCATCTCTGACCAGAGGCAGTAATTCCAGATTCACTTCAGGGGATGCTCGTGGATTTTCTTCAGTCAGTCTGAATCGCCCCAACCATGTGCTCTCAATTTATTCATTCTATGAATCATGGTCTTCAGAATTCTGTGTGGAGGAGAGTTGAAGAGAAATCAGAACAAAAAAGGAAACACACACACACACACACTCATTCATAAAACATCCAGAGCCCTTCTGTTACTTTCTTTCCTGGTCAAGACCCTCAAAGACCATTAGTCAAATGTTTTATTGTGATTGTGAATTTCAGAAACCCAGAGTAGGCAAGAGTTAAATATTGAACAAATAAAGAGGAATGGGGCCCTAATTAGGCTGAATATGAGTCATAAACCTGGGTGGACATGGAAGTAGAACTCAGTGGAATTACCTTGTACTCAAACATTTAGTAGGAAATAAAAAGATTCGTATCTGGAACACTTTTGCTCCAAGAACAAGGTTTGCTCAGAAGCAGGAGTATCCCGGTGAAGGGTGAAAAGTCTTCTGAATTTGTCATACAAACTGACAGCTATTGTTGGGGCTTTGAAAGAAAACTCTCAGAAACTCAGTGAGGAATGAAATCAGCTTAAAACTAGTTTTTGACCTTGTAGTCAGAGTAAGAACTCTGGAAACAAAGGTTGTGGAGAGAGTAAGTAGTTATAACCCTTCACATGGTAGAAAATAAGCCAACCTCAGAAGCAGGCCAAGTTTAATAAACTCAGCTGGATGGAAGAAGGAGGGGCACACTGGAGAAAACAGTAATGGGACATCATCAGAGAACCTCTGTCTTTCCAATGGAAGCATCTAGGTCAACGCAAGATGACTTCCCTCCTGACCCAGAGAGGGCTGAAGGGGTAGATGGAGCATCTTTTAGGATTAAAGCTATAGTCATCTTACTGCAGCTCTTAATAACCAGCAGTCCCTGGCTTTGTTCTTTTTACATCAAAATGTCAGATTCTAGACTGGGCTTTGGAATGGGAATATGTAAAACAGCCTGTTTGGGTTCTGAGTCACTCGTGATGGCTTCACTTTGGCAAAAGTCCTCATCTGTTCACTGTGCTCGAGCACGCACACATACACACGCACAGATACACATACACACACACACTAACATACATGTGGTTCAGACCAGCACACTGACATTCCACCTTGTAGTTTGGAGTTTGGAGCCCATTTCTCAACTAATGTTAATTCCTTTGCTTTATCTTTTTCTCTAATTATGTGTTCTATTCAGGAATGGATTGTTGATTCAAAAAAAAAGGTTTTGGTGTTGGAGTAGCCATTGGCATTACATTTTAACATTCGTTACTTTCTGTGGATTCTATGGGTTTAAAAAGCACTAAATTCTTGACTTCCAAAGTCTCTGGCACAGGAAGAATTAAAATAAAAAAATTGTCATTTGCTCCACTAAGAAAGTTTCACCCCCAATATGTTCCTATCATTCACTGATTCCATCATTTATCTGCTAAAGCTTAATGCTATACTTTTTCCTTTAAAAAACAAACAAAATGAACACCAGGTCTTTCCTATTTACTAGAACTCAAGGGTAAATATATTCCTATAGTTCAGTATTAGGTAGGGTTGCCAGATTTATAAATGAAAATACTGGATACCCAGTTAAATTTAAATTTCAGAAAAACAACTAATACTTCTTTAGTATAAGTATATCCAATGAAATATTTGGGATATACTTATACTAAAAGATTATTCAATGTTCATCTGAAATTTAAACTTAACTGAGCATTCTGTAATCTGACGACCCTAGTATTAGGTCTCTACAATCTATATCAGAGATCCTCAGTGCTGACTGCACATTAAAATCACCTGAGGCACTTTGAAATAAAACCTAGGCCCCACTCCAGACCAGTTAAAACAGAATCTCGGGAGATGGAGCCCTAAAAAGGGCATTTTTCAAAATTCCCAGGTAATTCTATTGTGCAGCCACGGTTGTGAACTACTGGTCTATACTAAACACGTAGTATGAGATCTTTTGCTTCCCGTCACGTCTCCCACCTCTCTCTCATTGATGTTTTCACCTATGATTTTTCTTACTTGCCTATATCTTTGTTCTATTTCTCCCTGATTGTCTAAAGTTTTGCAACTCTTTCTACCTTCCCATATCCTTGCTTACCTTTCTGACTCCTTGAATAACCAGAGCCTAAATTGCTGGTTGAGATGAATACCGTAATCTTTATTCTTAAAACAGCAAGAAGGGGAGTGTGTGGATGAGTAACTGTGTGTGTGTGTGTGTGTGTGTGTGTGTGTGTGTG
>NW_004443973.1:3640570-3663281 GCF_000243295.1 Trichechus manatus latirostris | reverse complement strand
GTGTGTGTGTGTGTGTGTGTGTGTGTGTGTGTGTGTATGTATGTATGTATGTGTGTGAGACAGAGAGAAGACTGAGTAGAACCTAGAGCAGGGACCAAGCCCAGGTGCTGCTTGATAGGCAGAGTTCCAAAGCAAAATCTATAAACAACATGGTACCATGTTTTGAACTGCACTAACAACATAGACAGCCCAATGCCCATAGTCACATGAGAAAGTGTGTATGAATGTTTGAATACTAACTAGAGAAGAACTATTAACAGCTCCATTCACTAAGATTGTGTTTAGATTTCTATTTGGAATTATAATAATATATTAACTGCAGTTGGGAGGTCTCCTTAATTTATTAATTATCCTAACTACTGATAAGAGATAATGTGTTTGAATTTTAAACAAATTTCACAGTAACTGCTGGGTTCTGTCTATATTTTCACATGACAGATATCAAGGAATAGGGATATAAGAAGATTATTCTCCACAATAGGACTGTAGATAGGAGTCTAATTTAAATGAATGTGCAAATTATTCTTTTCTAATTATGGCCATTAGCTGCTGATGATCTTTAAAAGCCATAATAGAGCCATTGCTGTATTTCTCCACCTAACCAACCACCCTTGCACTTATATGAGAAAACTCCAGAACTGAGAATTAATGGTACATGAATTGGAACCTGCTTTCTGCACAAAAAAACGAAGCACATTTTATAACTATAAATGCTCTTGGTATTCCAAGCTCGTATTTTCCACAATTGAAGAAGTTTAATAGATTTGGAATTTTAGGACCAATCAAGCCAGACAAGACAAATGCTGCTTAACCTGAGCTGTGTTATTTGAACATACTTGTATATCACTGAAGTTTCTTTTGGCTCCAGTGTTTATTTAAGTGATATTTGGTTTAAGTTAAGTACACCAAACCAAAAATCAAACCAACAAACCTATTGCTCTCAAGTCGATCCCGACTCATAGCGACCCTGTAGGACAGACTAGCACTGCCGCCATAGGGTTTCCTAGGCTATAAATCTTTACAGAAACAGACTGCCACATCTTGTCTCCCACGGAGAGGCTGGTGGGTTCAAATACACCGACTTTGGTTAGCAGCTGACTGAATAACCACTGCGCCACCAGAGCTCTTAAGTATGTACTTAATAAAATCCAGCTCTCTTTTTTGTCCTTGGAGCCCTGGTGGTGCAGTGGTTAAGCATTTGACTGCTAACCAAAAGGTCAGCAGTTTGAATCCACCAGCCACTCCCTGGAAACCCTATGGAGCAGCTCTACTCTGTCCTGTAGGGTTGCTATGAGTTGGAATCGACTCGACGGCCACAGGTGTGTTTTTTTGTCATTAGATTGTACTCTAAACAGATTTGTTAGATACATACAACTTCAAATATCTTATCTTGTATCTCAGATAAAATCTTACTTTACCTGTAGTTTAGACAGTCACTTCTATTTAATTTTTAAGATCTTCTTAATATAATAATGTTTTATGATGTACATAAACTACAAAAAAAGAACATACAATATTTCTTAATCAGACGTGAGAAGAAAGATGGGATATTTTCAAATATAAAAACTTCATCCCTCTAAACTATGACACCTGTACTTTAAGCTCCCCTGTAAAGAGGACTGTCTTGTGGGGAAGACAGTTCATAGACGGGAAACAGGATCTATCAGAAAAGCTGTTTACAATAAAACATTTTGACAGCTCAAGTAATTAAATGGGTTTCCCAGGTGCAAAGCAGTATCTTAAATGCCCCTCTGGCTATAATAGTACACAGATTCTTCTTTCCAAATAAAAAAGTCTACTGTAAAAAGAAGTTAATGAAAGGGAAGGAAAAATAACTGAAATAATTTTCTAAAGATAGTAGCAATTTAGTTATTAAGACACTCGTGAACAGAATAAATCAGTATTTTGCTTGCCTTAACACTAAAAAACTTGGTGTTTGTTCCTTTTCAAATATTTGAGGGAAAAAAGAGATGGCAATTTAAGTCATAGATTTCTTGACAACCATGGGTATATTTACCTACATAAAGCCATGAATTGGTAGGAACGGCCCAGAAAATATTTGGACCTCCCCATTCTCTAGGATGTTTTTAAAAATAATTTGCTATACTATTTGCTTCTTCTGCATAACTGAATTTAGTATAGAGGCCATGGCATATACTCCAAAGGTAAGGATTGTAAAAGGAAAAACGATAAAATTCAACTACACATAGACATTTCAAATTGGTTGGTTAGAATTCTATTGCTTTTAGCCAAAGGCTATTGGATAGTTTATCTAGTAAAGGATTTGTTGCTAGTTGTGCAACGGGCATTCAACAGTTATTTAATGAATGAAGGAACAGAGCAAAAAGATGTTAGGGATTCCCAAGGAATTTCACTTTCCTCTGTATTCTTATGTTACTCTGTTTCATTAACAGAGGATTTACAGACATAATCCTTTGGTTTAGTCATGCCACATTTAAGAGACATGGTTTTGTATTTTTTTAAATATATTGTGTATGACAAGAGTTATTCCGTCAACAAATATTTAAATGCCTGGAAAGTATGCATTTAGATAGTGTATGTGCTAATCATGTAGAAGAAGAATTGATGCATTTGAATTATGGTGTTGGTGAAGAATATTGAATATGCTATGAACTGCCAGAAGAACGAACAAATCTGCCCGGGAAGAAGTACAGCAAGAATGGTCCTTAGAAGCAAGGATGGTGAGACTTTGCATCATGTACTTTGGACATGTTATCAGGAGGGACCAGTCCCTGGAGAAGGACATCACGCTTGGTAAAGCAGAAGTGAAAAAGAGGAAGACCTTCAATGAGAGGACTGACACAGTGGCTATAACAATGGTCTCAAACATAGCAACGATTGCGAGGGTGGCACAGGACCAGGCAGTGTTTTGTTTTGTAATACATGGGGCCACTATGAGTTGAAAGTGACTCGACAGCATCTAACAACAACATGTGCTAATCTCTTTGACAGTCATGAACTGTGTGTGTGTATGTGTGTGTGTGTATTCGTTCATAGAGTGAGAGAAGAGCTTGGGCTATTTTATTTTATTTCATGATTAACCATAAACCAAAAAAAAACCAAACCTGCTGACATCAAGTCAATTCTGACTCATAGCAACCCTATAGGACAGGGTACAGCTGTCCCATAGGGTTTCAAGGAGCAGCTGGTGGATTTGAACTGCTGATCTTTTGGTTAGCAGCCCGAGCTCTTAACCACTGCACCACCAGGGCTCCTGATTAACTATAACTAATGTTTATATAGCATGTTGAGGATATATCAGAAGCCAAACACCATAGTAAACATTAAAAAAACTTTGTCTCATTTAATCCTTCAAACAAAGCTCTAAGATACTTTGTATTATTATTTTCTTTTAAAGTTGAGATTTCTGAGGTTTAGAGAGAGAAAATGAGCCCAGGTGTCACAAGTGGTTTGCTATCAGCTGCTAACCTAAAGGTTGCTGGTTCGAACCCACCCAGTGGCTCAATGGAAGAAAGGCTTTGCAGTCTGCTTCCATAAAGATTACAGCCAAGAAAACCCTATGGAGTGGCTCTACTCTGTAACGCATGGGATCGCCCTGAGTTGGGGAACAACTTGAAGCCAGCTAACAACAATGATGTAGAGATTAAGCAAGTTGCCCACACTTACACAATGTTGGAGCTGGGGTTGGTAACCAGATGTCCTGACTACAGAGATCAAGGCTTTCACCAACATGAGGTCCTGCTGCATGAGAGGGTGTATTTAATGATAATAATGGCACAGAAAATGGAGAGTTATTTGCACCATGATTATGATACTTTTATAGAAGAACTGGGAAATCATAAAAGAGAAAAGGAAAGATTGAGAGTGAAATAAAACCCTAACATGATCATGTTGGTGGCTGGTGTTTTCACAGCACCATAATAATTGTTACAGAAAACACCCTGCTAGTGTCTTGAATATGGGATTTTGAAATAGCAGATGACTAACCACAATTTTAAACTACAAATATATGTTTACCAGTGGACAGTGGCTGTATCTGGGTCCCAGTTAGAGCAAGCTGTATGCAATTAGAGATCTCCTGAGTTGTTTAGACAACTCAAGTCTTACATAAATGAGAAATGAGAAGGGAAAGAAAACCATGAAGGTGCTACTATGGTATGTTAAGAATTTTGGACTCTATTCTAGCCAAACAATAAGAGTCCAATAAATGGAGCTATTATTTTCATTGATATAGACATTATGGTTAACATAAAGCACTTGGGAAAAATTCCAAGGATTTGAAAGAAAGTAACATAATCAAGATTAAAATTTCAACAAAGAATAAAAACAGAAGTCAATGTATACATTTTTAAAAGTTCTATCAACCAACATTTGCTGGGTACCTACTATGTACCATCCACTACGTACCTACTAAGTGCCTTCCATGAATTAGCTAATTTAATCCTGTAAAGAACCTTTTGAGGAGATGACTGTCATTATTTCCACTTGGCAGACAAAGAAACTGAGGCACAGAATTCATACAGATGAAAAGTTATAGAACCATATTCGTTCTCACATGGCCACTCATGTTTAACCAATACCAGTTGCTGCTTCTCAAACATCTTATCTCTTTGTGGGCATGAAAACATTTGGTGACACGGTGAATAGAGCTTAAGCTGTAGAAATCTCTACTTGAAAATGCCTTCTACTTTAAAAGAATGTCCAAATGGTTACATTACTAACAAAGTTCATATTTATGCTTTTTCTACTGTGCACTAGATATTTTCCCTTGACTTCTATGTCTTCTCACTGTGAAATTAATATTTTCAACAAAGAGGCAAAAACGATTCTATAGGAGGGCATTTCAACATTAGCACCTGTTTTTCATCTTCTAAGATATTCATTTAAATAAAAGTGAAGTGAAGGGGGAAATAGGCCTTGTTCTTAAATTATATTTACTCTTTACTGATAAGCTAAAAGAATCCTTTGGATTATCAGGAACCCACACAGTAAACCATTCTGACCCTGGTCTTGTGGTGAAGTTTCTAAACCCTCTTGACAGTTGAGTCTCAAATATCTGTCATAGAATTCCCTCTAGATCCATTCAGCTGCTTCTGTGATTGCCCAGCTGATCTGAGGTTCAACATTTCAAATCTCTTAAGTCTGTTTTTACCTAAGGGCATAGAGCAGGACTGATTTAATTTATTCCTCTTCTAGATACCGCATCCCCATAATACGTTCTCCTAGCTGCACACGATCAGTTTATCTTCTCATCGAAAGTCAAGGAGCCTGCAAAGCCGTTTAGCTTAAAAAGAGCAGGTGGGACCAGGTGTTAGCATATACAACTCCATTACTTTGGGAGAAGGTACAAATCACCCAGGAAGAGTTCTTTGCTCCACAGAGCAGCAGGGCTAATAAGGGATAGAGGTCTCAATAAGGGTGGCAGTTTTTGTTTTCAGAATGAGTAATCTTTCTACCACACATAGATCTTTCAAGGCATCTGTCTGTGTTTTTCTTTTTAAAAAAGTCACAGAGACTGAGGTTCTATCATTAGCTAAACATTAAATGTATGATTTTACAAAAATGGTCTTTGACTCAAGTTTAATACATTTTTGACCCAGATACTGTAACCTGTGAATACCACGAAGCACACTATCTAAAATGCCGCACTTCTATTTCTGAGACATTTCAAGGAAGGTTAGTGCCTCCCAGTCCTTTGAAATAAGAGGGCACATAGGTCCCCAAGAACAGTGTCTGGCACACAGATGGCAACAAATGAATAAGCAATATTAATTTCATTAATATTTATAATTTATATATTATATAATTTTAAATAAAATTAATAATATTTATTAATTCTAATAATAATAAAAACTAAGCACCTGTTGTGAGCCAGGTGCTGCACACAAATATGTTTTCTATGAGCCTCCAAATACACATTTTACATTCTTGCTCATAGATGAGTAAATTGAGGTTCAGAGAAATTAAATAATGTGCTTAAATTGACAGCCAGTTACGTGTAAGCCAGGTCATTCTGATTCCTGTGATGTTTGAGGGTGGAAGAGAGAGAATGCGTGTCAAGGGAGGGGAGGGGAATGCTGAAGTTCAAGAGGGAGGATTTCTTTAGAGACAACTGTTGTACTATGTTATATCTCCCGTTCCCACCAGAAGGAGCCCTGGTGGCAAAACGGTTAAGTGCTTGGCTGCTAACCAAAAGACTGGCGGTTTGAACCCATCAGTGGCTCTGTGGGAGAAAGACCTGGCGATCTGCTCCCACAAAGATGACAGCCTAGAAAACTCTATGCGGCAGTTCTACTCTATCACATGGGGTCACTATGAATCGAAATCGACTCGATGGCACCTAACAACAACAACATTCCTGCCAGACAGTCATATGTCCCCTAGAGTGTGAGGGACTGGAGTCTGAGTCTTGCTAAGAGAGTCTAAAGTGGAGAGATGAAGCCTAGAGTTGCCCCTGCCTGACATCCAGGTCATCCCATGAGAAGGGGCTCCTTTGGAGTCCTCTAAAAGAACTGTGTGCTGGAAAGCAGCCTGGAGAGAAGGAAGCCCAGCAGAGAGGTGGCTGTGCCTGAGGGAGGAGAGCCACAGGTCAAAAGGGGGAGGCATGCTTTTGTCATAGCAATTGCAGCTGGAATTTCTCAGATGAGAGTCATCTAGAAATCCACCAAGAGGCACCCATGGGATAAACACACACACATACAAAACAATTATACACCTACCACAAAAACCAGATGATAGCTGTACCAGATTGTCCGTTTTCTACTTTTTTTCCTCCTGTGGCTGACCCTAAAGTGGTCAAGACACTGAGGCAGTGGCCAGAAGAACAGAGAGAAGCAGCAGCTGATGCTTCCCTCTCCCATTTAGGACTTTGGGAGCCTGAACCAGAAGAACCTGCCCCAGCCCAATCACTCTCACCTTTCCTCAAGCCCCAGAGAAAATGGCATTGCCTTTGACCCTCAAGCTCCTTTGGCCATTGTCCAACCACACTTTCCCTGGTTATGATCCATAGTTATTCTTATCCCACCGATTCATTAGTGGGCCCCACTCCAGGACAGGATACTTGACGTTAGAAGCCAGCACACTCCCCTGCTCCTAGAAAATGATTGGGCACCCCTTATTTTGCAATAGCTGAAATATTTTGGCATATTCAGGACAAGCTGTTCAACGAGAATCAGGGCTTATCACAAATCCCAAAGCCACACGCGCCAAAAAAAAAAAAAAAAAAAAAAAAAAATTCATTGGCTGTGTCCTTTTATTTCTGGATGACTACAATGCCTTTTCTAGAATATTGGGGGGTTGAGATCATGAAGGTACTGATTCAATGTGATGGGTTAATGAAAGAGATCATAATTCTGACAATTAATTTCCTCACATTCAAAGTTAGACTTAGTTGTGTTGTGGCCCTAAGAACGAGACACATTGGCTGAGAAAAGGGTGAAGGGACCACTGTTATCTCTGTCAGCCTTAGGGGAACCTGCACCAAATTCCTCAGCTCACACAGCAGGAATTTGTTTCCTCTAGTTTGGATTCAGGATGCTAAATTGGATGTGATTTGCCTTAACATGTCCATAACCTGCTGTCAAAGTGCATGCTACCTGTTTGGATGTCCGGTCACACTTTGAAGATCTTTTAACCTTTATTTGTTCTATCAAGTTAATTATTTCTGGGGAGCTTAGTGCCGAGATTGGCAGCAGTTCTAGTAGGACATGACCTGGAGCCTGTGAGAAGCAGAAGAATCACTTTTCTCTAGGGATGAAATGTAGTGCAGGGATTGAATCTGGAGGGAACTTTATATGCATTTCTAACATGGAAGTTCACATCATTCAGTGAATAATAGTTTGCCCTGCTGCCTTCTGTTAGCCACCCTGAGCTTGGTGAAAAATAATCCTTTTCACCATACTTTAACCTTTAGCATAGACTTTCTGGAACCATTTTCCAGCCTTAGCTCCCTTGTGACATTAAGGATATGAAGGAAAATGAGAGGAAGGAAAAAGCTTTCAAATCTTATTAGGAACCTTTAGCTATCCAAGGATTTTTCATCATCTTTATGCTATACACAGGTTTACGTTATTCAAGGAATTCTGATATGTGAACATTTGCTTTTATGTAAAAAGCATGTATTTTTATATAATTTGTTGCTAGTATTTATTTTTAAAGGGTCCACAATGCTAAACATTTGAAAAGAAAATTTGCAGTAAACTTTGTTCATTTGAGTTTTTGTTTTGTTTAAGCAGTAGATGAATTATCATAAAGAACTCGAATATGTAACTTCAGCTGACTGCTAACCAAAAGGTCAGCAGTTCAAATCCCCCAGCCGCTCCTTGGAAACCCTGTGGGGCAGTTCTACTCTGTCCTGTAGAGTCGCTATGAGTTGGAATCAACTTGCTGGCAGTGGGTTTGGTTCAGCAAAGGGTACTGGGAGGAGGATGTGGGAAGGGTTCAGCTGTCCTTCCTTGGCCTCCCCACCCCTGAGGCAACATTGGATAGACAAATAATGTCTAAGGCATCCCCTTTCTGCACCCTCTTCCAAGGCTCTGTGGAACACAGTTCAAAAACAATTGCCCTGATACGTGTATAATGTGATTCAATTTACCAAAATCATTTCTGCATAGGGCTACAGCAACACCTCTGTTGATGAAGTTAGACAAATTTGCATTGTTACATGTGAGCTGCAATAACTCAATGAGCAAAGGTGGTTCCGGAGCATGTCGTTTTTAAAGTTTGTCAGTTTTTGCATTTGGCAACATTGCAAGCTAATGAAAATTGCTGATACTTTGGAAGAAATAATCAATGAGGAATGTTTATTACAATGTCACAATGTAAGGAACACATTAAGGCAAGCTATTTCTTGCATTTCCATTCTTTCAAAATGCGTTTCTTTATCATACATCCATTCTTGTTTCTACAGAAACTGATTTGTACTTGCAAAATAATAAATATTCATCTTGTATGGATTTTTAAAGGTAACTGATTTGTAAAAATCAATAACTGTCTTTTGCCAGCTAGTAGATTGACATGATTGCCTTCATTTTCAAACATGAAATGACTGCATTAAAATAACATCAAGAGAGAAACATCGGCTCACACAGGAAGAGAAAGTCTTAAATGAAAACTGGTACGGCCAGCCCTAATCAGTTCCTATCATGCTTTTTATTATAGTGCAAATGGGCTCTATTAAAAGGAAAGCCAATTCCAGATGAGGATGCAAATAATTATAGCTCCCTTTAGCCTCTAGTTAGTGTTATTAACTAATGGTTTCAAAATATGAGATTTGTTTTAGAGAGAACATTTTCTTTAACAACAAAACTGAGAATTGAGCTTTGTCTATGTAATGTCAAATATGCAGGAAAAAAACTGAAAAAGTAATTGGTCTTTTTTTTTGGATATTTCAAAATATAGGAAAAATTGACTGCATTGTTATATATGGATCAACTTAAAGTTCCTGAGTACATCAATTCCCATGCTAGTTTCAGTTCTGTGTTCTGTTAAGTGTATGAAATTTTGTATACTCTATTCACCCTGTCCCTTCCACTATTTGGGATTCATAATGTATATTAACACATTAAAGGCTCTCAGAAATTTTTCAGTAAAAATCTATGTTTATATTGTTTAACCCCTATTTTTCCCTGATTAGTTTCAGCATGGAAATGTTTTTGAAACATGTAGGTTAATATACTTTCTTATACTGATCCATGGAATTCCTATTTGGGAAATTCTGAGTGAATTTATATTCTAAGGAATTATTTTTATCAAACATCAGTATATTAAATCATACCTCCCGCCACTCAGTCATAACATTGCAATTAAGGAATCAAAAGTTTTAAGTAAAAACAATAATTTAAATATAAGTCTAGGCAAACCTGTAAGTATTGTCTCTAAAAGATGTTGATAGTTGAAACATGTCTCTTGAAATACTGGATTTTTTTCACTCTTCTCGTTTAAGGTGTTATGAGATTCAAACTGGCTTGTGTTCAGTGCTGCCTTTCTTAGCGTCGGTACATTAATTTTACTCCTTTAACGTGTGTGTGTGTATATATATATATATCATTTCATAAGTTATGGGAATTTTTGTGTGTCTTTGTCTCCCAATGGCAACTATGGAAGTGTGCTACTCAGTTCTCCCTTCCAAAAAACACTTGTTCAGCTATAAGGAGTGCAGTGAGCTGATGATAGCCTCCAGCTGTTATCACCTTGAGGCTCTGCCTCCATTTTCAAGTTAAGGGCTTGCTCTTCCTGAGCAGCACCCAGCCAGTGATTGAGCTCGGCAAGGATCCTGAAGCCTCCCCGAAGCTTCCCCAGCCCCACTGCGGTTTCCCCCTTGCGCCCCCCTCCCCGCGCCCTTGCCCACCACCCCGCTGCCTTGCCCCCCGGGTTTTCTCACGCTGATTTTGCTAGACCATCCCGCAGCCCTAAACGCAGTTTGAATTTGGCGCCAGAATCCCGCGCATGCGCAGGACCTGAAGCGCTGTGTCCACCAGATCCTGGGACCTGAGCATCCCTGGAGAGGAAAATGCTTTCCAGCACACCACAGTGCCCAAGCTCATTTGCAAAGCGAAAGGTGCCTTCCTTTGCAACCTGACTCAGCACCCAGATCTCCAAATAAGGGCATGGGAGGGATCAAGGTTTCAGATTTCTGGTGCCAATCCCTACCCCCTAGGGATTCCAGGACATAAAAGCTCCATGCGCCCTTGGTCTTTCCCCCTCTAGGCCCCGGTTGCTCCTTGTCTGGACAGACAATAAATTGCCACTTTCTATTTCCCTTGCAACTGATGGTGTGGCGTCCATCTTATTTCCATTGACTAATAGGACAGGACAAGAACCAGCGTTGGGCTACAATCCCACTGAGGGACTCCTGTAACAGGCAACCTTTCCCCTGGAGCTCCCGAATTTGTTGAACAAAACTTTGTCAGATACGCATGATGATCTGAAGGCTTTCTCTGCCCAATCCTGATTCCTCATCCTCCCTTTATCATTCACAAGCACCTCTAATAAACCTTTTCCACTCTTAATTCTGTCTCAGCATCTCCTTTCTAAAGGGCCCTGCTGACACTCCCGTTAACCTCCAACATACTCTAATGACAGACCCATGTCTTCATCATCACATTCCAAATGTCTATCACAGCAGAAGTTAAATAATTAAAAAAAAAAAAAAAAAAAAAAAGCCCATTGCTGCTGAGTCAACTCTGAGTCATGGCAACCCAATGTGTAGAACTTCTCCATAAGGTTTTCTTGGCTGTAATCTTTACAGAAGCAGATCACCAGGACTTTCTTCCACAGTGCCATTGGGTGGGTTTGAATTGACAGCCTTTAGGTTAGTAGTCTAATGCCAACCATTTGTGTCACCCAGGGACCTTAGTTAAATAATAAGCACTCAATAATCAGGTAAATTTTTGATTTAATGTAGGTCAGAAAGGAAGCATAGATATAAGTATGGATATTTCAAAATATAGGAACAACTGACTAAGTTGTTTTATACGCTGAAGTAGATACCACATTTGAATCATTTTTGTTGCTTGGTTTGTGTGTATGTGAGTGTATGTTGGAGTGCTGTGTAGTAATTAGTAGAAAGTTTATGTGAAAGAGTTAAATTCATTGTGGTCCAAGCTAAACTTTGCCCCTATTTCTCAAGTGGCTTCCAGTCTGGATGACCCTAATGGAGTAAATTTAGTCCCAACACAATCTATAGGTTCAGTTTATTAGAATATTATATTCATCTGTGCAATTGGAAATCATTTTAGGTATTTTAATTGAGACAGACTTTGAAAAAAGATTAATTTACAACTGGTATGCACAGTAGATGGAAAGGGAGCAGACTGAAAGCTGAATTGTTCTAGAGGACAATAACAGCAATTATGATCTTGGATCATCATCATTAAACAGATACTGGCTGATGCCTACCATGTGCCAGATACTTTTTGTACACTTGCATGTTTGATCATCATAAAAGCCTGAAGCATAGATATTAATGGTGAGGGAAGAAAGGCTCAAGAGAAAATTTGCCCAAGTTCTTTCTGGTGGAATGTTGGTAAGTGAGGATTTGAACCTAGTTCCCTCTGACTCCAAAGCCTACAGTCTTTCCGGGATGTCAAACTGCTTCCTATTCAGAAATAAGGATTCCTCTGAAACTAGCATTGTTTTCAATAACTTTGTCTAAGTGAAAAAAAAAAAAATGGGGGAGGGGGTGAATTATCACTCTGGGGCTTGGTAAATAACCAGGATAGATAGGTAAAGAAAAACAAGGTATGATCGGGCTGATAGCATGAGTACATGCAAGCAAGAGGCCATTTCCAAGAAATCTGAAAACCTAGAAAAATTGAAGTCCATATAGAGAACTACATCATGGTACTCGGAGAAGGCAACAGATGGGTAAAAAAAAAGCCATAAAAGTAAACCAAGTTCAAAGGCAAAGAGATCAAGGCAAGAATATAATAGAAAATCAAATAGATAGATCAAGTTCAAATTTCAGAAAAGTCTTCTAGAACATTGTTGGCAAACTATTTCCCATGGGCCTCTGCCTGTTTTTATAAATAAAGTTTTATTGGAACACAGCCACAGTCATTTATTTACTTATTGCCTATGGTTGCTTTCACCCTACAATGGCAGACTGGAGTATGGTAGTTGCAACTGAGACCCTATGGCTGCAAAGCCTAACCTCTCTGACCTTTTACAGAAAACTCTGCTAACTAGAAGTTTCCTATAATTGGGCTTATGATCATAGATCTAATGCAAGGGTTCGCCATATATTTTCTGCAAAGGACCAGATAGTAAACATTTTAGGCTTTGGAGTCACACGTGATCTCTGCCACATAATCTTTATTTTATTTTGTTTTCCTCTATTTAAAAATGTAAACACCATTCTTACTTCACAGGCAGTACAAAATGGGTTTTGGACTGGATTTTGTACACAATCCGTGGTTTGCCAACTCCTGATCTAAAGGATGCAGCTTTCTATCCCCTGCCTTTATCCCATGCTTTATATTAAGAAAGCAAGAAAATGATGTGTGCCTTCAATCAGAGAGAAGCCAAATTCAGCTGGTGCTTGTAGTTTCTGATTAGAGCCAAGACAGTAAACTAAGCCATTTGGGAAAGAAAATTTTGCCTTTATAAACCTAATTCTGCTTTTATTTTACTGGCGATGTGATTTTTTTTTTTTAATTACTGTCCTCTTAAATGGATTAATTTTGACTGTGTCTTATACTGACTTGTAGAAGTAGATATAAGAGTTGAGACTCTATCACCACTCCATATGTGTCCACTCAAAGGTTATTCCACCCTGATATTTCAGACCCTAATATTGCTTCACCAATTTGGGTTTCGAGGATGCAGGAGTCTCACTGTTGGATGTGACTGTGCATCTTTTGAGAGTAAACAAGGTCTGCCTGCCTTTTGACTTATGTCCCGTCACTTAATATCCTTGTAAGTATCAAACACAGTTAAGGTTCTATCCTTATGTCTCTCCATATCCTGCTTCTTGAGCTAGCTGGGGACACTTATTTTACCAATCACCTGTTCTTGATCAGAGCTCAGTTATATAATAATTAACTGGTACCAGTTGCCATTGAGTTGATTCTGACTCATGGTGACCCCATGTATGTCAGAGTAGAACTGTGCTCCATGGGGTTTTCAGTAGCTGATTTTTTGGAAGTAGATTGCCAGGACTTTCTTCTATGGCATCTCTGGGTGGACCCGAACTGCCAGTGTTTTAGTTAGCAGCTGAGCATGTTAACCATTTGCACGACTCAGGGACTCCATATAATATTTAGGGAAGCAGAACAGCAAGAGAAGCCTTATTCTCCTACCAATATCTGATCACTCTGCCCTTCTTTATGATTCTTAATATTGCAAATTATGTGTTTCTTTTTTGTATAACCATGTTCTGAACTAGTAATTTATTTTACAATAATGATATAAATAGCTAAAATTTATTGAATGCGAACTTAATGGCAGCTATCAACAACAACTATGTGCCAGTTGCTGTGCTATGTAATTACGTTTATTATCTCACTGATTCAACAGAGAACTCCTTTGAAATGAGCACAGTTCTTACCCTCACTTTACATATGAGTAAACTGAGGTTCAGAGAGAGAAAGCAACTTAGTCGCAGTCTCACAGCTCATCAGTGGCATTTCTTGGATTTGAACCCAAGTCTGTCTGACCCCAGAGACAATCTCTTTCCCATTACACTACACTGCATTTGTACTGAAGCAAAATAGCACCCTTTGTCACTTTGTTACCTTTCTTGAAGGGAGGTTTATGGGCATTTTATTTTTGTTGGGTGCTGTTGAGTCGATTCTGACTCATAGTGACCATATTTGACAAAGTAGAAATGCCCCATAAGGTTTTTCTTGGCTGTAATTTTTATGGAAGCAGATTGCCAGGTCTTTCTCCTAGGATTTGCTTGGTGGGTTCGAACTCACCAACCTTTAGGTTAGCAGCCAAACACTTAACCATTGTTCTACTAAGGCTCCTTTGGCATTTTATGTTGTTGTTGTTAGGTTGCCCTCGAGTCAATTCTGACTCATAGAGACCCTATAGGACAGAGTCGAACTGCCCCGTAGGTTTTCTAGGCTGAAATCTTTGTGGGAACAGATCACCAGATTTTTTCTCCCATGGAGCAGCTGTGGGGCTTCCAGCCACTGACCTTTCGGTTAGCAGCCGAGGGCATAACCATTACACCACCAGGGCTCCTTTGGTTATTTTATAACAACTTTAAAATATTATGAAAAAGGAAAGAGATTAAGAACTAAGCAAACAATAAAAGAAAAGGATCCTGAATGTTTTAATAGTTTTTTTGTGGCTTTGAAAACATAAAATTATGAATTATCTTCCTTCCTGCTACTCACTGGAGGTTAATTGGAAAATTATATTTAAGAAATTAAAGAAATGTTCAAAGTATGCGATATAGAAATAAATTACTGTTGGATTAAAATTTTTTTATTGTATCCTCAGTAATGTTTCTCAGAACCTTTTAATTCTGAAAAACAGGGACCAAGTTTTTTGGGAAAAATTCCAGATTGATGCTAAAATATTGGAGAAATTTTTAGCTGGGACTCAGGAGAAGGTGAGAGGGATGAATAGGTAGAGCATTTTTAGTGCAGTAAACCTATTCTGTATCATACTGTAAAGGTGGACACATGACATTATGTATTTTTCAAAATCCTTAGGACTGTACAAAAAAAAACCGTAAATTGTGGACTTTAGTTAACAATAATCTATCAGTATTAGTTTAATTATATCAAATGAACCACACTAATACAAAATGTTAACAATAGGGAAAATTGTGAGAATGAGAGTGGGTGTATGGGAACTCTGCACATTCTGCTCAATTTAGCTTCTATAACCTAAAATCAAGGAGTCCAGGTGGTACAGTGATTAAGCTCTAGGCTGGTATCCAAAAGGTTGGTAGTTTGAACCCACCACTCGCTCCGTGGGAGACAGATGTGGCAGTCTGCTTCCATAAAGATTTACAGCCTTGGTGACTCAACATTGTGAAAATGTCAGTTCTACCCAAAGCGATTTACAGATACAATGCAATCCCGATCCAAATCCCAAAGGCAATTTTTAATGAGTTGGAGAAACAAATCACCAACTTCATATGGAAAGGGAAGAGGCCCTGGATAAGTAAGCATTACTGAAGAAGAAGAACAAAGTGGAAGGCCTCACACCTCCTGATTTTAGAACGTATTATACTGACATGGTAGTCAAAACAGCCTAGTACTGGTACAACAACAGATACAGGGACGAATGGAAAAGAATTGAGAATCCAGACATAAATTCCTCCACCTATGAGCAGCTGATATTTGACAAAGGCCCAAAGCCCATTAAATGGGGAAAAGACAGTCTCTTTCACAAATGGTGCTGGCATAACTGGATATTCATCTATAAAAAAATTAAACAAGACCCATACCTCACACCATGCACAAAAACTAACTCAAAGTGGATCAAAGACCTAAATATAAAACCTAAAATGATAAAGATCATGGATGAAAAAATAGAGACAATGCTAGGAGCCCTAATACGTGGCATAAACAGAATACAAAACATTACTAACAATGCAGAAATACCAAAAGAGAAACTAGGTAACTGGGAGCTCCTAAAAATCACTTATGCTCATCAAAAGACTTCACCAAAAGAGTAAAAAGACAACCTACAGACTGGGAAAAAAATTTTGGCTATGACGTATTCAATCAGGGTCTAATCTCTAAGCTCTCCAAGATACTGTAAAAGCTCAACAACAAAAACACAAATTGAAAAATGAGCAGTGCCTAACATGAACAGGCGCTTCACCAAAGAAGACATTCAAGCGGCTAACAGATACATGAGGAAACGCTTAGGATCATTAGCCATTAGAGAAATGCAAATCAAAACTACAATGAAACACCATCTCGCCCGAACAAGGCTAGCATTAATCCAAAAAACACAAGATCATAAACGTTGGAGAGGTTGTGGAGAGACTGGAACACTTAGGCACTGCTGGTAGAAATGTAAAATTGTACAACCATTTTGGAAATCAGCTTGGCACTTTCTTAAAAAGCTAGAAATAGAAGTACCATACGATCCAGCTATCCCGCTCCTTGGAATATATCCTAGAGAAATAAGAGCTGTCACACAGATATATGCACACCCATGTTCATTGCAGCACTGTTCACAATAGCAAAAAGATGGAAACAACCTAGGTGCCCATCAACAGATGAATGGATAAACAACTTATGGTATATTCACACAATGGAATACTACACAACAATAAAGAACAGCAATGAATCCACAAAACATCTCATAACATGGATGAATCTGGAAGTCATTATGCTGAGTAAAATTAGTCAATCGCAAAAGGACAAATATTGTATGAGACCACTATTATAAGAACTCAAGAAAAGGTTTAAACACAGAAGAAAATATTCTTTGATGGTTACGAGGATGGGGAGGGAGGGAGAGGGGAATTCACTAACTAGATAGTAGACAAGAATTATCTTAGGTGAAGGGAAGGACAACACACAATACAGAGGAAGTCAGCACCACTGGACTAAACCAAAAGCTAAGAAGTTTCCTGAATACAACCAAACACTTCAAGGGACAGAGTAGTAGGGGCCGGGGTCTGGGGATCATGCTTCCAGGGGACATCTAGGTCAACTGGCATGACGAAGTTTATTAAGAAAATGTTCTACATATCCCACTTTGGTGAGTGGCGTCTGGGGTCTTAAAAGCTAGCGAGCAGCCGTCTAAGATGCATCAGTTGGTCCCAACCCACCTGGAGCAAAGGAGAATGAAGAGTACCAAAGACACAAGGAAAATATTAGCCGAAGAGACAGAAAGGGCCACATAAACCAGAGACTTCATCAGCCTGAGACCAGAAGAACTAGATGGTGCCCGACTACCACCAATGACTGCCCTGACAGGGAACACAACAGAGAGTCCCTGATGGAGTGGGAGAAAGTCGGGTCCAGAACTCAAATTCTAGTAAAAAGACCAGACTGAGACTGGAGGGACCCTGGAAGACATGGCCCCTGGACTCTCTGCTAACCCAGAACTAAAACCATTCCCGAAGCCAACTCTTTGGACAAAGATTAGACTGGATTATAAGACATAAAATGATACTTCTGAAGAGTGTGCTTCTTAGTTCAAGTAGATACATGAGACTAAATGGACAGCTCCTGTCCAGAGGTGAGATGAAAAGGCAGAAAGGGACAGAAGCTGGTTGAATGGACACGGCAAATCTGGGATGGAAAGGAGGAGTGTGCTGTCACATTATAGAGAAAGCAATGGTCACATAACCAATGCGTGTATAAATTTTTGTGTGAGAAACTAACTTGAGCTAAAGCACAATGAAAAAAAAAAAAAAAGATTTACAGCCTCGGAAACCCTATGGGGCAGTTCGACTCTGTCCTAGAGGGTCTCTATGAGTCGGAATCGAGTCAACATTGGTGGTTTTGGTTTAGTTTTGTGTCTTATTAATTACTTCAAACCATTAGAAAACTTCAAATATATAGACACTTTTGGAGTTTACCTTAATTTGCATTATATCCATTAAAAATACAATTTTCTATTTAGTTTCTTATTAAAATTCTGCTGCTTAGGATACCCTGCTCTCTAAGAAGTGTTGTCATTGGTTTCTATCACAGCACATGAACCCAGTCCAAATTTAATCACAGTAAAGTTTGTGTGAGTTTATCTGCAATGCAAAGTTTACCTGTTTTATAGTTACTATCCTGAGTTCAGTGGGAGAAACTGACCTAAGCTAAACTGATGAGACTTTTCAGTTTTTTTTCTTTTCCTCTCTTTAAGGGTAAAAGAGAAAAAGCCTAAGAGAGATTCTTCATAGCTATTAAATTCTAGACTATTGCATAGTCACCGTCATCAAACTTAAAGTTATCTACCTCCTCTATGCTCTTTCTCCTTCTGCCAACTCCGCCATTCCTGTCACACATTTAAATGTGCTCAGTGTTTGGCTTCTCTGGATATACTGCTGGAAATTGCAGGCTTTACAGGGAAGTCCTAAGCAGTAGATTAGGAATACCTGAGGGAGATTCCCAGGCAGAGTGACCTGAGAGCAGCTCAGTTTAGCAGAAACTGAAGACTCCAGGATGGTGCAGGAAAAGCAGGTGAGAGTTCCCAAGACCCCTGAGAAAGTGACAGAGTTCCGTAAGGGCTGACAGTTGGCAGACTGAAGAGGCCCAGTTATGCTGACTCTCTCTCCATCACAAAAATTCTTCTCTACCTCCCATCAAACTTGCCCACCCTTTTTGGAGGGCAGTCTATGGTCATCTGTTTTGGCTTGAGCCTGCCTGTTGCAGTTCAACCTTCATATATCAAATTGTTCATCAACTATTTCTTTTTTTTTTTTTTAAATTGCACTTTAGGTGAAAGTTTACAGCTCAAGTTAGTATCTCATACAAAATTTTATACACATATTGTCATGTGAAACCAGTTGCAATCCCTACAATGTGACAGCACATTCCCCCTTTCCACCCCGGGTTTCCCGTATCCATCCAACCAGCTCCTGTCCCTTCCTGCCTTTCAATTATTTCTTCCAAGCCATATCAGTATTTTTTTCTAAGAGCATTCTGGTATATAAATTTATTCATCTCATTGCATAATATAATTTAGATCAAATTGCAGGATGACATCAATTCTTGGGAAAACAGCACAAGAAAATAAGGGAAAAGGGAAGAAATTCAGAAAAGAAAAATCTTACTAATACCTCCCTATTGGAAAATGGGGCAGGGGGAAAAGTGGGCTAAGGGTGGAGATAGTTATTACCCTTCTTGGAGTCACTTTTATAACCACAGAAGAAAAATACTAAGACCACAGAAGGGGGAGGGGCCTAGAATTGTTGCTAAACAGTGATTTGGTTATTTTTATTTATTTATTTATTTTTCTAATCTAGCACCAGTAGGAGCCATTGTCATTACTGAGGACCAGGAGCAACAAAACAGGTGTCTGTATAGAGACAATAAATCTAAAAATAAGAATCATGGGGCATCTCTATAACTCAAATTCTTACCAACTTATCAGTGTATCCCTAAACCAGAGAAACAATTGGAGATCTGAAAGGCATTCAGCTCAAGTTTAAGGACGATCTTTCATCATGGCTGAACTGGTCCCAAGGTTTAATGAACTTGAAGACACCATATGTGGTGGCATAGTTCTCAGACCACAATCTCCCCCAAGCAGCTGAAGAGTAGAATACATAGCATGAAGTATCATTAGTCAACACTTCAGCCCCAACCCTAAGGGAAGGATCCAAAGATTTCTAGGTCAACATGGAAAGAAAACCTGCCCAGACTATTTCTAGGCTCTTAGCACTTGCCAGGATGCAATGTTAGTGCCCATCCACCTTCACTCCACACAGTTTCTACGTATTTGATATTTGGAGTTGCAGACTCTGAATGTATGTGGGAGGAGATGACATAATGTTTAACCTTCTCTGTCTTAGTTTCTTAGTGCTGCTATATCAGAACTACCACAAATAGGTGACTTTAATGAACAGAAATTTATTTTCTAAACAATTTAGGAAGCTAGAAGTCCAAATTCAGGGCACCCCCTCTATGGGAAGTCTCTCTGTCCACTCTGGGGGAAAATCCTTGTCTCAGCTTCTGTGGCATTCTCCTTGGGGTTCTTTGGAGATCTCCAAGTGGCATCCATCATTCCCCATTCTTGCTTGTTTGCTTATGTGCCTAATCTACTCCTTTTATATCTCAGAATGGATTGGCTTGAGATACACCCTACACTGATATGGCCTCATTAACATAAAAAAAAGCCTATTCCCAAACGAGATTACATCCACAGGTATAGGAATTAAGATACACAGTATATATTTGAGGGGGAAGGCACAAGTCAATCCATAATACCCTCCAAGAGCAATAACCATACAGCAGAGGAGAAGCTGCCTACTACTCTGTTTGAAGTAGAGCTATGATGGGGGTGCAGGTAGTGAAAGACGGGGCTTGAAGTATCTTCCTACCTGCTTCAGGAATACCAACCTTAAGACTTTGTTTCTCTCATTGCAATTGCCAACCAGCTACATCAGCCCTGCAGTTGAGGAGATACTACCTCTACCTCAGAGAGAGGCAAACTGTCAGTCCTAGTTGCTGGTGCCATTGTTACCTCTGTTGTTCTCTTTCTTCTTAGGTATTTTATGGGAAAAGATGGGCAAGGACCACTAGAAAAATGTCATTAACTGACCTTTATCTTCTTGATGTCATTTATTTGATACTAGTTGCCCATTAAATATATTTATGCAGAACAGGAAAATTATGCATTGTGCTTACATTAATCTTTGTTCTGAAGACCAATGTTTTTATTTATTTATTTTTTGGTAGCCTCTAATTAGGGGAAAAAAATCTACAAGTAAACTGCTTTAAGTTCAAAAAAAAAAAAGAAATGACATTTTAAGGAAAAACACATTTGGCTAATTTTTGTCTTTGAGTCTTCGCCAGATATTATAAAGAAAATGCAGCTGAGAGATAGAAGGATCAAATGAGTAGAAGTCTACTTAAACTAGACTGCAGAAGTCAAGGCTAAAGTGGGAAACAGTAACTTCAAATTTAAATATGTTCCTACTTATTTATTCCCTTAGCAGTATCTTTGTACATGTTATACATGTTCCAATGACTATATATGCCTTTGCTTCTTTTGGTGTCCCCGTTTGGAATTCCTGTCCATCTTACTTCCACAGTCCAGAGATAGCCCTTCCTTATAGTGCCTAAGTCTACCCTCCAAAACATCTACAGGACCTTCTCTACTAAAAACCATCATGCTATAATATCTCATTTCTTCAATAGTTATTTAATTTATATTATTTCATCTGTGTCATCTTATATTGTGTGCACTCACACAAATGCACACACACACACACACACACACACACACACAATTTTCACCCAGTATAGAACACTTCCTGAAAAAAGGGACCAATTCTTTGGTTTATGTTATATCCCTAAAAAATACCTCTTACAACAACAAATTCTTTTTCTGAATTTGTGGAATAATGTGTCCAAAATAAATAGACTTTCCAGATAGCTGGAGTTTTTATTCCTGGGAATTCCCAAGTAAGAAAAGTGGCTGAAAATAGAGAGAGAATGGGCATGGCCAAGAGGCTGCACTGATTTGAACAGGATGCTGGCTCATTTGACTAATACCCCTCCTTCCCTGGATTCACAATTACCTTTATCTTGGGATATTTGCTTGAGTTCATGGTTCTACTCTTAAAGCATAGCTGAGGAGATTCATGGGATATGACAGCAGATTACAATTAATAGATTTTTGGTTAAACATGATTACCTGAGCAAAAGAGAAAGGTCAGAAGTAGGAATGTGACAATGGAGGCAAGAGTGTTGTGATGTAGAATAGAGGCTCTTCCATGGCCTTTAAAAAGAAAGAAACAACACGATCACCATGGTACAGGACCAAAAGAGGAAGGATAAAGCAAGTGTAGGAAGCAGTTAAAGAAAATAATAGATTTCACGTCATTTTCAAGGTAGTGTTGCTAGAAGGAATAGAAATCAAGGTAGGTAACCATTTAACCCAACACGTGTGGACTGAGGAACTACAGCAAGTCTTGTATCTACCTGCTGTTCTGAACTTTCTTCTGCACTGCTTGGTTTAGACTTTATTTTTCTCTTGTATAATAACTTCCAAGGTTTCAGAGACAAATTCTAGTCCTCTCTCGCCAAATAGTAAAATATAAACATAATTAGGAATTAGGACACCTGTGTTAGAATCATGGCTCTGTAACTCACAAGCTGTGTGTCTTTAGATAATTCATTCAACTTATTTGATCTTCAGTTTCTTATTTGTAAAATAGGCATAATAATAACGCCTAAAGCTTTAAACAGCTAACAAAATAACATGAAAAGTACCTTGAAGATATAAAGCTTATACAAATATAAAGATTCCTTATTATTTTTTCAATTTAATATGGATTTTTCATTTTCATCTCTAATTCAGTAATTCTGAAAGCACATTTAATAGCTTACAAATTGGCTTTTTTTTTTTTTTTTCCCCTTAATGCTATCAGTTCTTCCAGAGCCCGAGTGGCGTAGTGGTTAAGAATTTCGCTGCTGATTCTACCCAAAGCAATTTACAAATACAATGCAATACCGATCCAAATACCAGCAACATTCTTCAAAGGGATGGAAAAACTAATCATTAACTTTATATGGAAAGGGAAGAAGCCCCGAATAAGTAAAGCACTACTGAAGAAGAAGAATAAAGTTGGAGGACTCACACT
>NW_004443973.1:3590970-3640470 GCF_000243295.1 Trichechus manatus latirostris | reverse complement strand
AAAGGTCAGCAGTTTGAATCCACTAGCCACTCCTTGGAAACCCTATGGGGCAGTTCTACTCTGTCCTATAGGGTCACTATGAGTCAGAATTGACTCAAAGGCAACAGGTTTTCTTTTGTTTTTGGTTTTTTTTGTTTGTTTGTTTGTTTTATCAGTTCTTCCATTGTTTTCTTACTCAGGTAGGATAAAAATTTAGGATTATCTTTTAATTCTCCCATCTTTAAATATTCACCAATTTTTGCCTATTCTTTCTTTGCTACATTGGAGGGGTAGATCCCTTTCCATTTTAATGTCTCTGTGTCTCTGTTTCTTTAGGAAGTTACTTTTTTATTGTTGCAAAAATACACCCTCTCCTCACTTATCGACATGGTTAGGTTCCAAAGACCAGGTCATTATGCGAAATTTGTGTTATATGAAAATGGAGGATGACTATATCAGATCACAAAATGAAGGATGACTACATTATTATATAACTACCAAAAGACATCATTACATAACTGCCAAACCACTGAGAATCATGGCTCAGCCAAGTTAACACATAATCTTAACCATCAAAGCCACATTACTCTCTTCTCACATTCAGCATTCATTACTGATGTACATTATTAATGTACAAAGTAGTAAGATAGTAGATGTTTTACTATTGTTATAAATGCAAACTGTCAGATAACAAGATAGTTGATAAGTGAGGAGAAGGTGTATCTATTGTTGTCAGGTACCATACAATCAGTTTCCACTGATAGTGACCCTATGTAAAACAGAACAAAACCCTGCCCAGTCCTGCAGTATCCTCACAATCATTGCTATGTTTGAACCCATTGTTGCAGCCATGGTATTAATCCATCCTGTTGAAGGTCTTCCTCTTCTCGCTGACCCTCTAGCTTATCAAACGTGATGTCCCTGTCCAGAGACTGGTCCCTCCGGATAACATGTTCAAAGTATGTGATACTAAGTCTTGCCTTCCTCGCTTCCAAGGAGTACTCTGGCTGTACTTCTTCTAAGACAGACTTGTTCATTCTTCTTGTAGTCCATTGTATATTCAATATTCTTTGCCAACATGATAATTCAAAAGCATCAATTCTTCTTCGGTCTTCCTTATTCATTGCCCAGATTTCAAATACATACGAGGCAATTGAAAATATCATTGCTTGGGTCTGGCACACCTAAGTCCTCAAAGTGCTGTCTTTGCTTTTCAACACTTTAACGAGGTCTTTTGCAGCAGGTTTTCCCGATGCAATACGTCACTTGATTTCTTGACTGCTGCTTCCATGGGCATTGATTGTGGATCCAAGTAAAATGAAATCCTTGACAACTTCTATCTTTTTCCATTTATCATGATGTTGCTTATTGGTCCAGTTGTGAGGATTTTTGTTTTCTTTATGTTGAGGTGTAATCCTTACTGAAGGCTGTGGTCTTTGATCTTCATCACTAAGTGCTTCAAGTCTTCTTCACTTTCAGCAAGCAAAGTTGTGTCATCTGCATATCGCAGGTTGTTAATGAATCTTCCACTGATCTTGATGCCACATTTTTCTTCATACAGTCCAGCTTCTCAGAAGGTGTATATATAACACAACATTTGCCAATTTAACATTTTTCAGGTGTACAATTAAGTGATATCAATTACATTAATCATGTTGTGCAACCACCACCCATAATCATTGCCAAATTTAGAAAGTTATCTTTCACTCCTGGATTGCAGCCCATCTTACACACTCCTCAACTAATAATCTACCTAAATTACTGCTCTTACCATGTCACTTCTTTTTACAGATTCTTCCAGAAGTCTCCCATTTAAAGTAAAGTACCGTTAGCCAGGCCTCATGACCAGCCACCATCTTGCCCTGCCTTAAACTTTCAGAAAGCATTCCCCAATATGAATCCTGTGGACCTCTCAAATATTTTCCTTCAGTCTGGAATAGCATGAAAAGGGAATAATGATGGTATGGGGAAGTGTTGGACTTAAAGCCCTGGGACCATTGGAATGACTATAATAGGAGTGGTTGAGAAGACATCGTAAAATATCATGAAAGCAGGGCTTCCTAAGGTTACCTGTGCTTTTACTTACATTTTCCTTTTTTTTTATATATATAAATGGTTTATATAATTTTAGTTTCTTTTAAAAAATTACTGCTACCTAAAACAATAGAGTTATGTCCAATAACAATATGGGAATTTGGAAATCTAGGGTTAAAACTCATCTAAATCAAGTAATCACAGTTTTCAATAGAAAAGAGTCCTAGAGTCTTTATACAAAATCAGCCCCCAAACACAAACACTCACACACACACACACACACACACACACGCCTTTTAACATTATAATTTTGTTCCTCTGAGTAGTACTGAAAAGAACACTCAGAAGCACTGTTGCAACACACTGAGTCTTAACTTTTGGTTGCTAACCAGTACCAATTTGTACCAAAAGGAGAAGAGTGATAGTTGATGAAGGAATTAAATAGATGCATGTAAGTATGATTTCATCACAACAATAACTTTAGACCCTTCATGCAATATTTCATTCTTTTGTCAAACACTTCACTGAGCTCTATTTATTTTATGGTTTTCTTGTTAAAGCATGTTTTCTTGCCATTTAATGCATGAAGTCTTTGTTAAGTGTTCCCGATCCAACTGCCACTTTCTCTTCCTTCTTTAGTAGTGGCTGAATTGTGCTTTCCACCTGAGAGGTGATTCCAGAATGATAGCTACCTGTCTAGAGGTAGACCAAAGGAATGACTGGAAAATATCAAGAATTTTTCAGAAAATGGCTCTGTACCACCTTTGGCTCTTGAAAAATGCCCCAAAGTTTTTCATAGGCATGATGATTATTGTCCAAAAATTTTTCAAATCAGGAATAATCAGTAGCCCAAGAGAACCGAAAAATTGTCTTAAACTCCCCTCCATTGATAGTGTTAAAGTACATAATTAGGATATAATGTATTTCTGTTAAATCTTGTGCTATATTTAAAGGTCTTAATGAGCTTTATTTTGAACAATTGTCTACTATACCTGGGTGAGGTGGAGATATTAGGTACAGTCTGACACCCAATGGCAGAGACTCCAAAGGATGTTCTTTTCCCTCGGTTATATTATAGTCACATAGGAAGACACAGGACACACAGATGTGAATGGACGTTGAACTTAACGACAAGATACAAATTACACAATATAAATACCTAAGTGGTTGTACATAAGTAGCTACTGAACAAGTAGATAGGAAATTAATTCAGGAGATTTTGCAACACAACTTGTGGGGGTTAGGGAGGGGAGTGCTGGGATTCAGTCAACCTTTAATATTACATTTAACACTTTGTAATTGAGTGTTGTTTATTTTGATGTATGAAACCACCAAAATAATATCACCTCCAGGTTTTCTTTTGCCCATATGGAGGAAATTTAACTTGGTAAGAAAATGTCTCTTTTCCTTCCTCCTTTCCTCCTCATCCTTTCTTCCTCCCTCCCTTCCTTCCTTCTTTCCTTCCTCTTTTCCTTCCTAATCTGAGTATATGTAGAAGGGCATTCTGGCCATTAGTTGTTCCTGAATGTATATCGTTCCTGGATTATAGGCTGTTCACAGGTATTCATGCAGCTTGCACATGTGTAACTATAATCATTAGGCCCTTGGGAAATACACCACATAAGATGGTGGTGTGAGACAGATATTCTTTTCTCCTCTATTGGGGTGTGTGTTTGTATTATTTATGAGGATAGACTGCTTCTGCGTTTCAAAACATCAGAGGTATTTTAGGTATTGTAGATACTTTATGTAATATTTCAAAACATGACCAATGGCCAAGGAAAGTATTCCCTGTTATGATATTACTGCTTAACAGTAAACCACTAACAGTCTCTCCAAATCCCTGGGTGGTACTAGGAATAAGTCAGCACACCTGAGCTATGGGGAGCACATTTAGATGGAGTTACATCAGATTTCAGTCCCTTGTTTCTCACTGACTCTAAGGGGAGGCAATAGAAAAATATTGCTTTTCAGTGGGTCATTTAGAGTCCTCAGGGTGGGTTTTCCCTCACCTGTGCGAGAATATAAATTAGTCACAGGAATGCCCTGAATAACTGTCGGTTAGACTAGTTTCTTCTGGGGGAATCTCATGCTAGCTGCGCAGTACAAGCTCCAGAGTAGGTGAATGAAAACACCTTGAGGAAGACCACTATTTCTTTCTCATATGCAATTATTCCATAGCTGTAGGAGAGTGCTCTGCATACAGTAAGGGTCTATCAAACGTGCCCTTAAGAATAACTGTGTTAGCTTTTCAAAAGACAGTTACCAAGACTATGTGACTTGTACCTTTCTGTATTTTTTTTCTCCCCAAACAAAATTCACTAGTAAAACTATTACCTAGCAAAAGTCTCAACAGAAGCCTAATGCACAGTGCAGTCCATTTAGCTGCTGGAGGTGTGAACCTCTCTCAATGCATGTTAGAGACTTGGGAAGGTACCATCTCATTGCTGTTTTTTAACATTGTTATTGTTGTTGGTGGTGTAGAATTTCTGTTAGTACCTTGGTTTAAGTCCACTTGGCAATGATGGCAGTGTTTCTCTTTTATACTGTGAATTCCTATGAACACTTATTATCTAGCTAATTTGATTATAATTCACAGCAAATACTCTAAGTAGAATGATGGTTTAATAATAATAATAGAACTCTGTGTTGTAAGAATGTTAAATAGTTCGCAATATATTTGTACTAGCCTTAGGAGAAAAGAATTTGGGGAGTCAGAAATAAAAAAAAAAAAGGAAAGAAGAGGCTGAAATTTCAACGGAAGTCACCCAAGATGATCAGTTCACACTGTGGTGGGAGCTAGTTTTAACTGTCTATATGACTACTAGGAACCTTGGTGGCCCAATGGTTAAGAGTGTGGCTACTCACCAAAAGATTAGCAGTTCTAATCCACCAGCTGCGCCTTGGGAACCCTATGGGGCAGTTCTACTCTGTCCTATAGGGACGCTATGAGTCAGAGACTTGTTGGCAACGGATTTTTGTTTTTTTTTTTTTTAAATGACTATTAAGGAAGATGCAGGAAAAGGGAAAAGCCTGAGTTTTGGAATCAAAGATCTCTGTCCTAGTCCCAGTGAACAGTACAATTTAGGGGAAATTACAGAATATCTCTATGCCTCAGTTTTCTTTAAAAAAATTTTTTTTTTAACTTTCTTAGTCACAACACAACCATTTTACTGAGTTTATTCTTTTCCTAGCACTAAAGTAACTAGTTAAGTGACCCTGTGCAAGTCTCAGCATTAGGGAGCCCCAGTGGTGCAGTGGTTAAGAGCTTGGCTGCTAACCAAAAGGTCAGCAGTTCAAATCTACCAGCCGCTCTTTGGATAACCCTATGGGGCAGTTCTACTCTGTCCTGTAGGGTCACTGTTGAGTCAGAATTGACTTGATGGCAATGGATTTGGTTTGGTTTTAGTTTATTAACAGAGCAATCTCTTTAATTGCTTGTTGTGCTCATCTATGGGATGACACATCTCAGAAACCTCAAAGGTAGAAAAATATAGTTGAAAGATGAATAGGTTATTTAGTTCTAACTCATTGGAAATGAAGCAAGCCAAGCCTAGCACTTCTAGAATTTCTTGATTCACAGAAGCATTAAAGCTCTTTATGTGATTTAAAAATAAAGCTGCCAAGCAGAAATGTTTGCATTCTAGACAAATAAAAAAGTACTAACTGGCCTTTTCTTGGCAGATTACTGGCTGTGATATGGAGATAAGAAGCTTGACTACAGATATTGTATCTGTAGTTGTGATCACCTCATTATGAAGATTACATGACATGATATGATTGATCATAAAAAATGTTATCGGGTATATCTTCCATACTTTGTTGAACTGCATAAAAAGATATGGACATTTTTCCTTTCCTATGCAAACCACAATGAATAATCTTTGCATGCCAAGACAGATCTTAAAAGGTCAACCATTTTTAACCGTTCATGCAGAAGAGTATCTCCAGTTGCTATCAAAGTGGAAAACATTTTAATTCTCCCTTGCTTCACAAATAAAAATAGTCATCACAGGACTGAGAAAAGGTATCAACAATTTCTGGTAAATGTTTTACAAAAAAAAAAAAAGATGTGAGATGTGAAATTATCAGGGTAATACTGACAGCACCTGCTTGGGCTTTCTGAAAGAAATTTGCAAGTTACTATTGTAAAACTTCTTTGTCTAGATTTATTGTAAATAACATCTTTGGTTAGATACAATTTATAGTTTTCCGTGCGCTCATCTCTCGTGATGTACTTTTTCTCTTCTTCTTTTTTTTCATAATTTTATTGGCCCTAAAAAAGACGTTTACATTTTGTCGGAAGTTGTTGAGATTAAAGTTTGTGGCTTTTTAACGTATACAATGTTAGCATTATTCTTTGTTCACTGAACATCTACAGCTCTCTTTATGACAGGCTGTCAGGAAATATGTCTCCGAAAAGGCAGGTTAGCTCCTCAGAGACAATCAGCGATGCACTTCTCAGTGATGTGCTACACGCCACCAGAGTGCACCTGACTATTCCTGTGATGTCTGAACTATTTGTTTGCTCTGCCATAAGATAGCATTAGCAGATGTAATAGGAACAGATCACTCATTTGAGGAAATATTTATGGGAGTGCTTTCAAAGGACCATTGAATCCACAGTTAGAATTGATGAAGCATGTAGCAAGAACTGTTTCTGAACCCATGAGGGCTAAAATCTCTTCCTCCAAGGCAGTTAAAATGTGATAATTTAATGTATGCGTGACCAAAGATTACAAAACACTGGCTGTCATATTTGAGCATATTCCAGACAGTTGTATTTTCAGTAAAATAGAAGTAATCATCTTAAATTGAAAGGGCCAAGTGAAATTGCTTTAATTTAAGAGGAAGTCTTCTCTATTATATATTTTATGCTGCCCAGCAAGAAACGTCTTCATATCTAAAATCCACCTTCTTATACTTGACAAAGCTTTTTAACATTGTAGATATTGTTTCTCTGAGCAATACGTAAAATCACAACTCACAGTACTTCAATGCAACACATTTAAATGTGAAACTGAGCCAGTCTTACTCTTATAGGCCGCTGAGGATTTTTATATCAAAAAGAGATGAGCAATACTACCCAAAGTGATGTGTAGATTGAATGCAATCCCCATCAAAATTCCAACAGCCTTCTTTATAGAAACAGAAAAGCAAATCCTCAACTTTATATGGAACGGCAAGAGGCCCTGAATAGCTAAAACAATGTTGAAAGTGGGGAATGAAGTAGGAGGGGCTTATACTTCCTGATTTTAAAACTATATAGCCACAGTAATCAAAACAGCCTGGTACTGGCATAGCAATAGACACAGAGACCAATGAAATTGAATTGCGAGTCCAGAAATAAACCCATATATCTATGGTCAACTGATTTTGACAAGGGCACTAAGTCCATTTGATGGGGAAAAAAGAGTCTCTTCAATAAATGGTGCTGGGAAAATTGGATTTCCACAAGCAGAAAATGAAACAGGATCCATGCTTCACACCATACACACACACACAAAAATTCAAAATGGATTAAGGACCTAAATGTGCAAACTAAAACCATAAAATTCTTCGAAGAACAAGCAGGAGCAATGCTGTCAAGCCTAGCTTTCAACAATGAATTATCTAATATAATAACAAAAGCACAAACAGCAAAAGACAAAATAAATACATGGGACCTCATAAAAATTAAAAACTTCTGTTCATCAAAAGACTTTACCAATAAAGTGAAAAGACAAGCTACTGACTGGGAGAATAGCTTCAGAAACCATATATCCAACAAGAATCTAATAACAAAAATATATATAAAACTTCAACAATTTAATACCAAAAAGACAAATAACACAATCACAAAATGGAAAAAGGACTTGAATAGACATTTCACCAAGAGGACATTCAAATGGCCACCAAACACATGAAAAGATGCTCAGCATCATTAGCCATCAGAGAAATGCAAATAAAATCAAAATGAGATACCATTTCACTTCAACTAGGATGGCTGGCTTCTCCATTGTCTCTATCCACAGATGTAGTTGATCTGCTTCTTGTGTATTCCATCCAGTGAAGTCCACGTGTATTGTCACCGTTTGTGTTGTTTAAAAAAGGTATTTGCAGGGAAGAAGTCATTCATCTTGCAAAATTCTATCATGCCATTTCTGACATCATTTCTATCACCAAGGCCAGATTTTCCAACTACCAATCTTTTGTTTCCAACTGTTGCACTCCAATCACCAAAATTATCAATGCATCTTGATTGCATATTTGATCAATTTCAGTCTGCAAAACTTGGCAAAAACCTGTGGCAAGAGAAGATGGAGAACCTCAATATCATCAGTCAGAACAAGGTCAGGAGCCGACCGCAGAACAGACCATCAATTGCTCAAGTTCCAGTTGAAGCTGAAGAAAATTAAAACAAGTCCACGAGAGCCAAAATACGACTTTGCGCATATCTCACCTGAATTTAGAGACCATCTCAGGTATAGATTTTTCTTTTCATTTGATTGTGCTTTAGGTGAAAGTTTACAGTGCAAATTAGTTTCTCATTCAAAATTCTATACACAAATTGTTTTGTGACGTTAGTTTCAATCCTTGCAATGTGTCAGCACATCTCCCCCTTTCCCTTTACACCCTGAATTCTCCCTATCCATTTGTCCAGTTTTCCTGTCCCTTCCTGCCTTCTTGTCTTTGGTTTTGGGCAGGTGTTGCCCATTTGGTCTCATATACTTCATTGAACTATAGAAGCATGTTCCTCAAGTGTGTTATTGTTTGTTTTATAGACCTGTCCAAACTTTGGCTCAAAGATGGACTTCAAGAGTGGCTTCAGTTCTGAGATAGCAGTATATCTGGGGTCATAGTCTTGGGGATTCCTCCAGTCTCTGTCAAACCAGTAAGTCTGGTCTTTTCAAGAATAGATTTGATGCTCTGAACACTAATGATCGAAGACCAGACAAGTTGTGGGATGACATCAAGGACATCGAATATGAAAAAATCAAAGGTTATTAAAAAGACAGGAAAGAAAGAAAAGACCAAAATGGAAGTCAGAAGAGACTATGAAACTTGCTCTTGAACATAGAGTAGCTAAAGCAAATGGAAGAAATGATGACGCAAAATAGCGGAAGAGAAGATTCCAAAGGGCAGCTTGAGAAGACAAAATAAAGTATTATAATGACATATGCAAAGACCTGGAGGTATAAAACTAAAAGAGAAGAACATACTTGGCGTTTCTCAAGCTGAAAGAACTGGAAAAAAAAAATTCAAGTCTAGAGTTACAATATTGAAGGATTCTATGGGCAAAATATTGAACAACGCAGGAAACATCAAAGAAGATGGAAGGAATACACAGAAGCACTGTACCAAAAAGAACTGGTCAACATTCAACCATTTCAGGAAGTAGCATATGATCAAGAACCAATGGTATCAAAAGAAGAAGTCCAATCTGCACCACAGACATTGGTGAAAAATAAGTCTCCAGGAACTTACTGAATACCAATTAAGATGTTTCAACAAACATGCAGCACTGGAGGTGCTCACTTGCTATACCAAGAAATTTGGAAGACAGCTACCTGGCCAACCGACTAGAAGAGATCCATATTTGTGCCCATTCCAAAGAAATGTGATCCAATAGAATGTGGAAATTATCGAATAATATCATTAATATCACACACAAGTAAAATTTTCCTGAAGGTAATTCAAAAGCAGTCACAGCAGTACATCAACAGGGAACTGCCAGAAATTTAAGCCAGATTCAGAAAAGGGCACAAAATGAGAGATATCATTCCTGATGTCAGACAGATCTTGGCTGAGAGTAGAGAACACCAGAAAGATGTTTACTTGTGTTTTATTGACTATGCAAAGGCATACCTGTGTGTATCATAACAAATTATGGATAACATTGTGTGGAATGAGAATTCCAGAACACTTAATTGTGCTCATGAGGAACTTTTACATAGACCAAGAGGCAGTTGTTCAAACAGAACAAGGAGATATTGTGTGATTTACAATCAGGAAAAGTGTGCCTTGGGGTTGTATCCTTTCACTATACTTAATCAATCTGTATGCTGAGCAAATAATCTGAGAAGCTGGACTATATGAATAAGAATGGGTCATCAGGATTGGAGGAAGACTCATTAACAACCTGTGTTATGCAGATGACACAGTCTTGCTTGCTGAAAGCAAAGAGAGTGGAAGCACTTACTGATGAAGATCAAAAACTACAGTCTTCAGTATGGACTACACCTCAACATAAAGAAAACAAAAATCCTCACCACTGGACCAATAAGCAACATCAATATAAATGGAGAAAATATTGAAACTGTCAAGGATTTCATTTTACTTGGATCCACAATCAATGCCCATGGAAGCAGCGGTCAAGAAATCAAACCACGTATTGCATTGAGCAATTCTGCTGCAAAAGATACTAATAAAGTGTTGAAAAGCAAAGATGACACTCTGAGGACTAAGGTGCGCCAGACCCAAACCATGATATTTTCGATCACCTCATATGTATGCGGAGGCCTGGTGGCACAGTGGTTAAGAGTTTGGCTGCTAACCAAAAGGTCAGCAGTTCTAATCCACCAGCCAATCCCTTGAAACCCTATAGGACAGTTCTACTCTGTCCTATAGGGTCACTTGACATGACAGCAATGGGTTTGGTTTGGTTTTTCAGATGCATGTGAAAGCTGGACAATGAATAAGGAAGACCAAAGAAGAATTTATGGCTCTGAATTACGGTGTTGGGGAAGAATATCGAATATACCATGGACTATCAGAAGAACGAACAAATTTGTCTGGGAAGAAGTACAGCCAGAAAGCTCCTTAGAAGCAAGGATGGTGAGACTTTGTCTCATATACTTTGGACTTGTTATTAGGAGGGATCAGTCCCTGGAGAAGGACATCATGCTTGGTAAATTAGAAGGTCAGTGAAAGAGAGGAAGACCCTCAAGGAGATGGACTGACACAGTGGCTGCAACTATTGGCTCAAGCATAGTGACAATTGTGAGGACAGTGCAGGACCAGACAGTGTTTCGTTCTGTTGTATATAGGGTCACTATGTGTGGGAATGGATTCAACAGCACCTAACAACAAGAACAACAGGACGGCTAACGTAAAAAAAAAAAAAAAAAAAAAAACAGAAAATAACAAATGTTAGCGATGATGTGGGGAAATTGGAACCCCTATCCATTGCTGGTGGGAATGCAAAATGGTACAGTCATTGTGGAAAACAGTGTGGTGGTTCCCCAAAATATTAAAAATAAAACTAACATACGATACAGCAATTCCACTCCTAAGTACATACCCAAAAGACTTGAAAGCAGAGACTCAAAAAGAGGCTTGTATACCAGTGTTCATTGCAGCACTATTCACAACAGCCAGAAAGTTGGCATTTGCCCATCGATAGATGAAAAGATGAACAAAATATGGTACATACATACAAAGGAATACTACTTAGCCAATAGAATAAATGAAGTCTTGATACATGCTACAGTATGGATGGAGCTTGAAGACATTATGTTGAGTGAAATAAACCAATCACAAAAGGACAAATATTATATGACCTCACTTATATAAAAAGATAAGAAAAAGGCAAATGTATAGAGACCAAAGTTTATTAGTAGTTACCAGAGGCAGGTGAACCCTGGTGGCGCAGCGGTTAAGAGCTTGCTGCTAACCAAAGTCGACAGTTCAAATCCACCAGCCTTTCCTTGGAAACCCTATGGGACAAGTTCTGCCCTATCCTACAAAGTCACTATGAGTCAGAACCGACTTGACAACACCTATCAACAACAACAACAGGGGCAAGAGGGAGAGGGAAAAGAGGGGTTAATGGTGATGGAAAAATTGCATTGATTAAAGGTAAGTTTGCATAGCCAATCATTTTAATTGTTGTCAACAAGTTGTATACCTGTAAAAAGTTGAATTGGCAAAAGTTGTGTGATAGATACATTTCAAGAACAACAAAAAAATGTAGCTGCTGAGGCTGCTTATGTACAGCCAAGCATCTCATGGGATTTAGTACCCTGGGTTAGAGGTTTAGGGTCATGGTTTCATGGGACATGCCAGTTAACTGGCCTAATAACATGTTTAGTGCTTCTGTTCCACCTCCTAGTTTGTTGCATAGTGCCTGAGGTTTTAAAAGCTTGCAAGCGGCCATCTAAAACACAACAATTGGTCTCTACTCACCTGTAGCAACATAGGAAGAAAGAGGATCAGGAATAGGAGGAGGATATGGAATGTGTAGCTAATTACCTCCATGAACAACTGCTTCCTTTGCCATGAGACCAGAAGAACTCGATGGTGCTCAGCTATCATTACTGAACATTTTGATCAAAGATTCCATAGAAGAATACTGATCAAAAGGGTGAAAATGCAGAACAGAATTTCAAACTTTCATGAACTCTAGATTTTTTGGAGCCATGGAGTGTAGATGAACCACTGAAACAATTACCCTAAGATAATCTTTAAACTTTAAATCAAAAATATCCCCCTGAGGTTATCTTAAAACCCAGTAATAGTTTAGCTGAACTACTAAAACAGGTCTGCCTTAAGCATTATGCTCCTTTAAAAACTGTCTATATGGTATCAAATTGACAATAGCAATTTATTCGAAAGATTAGATAGGAACATTAGAGGGTGCAGCGGTTAAAAGCGTGGCTGCTAACCAAAAGGGTGACAGTCAGAATCCACCAGCCACTCCTTGCTCTGACCTATAGGGTTGCTATGAGTTGGAATTGACTCCACAGCAAGGGGTTTGGTTTTTGTTTTTTGTTTTTGTTTTTTTTGGTTAGGGGGCAGTGAGTTTATGTTAATGAGGGAAGAACACCTCAGAATAGGAGGGTGGGAATGGTTGCACAAGTTGAAGCATGTAATCAATGTCACTAAATTGTACATGTAGAAACTGTTGGATTGGTTTGCCGTGTGTATTCTCAACAACAACAACAAAATAATGAAAATTTAGAAAAAACAATGAACTGAGCAAAGAAAGAACAATAGAAGACAAATTAATTTAACAAATGCATTTAAGATTCATGTGGTCACAGACAATAGCTTTCATCACTCCAAGGCAGCATTGTTCTGTTAAACATCTCTCAGTGTTCCAATTATTGAACGTCTTCTAGTTCAAAATCTACCTAGAAGCTGATCATAAAGCATAATTCCCAGTTATTGGATGCTGGCAAATCTTTGTCAAAAGCTTGCCAAAGATATCTGAGAAATCTTTGAAAGGACAAGGGGAGAAGGCTAAATGCATCCAGCTAAAAGCTTGGGAAGTAAGCTTTGTACACTTCTTAATACTTTCATTACTTTAGGCTACTTAGTGCAGTGGTAATTTACTAAATAGGGACAATTTACTAAAGCGACTCTAGCAATGTAAAAGAATTATTGCACCTCTGAAAAAAGTACACAGCTTTCTCTCTGAAAAGATGAGACCTAACATTTCCAATAAAGTTGATTTACTACTTAATGCACATCTGAAACAGCGTGGTGTTACTTCAGAGAGCAGTTTGTAGCAATCTGATTTACACTAATCAAATGAAATGGTACATTTTCCTGACACGTAAATGAAGAGCACATTTTAAAAAATTATTTAAGAAAGTAGCTATTAGAAATGATTAGGCATCATGATGGAAGCTAGTGGATGGTTCACACATTAAATTGATGAAGTTTTGTTGTCTCTAAGGCTACGTCTTTGTGATTATCCATCTTGTAAGTTTTCTTTAAGAAATAAAATGCCAATCTTTATAATTTCCTTTAATTTTATATCAGAAAGATTTAAACATACATAAGAAACATGGGGAGGGGGGCATAATGAGAAAATCTAACCAAACAGGAGTTCTAGCAGGAGAGAAAATACTATATAAGAAATTATGCCATTAAATGTTTGCTTGTTTTTAAGGTATCTTGGGTGTTTTTGTGAGGGCATAAATTTTATAAAGTTTAATTCCTTGGACAGTTACTGAACACTTGCGATATGTCAGGCATGGTATTAAGTGCTTGAAATGCAAAATTGTATAAAAATGCAGTCGTTTTACATAATAAACTCAAATTTACTGCCGGAGATAAATAGATAAAATGATCCTCTCAATAGAGTGTGTTGAGTTATGCAGAATCACCTAAGAGCGCATCCAAACCAGACCTGGCAGGTTAGGGAGGTCTCCCAAAGTCTATGTTGAGCTAGAAGAACAAATATTTAATTATTTGCCAGGTTGGAAGGCAACAAAGGAGGAAGAAGTTAAGAGGACCAGAAATTGGGGTGAGGGGGTCCTCATACAGAAGCGAAGAGATTGGTAAACTTTTGAAGGAGTAGTTGTGGGGAAGAGGGGGGGCTGACACATAAATGGACTAGAGATCTGCATAGAGACAGAGCACTGAATCTGGCTGGAGTTAGAGACCATTAATTCATAATAACATCAATCTTTACAGATGTACATTTTTTCACAAGCAGTCTGGCAGCCTGCGTCATACTTCCAAACTTGAGTTTTGGAAGTATGGATGCGATGGAATTATAAAGGGGCAAAGCAAACAGTGTGTTGGAGAGTGGATGGTGATCTGCCCTCATAGTACCCTGTTCTTTTCCTTAGAGCAGTTATCACCCTAGTAGGGACATCATGAGTAGTGACTAGGCTGCTTCAAGTCTTTTCTCCCTACTGGAATGTTAGCTCTGTGGAGTCAAGGATTGTGTCTACCCTGCTTACCGTTGTGTCCCCATCCCCTAGCACTATGAATGAATGAATAAATGGCCATGATAAGAACAACGTTGAAGCTGGATAAGAAAAAAATGAAGCAGGAGAGGTTGACAGATTAGGAGAAAAAAAAGGGATTCAAATCACCCAGGATTATTTTGTTATTTCGGATGGAGAAGACAATAGCGCGATGACTTGGAGCTTGGTAAATAAAAAAGTGTTAAAGAGTAGTTTTGCAGGATGACATAAGCTTTCTAGTAGGGAAGTTTTGCTGTTTGTCTGTTTTGCTTTGACATAAAGCAGAAGTATAGGTTTTAAATTGCATTCAATTATGGTATAGAATCAAGTAGTAAAGGGTATAAGCTTTAAAGTCAGAAAGACTTGTGTTTAAACTGCAGCAGCTCTGCCACTAGTTATATGACCTTGAACAAATTATTTAACCACTCTGTATGTCAGTTTCTTCATCTGCAAACTGAAGATGGTCATAATACAGAAGGTTGTGTGCTGTAGGAACTGTTGCCATGTCTCAGGCATATCCCCTTGCTCTCATCCTGACACCAATTGTCAGCACCTTCTTTATTTACTTGAGAGCTTTCTCTGGCCACCAGAGCCCAATGGCCCAATGGTATAGAAGTGCTGGGGAATTAACCCCCAAATGCCCTCAACCGATGATTAACGGGAGTTGTTATACAGATTCCAAAGCCTCCTTAACCCTGGAGTAGCATATTCATTTCCTAGGACTGCCATAACATAATACTACAAACTAGGAGAATTATAAGAACAGAAATTTATTGTCTCACAGGGCTAGAGGCTAGAAGTACAAATAAGTGTGTCAGCAGGCCAGAGTTCTCTCTGATGGCTCTAGGAAAATATCCTTACTTGCATGTTGCAGCTTCTGGTAGTCCCAGCTGTTGTTCCTGGGCTTTCAGCTGCAGCATAATCATGCTTTACATGGCCATTTTCCCTCCGCCTGTCTCTTCTCCTCTTTCAGAAGGACACAGTCAGATTGGGTTAGGACCTGCTCCACTCCAATATGATCAGGTTAATTTAACCGATAACGTCTTCAAAGACCCTGTTCCAAACAAGGTCATGTTCACTGGTACCAGGGATTAGGGCTTCAACATATTTCTTTGGGGGATACAATTCAATCCACAACAGGTGGGATGAGTCTTAGGATCACATTCTACACTGGCTCCTAGATTTTTCCCATTTTATCCAGATGCTATCTTCAGTAGTAACTTGTTTGATAACGCATGCTTTATTGGCTGCTTTCTCTTTTCTCTTTCTCACTCCGCACTAGTATTTCCTGGGAATCATCTCTCAAACTATTTGTGTTCAAGTCCTTGTTTCAGGGTTTGCTTCTGGGGAAATCCAACTAAAACAAGTAAAGTGCTTAAAACAATGACTGGCATACAGTAAGCATTTAAGAAATGTTTTTATATGTAAATCATAAGGGATAATATGAGGAATAAATGAGATTTTCCTACATAAAATGCTCAGGCCAGTGCCTGGCACATAGAATGTGCTCAATCAATAGCCATAGTATTGTTAGGGACTGGGAAACGGCCATTTACTTTCTAGGATCTCTCTTGGCGCAGTGGTTAACGTGTCCAGCTGCTGACCAAAAAAATCAACCGTTCTAAACTGCCAGCCTCTTCATGGAGGAAAGATGTGGCAGTCTGCTGCCGTAAAGATTATGGCTTTGGAAACCTCATGGGACAGTTCTACTCCGTCCTATTGGGTCGCTATAAGTCAGATTCGACTTGATGCAATGGGTTTGGTTTTGGTATTTGGTGTTATATTGAATTTAGGAGAATAAACAGCTTCTACTCTGATGTGTACACGTGAGTGGCCTCCAGGAACAGCCAGGCAAAGAGATGGAGGCAGCATTCTTTGAGTGGGCTAAGAATGAGGGATGTTATTGTTGTTAACTGCCGCCAAGTTGGCCCCCAACTCATGGTGACCCCATTCACAACGAATGCTGCCTGATCCTTTGCCTTCCCCATGATTGGTTGTAGATCAGACCACTGTGATCCATAAGGTTTTCACTGGCTGATTTCTGGAAGTAGATTGCCAGGCCTTTCTCCTTAATCTGACTTAATCTGGAAACCCTGCTGAAACCTGTTCAGCATCAGAGCAATGCCCAAGCCTCAGTGACATATAGGTGGTGGCTGCACATGAGGTGAACCACCATTGCCCTCATGGCTTCCTTAAGGTGCCAGGATCAAGTTTGTGAGGTCAGTAGGGTAAGGGCAGAGAACGTACACGTGAGTGTGGGAAGACATAGAGAGATGTTTTCGTTTTGGATGGGCGACCATTTTGGGTGGATGACTGAAATGTGAGCAGAGCGGGTTAAGCTGACCCCATGGTACCTCATGAAGTTGCTTCACTCTACCCTAGGCTGAGGCTGGAAACCTAAGGGAGCTAGCAGTTAACAGAAGGGGCTGGAGGTTGGAAGCAGAGATCACAGGTCAGATATAGCCACATACAATGGCAGATTAGAGTCTTCGGATTAAATCAGGACAAACAGGATAACATACAGGAAGAGAAACAGAACATGTTCATTAGTTTGCGTCTTCTCTTGGTTCTATTGTGAGTAATAACCATATCTAAGCTTAGGTAGTATCCTGTTCCTTGAGAGTAATAGTCTATAATTACAAGTAAATATGGACTAAGTTCCTACTATTGCCAAACCAATTATGTTCAATGATTTCTTAAATACCATTAGAGAGATTTGGACACAGAAATGGGGATGAAGAGGGGGAGAATTTATTCCCTACCATTAGCATATGAGGATGGGCCCATGAGATAGCCCCATTTGCTGCCTGGAGAGCCACAGTGAAATGATTCGGCAAACATGTATGTTGCACTATGTGCCGTGGTGTCGCAGTGGTTAAGCATTTGGCTGCTAACCAAAAAGTTAGCAGTTCGAAAGATGTGGCAGTCGGCTTGCATCAAGATTACAGCCTTGGAAACCCTATGGGGCAGTTCTACTCTCTTTATAGGGTCACAGTGAGGCAGAATCAACCTGACGGCAATGGGTTTGGGGTTTTGGGGGGTTATGTGCTGGGAACTTCACTTATATTGTTGCATTGATGAAATATCCCCATGTAGGAAAGACAACGTAGATGTGGCAGTTTTAGCTGCCGTTTTGCAGCTGGGATTGCTTTCGGTTCTATGGCATTTCAGCAGTCCGGAAGAGACTGTGAAGCCCCACTGAGGCGGTGATAATTAGAGGTTATAGCTGCCTCCCTTGCCCTAGCTGTCACAACCTCCACTCTCACCCCCCATTCTCAACCTTCCACCCCACGTTATGTTCCTCTGGGGTGATGAATTTCAGAAATAAGGAAAGACAGAAGAACAGCTGAAATAAGATTTTTTTTTTTTTTAATTGTACTTCAGGTGAAGGCTTACAGAACAAATAGTTTCTCATGAAACAGTAGTACACATATTGTTTTATGACATTGGTTAACAACCCCCACAACATGTCAACCCTCTCCCTTCGTGACCTTTTTTTTTTTTTTGGTGAAAATATACATAGCCAAAGAGACACTGTTTCAAAAATTTCTACACGCACAGTTCAGTGACATCGACTACGTGCTTCCAATTGTGCTGCTATTGTCACTTTACATGAAGGCTTACAGAACAAAATAGTTTCTCATTTAACAGTTAGTACACATGTTGCCCTATGACAATGGTTAACAACCTCACAACACATCAGTACTATCCTTACTCAACCTTGGGTTCCCTATCACCAGCTTTCCTGTCCCCTTCTGCCTTCTGGCCCTTGTCCCTGGACTGCTGTACCTCAGTCCCATTTGGTTTTATGGGGCTGTCCATTCCCCAGCTGAACAGTGAACTTCGGAAATGACTTCACCACTCAGCTAAAAGGGTGTCTGGGGGCCATACTCTCAGGGTTCTCCAGTCTCCTTTAGGCCAGTAAATCTGGTCTTTTTTTTTGTGAGTTAGAATTTTTTTCTACGTCCTTCTCCAGCTCTATCCAGAACCCTCTGTTGTGATCCTGGTCAGAGCAGTCAGTGGTGGTAGCCGGGCACCATCTAGCTGTACTGGACTCAGTCTGGTGGAGGCCTTGGTAGCTGTGGTCCATTAGTCCTTCAGACTAATCTTTTTCTTGTATCCTGTTCTCTTCATTCTCCCTTGCTTCCGAAGGGATGAGACCAGTGGAGTATGTTAAATGGCTGCTCACAGGCTTTTAAGACCCCAGACGTTACTCACCAAGGTAGAATGTATAACATTGTCTTTATAAACTGTGTTATGCCAATTGAGCTAGATGTTCCCCGAGACCATGGTCCCCACAGCCCTCTGCCCAGCAATTCAGTCCTTCAGGGTGAAATAAGATTTTAAAGACAGAAAAACTGTGAGACAGGAAAGAACTTGGATTGGGGCGTGGGGAGTATATAACAAAAAAGAGACCCAGGGTTGACAAAAAGATATGACACAGAAAATAAGAAAAAGATAGTGTTTAATAAATGAGCTTTTTGCTTGTGTCAGGATACATATTTCTCTGCCTAAAATGCGTATTCAACTTAGATGACAAAATAGCATGTAATCTAGTCATATTGGGAAAGGAATTGCAGATAGTTTTCCAAAGCCATTAAGGAAAATTTGGTCAGCAGAGGCCTTGCATTTATGCCTGTTCGAGATCATCTTCCAAGTCAGAGAAGGTGGAAACAGTGTTTAGTGTTTGTAAGACTATCAGGGGTAAGAGAAGTAGGAGGTTGAGAGTCTGATTTCAGAACCCAAATCACAAGCTCTTTGCATTAATTTTGACAAAATCGGAAGGTGTTTATTAGGTAGGTGTTTGCAAAGAAAAATTCAAATAAGCATTAGGGGATTTAAAAACCCTGATGAAGTAGTTACCTCCTGCATTATTCAGAATGCTTGGGACTCAAACCGCTGTCCTCTCATATGCCAAGCTTCCCCTGACTGATGGAAGGGCTTCAGAATTTCCCCCTTAGGAAGTATAATCAATGAAAATCCTTTACCAAGACTAGTCTCTGAGGTGTGTACTCACCCTGCTAGGCATGTAAGGGGTGTTTTTCACAAATCATATTAACCTGCTGGCACAGTAACAGTAAGCCTCATTGTAAGTTGGTAAATTTTGCAAATTAATGAATGACAAGATGATAGCTTAGGTCAGTGATACATATTATGCTTAATTTTGATTAAATGTTTGATTTGCATGTTACATTTCTGCCTGTGTGAATAAAAAGGCGATTAGAGGCATCAAACATCATGAGAGCTCTGTGTTTATGTTACATTTCTGCATAACATGGAATGAAACTTTCCAATGTTTCATAATTACTACTGTGTATTAGCATAATCTTAGTATGCATTTAAAAAATTAACTACAACACATATAAATATGTTCATGTTTTCTTAATTAGAGCACTTTAATAATCACTGTTCACTTGTGTATAAGTAGTTGACATACCACTAGAAGAGCTTTATATGAAGTGAATTAATATAAAAGTGGGATTTCAAACTTTTAAATCTACTCTTTCTATAAATGGAAAAAAAAAGTCACTGGATGGAAGCTATTATGTGGTTGAAAGATATAGTTCTAGGAATAGAACTAAAGCTGAACAGCTGTGTAACCTGAGCCAGCGTTCAAATCCTGACTTGGCCACCTCTTAGCACACCTAGAACAAGTTGCTTCACCTCTCTGTGCCTCAGTTTTCATATCAGTAAAATAGGAGTGGCAATTATAATTAAAACACCTCCTAGACTTGTTGTAAGGGTTGAATGCATTGATATAGCACTTAGAACTGCACCTGACACATAATGAGCTCTGCATGAGTGATGGTGATTAATCTCATCATTATCATTGATTGATTGTCAAAGGAGCTATTAATCTAAATTATCAAGAAAAGGGTCTTTGATAAGCTTTCTCAAAAGATCTCAAGGAACATGTAGATATGCAAAGCAAGAAATCAACAGGAAAAATATATATATTACATATATATATTTCTGTCTCTCTCTCTCTCTTAGAGATGCAAAGTACAAGCCTGTTAAATCAATTAAGTTGGGTCAATGCTAAAGGTATCCCACTTCCATGTAGATAGCTAATGAAACAATAATAAGAATAGAAGAGGCAGGTTCTGCTGAAAAGGAAAACTCTCCATTCCTCTCCTTCCTGAGGAAATCTCCTCCCCACCCTCTTCCTCAAGAAGGGGACACTAATAAGGCAGCTTTATTAGTGGCAAATGGGGGAGGAGTGGTCACTGCCATTGGATTCCTCTTGTGGCAGAAGGAGGGAGCTGACCCAGAGCCTATTTTCTTGAAACAAAACCAATCAGGGCAGTTTCTTCTCCTGTCTTTCCTGCAGCCGACCTGAGTATGGTGAAATCCTGCTTTAGGGTTTCAGGCATAGAGAGAAGAAAAGGCCCTTGGGCTATAGGTTGCAGCCCAGTTTACCAGGACAGTCCCTGGACACGAGGCAGGAGCCTAGTTAACAGTGAAGTGAGAATCTGCTTCCTTGTGTTATCATTCCTTGCTTGTATATCTCCCTCCTAGGTGGCTCTTCTCTAGGGTAGGATTTGGCCATCCCTGGAAACTTTAACATAATCCCATCGAAAAGCTTCTCAGCTCCTGCACAATCTACAACATCGTCCAGTAGGGAAATACCCAGAGAGGGAAAGAAACCTGCCCAAGGTCACCTGGTTAGTTAGTGGTAGCCCTGTGGCTCAGTCAAGTCTCCTGTATTAAGAAATTGGATACAATAGCTAAAATAAAGTGGAAAAAAGTAGAAAAAATTGAAAGTGTACAAGTATACAACTGCGTTTGTATAGACTGAGGTCCTATGGACCATGCTTTACTCTTTCCTTCCAAAGTCCTTCTCAGAAAAGCCTCATTCCCACTTAGGCATTTATATCCTGCTCATATAAACTGTCTTTATTTCTCAATTGGATAGAACACACTTCCATCTAATTTGTCCTGTTCCCCTAATTGGCTTTGCCATATTGCTACGTGAGCTTAGAATTGCTGAGCTTCTTCCCTGCATTCCCAGGTGTCCTTAGGGAGCCATTGAATAAATTACTTTTTTTCCAGTGTACTAAATGGTGCCCTAGTGCCCTGAAAGAGTTAATTCACCTCGGAGAGGTGAGCAGTTATTCACCCAAGAACCAGGACTGCTACTGACCCAAAAGGAGCTATAATAATCTGGGCATATGGCCAATTAGCCACACGCTGGCTCAGCAGACATGCGGTAGGTGCCCAACCATTGTTCACGCCCCATTGGAAGTGACTCAACCATGGGGAACATGTGACTTGTTCAGATGAATCCCAGGTCTCCCCAGGAGTAGGGGTTAGAAGTAGATCTGCCTAAGAACACCTATTCAAATTAACACCTGACTTCTGTGGGTCTGTTTTTGTTTACAGCTGGCCCTAGGAACTCCTGAGTGTATAAATTGGCCCTGCAATGACCCTGCCAAAATAGGATATTATATTCCTCGAGAGCATCTCCGGGGTTCAGACTAAAGATATGTATTCCCTGTTCCAAATCCCTTTAGAAAAGAATAAGTAATTATAGGATGCTATTCCATCCTCAGAAAACCTGGTGGCATGGTGGTTAAGAGCTACAGCTGTTAACCAAAAGGTTGGCAGTTTGAATCCACCAGGCATTCCTTGGAAACTCTGTGGGGCAGTTCTACTCTGTCCTATAGGGTCGCTATGAGTCGAAATCGACTTGACGGCAATGGGTCTGGTATTCCATCCTCTAGGGCTGTCCAGGAGAAATATGTGAGCCACATATGCAATTTTAAATGTTCTATTAGTCACATTTAGAAAAGAAAAAATGGGTAAAACTGACTTTAATAATATATTTTTATTTAATTCAGTATACCCAAAATATTATCATTTCAGCATGTAATGAATACTAAAATATTATTAATGAGATACTTTACATCATGTTTGTACTAAGTCTTCAGAATGTGGTGTGCATTTTACAGTTAGAGCACATTTCATTTCGAAAATAGCCACATTTCAAGTGGTCAGAACTAGCCATCTGTGGCTAGTGGCCACCATATTACACAGTATAGCTCTAGGGTTCTTCTGAGTTAGTCTGGCCTCGGAGAGGACCACATCTTCCTCTCCTCCCTACCCATAATGGGGTTTTTGTTGTTTGTTTTGGTTTTTTGCCAGGCAAATCCAGATCCCCTAAGCTTGCTCAACGCTTTATAAATTTGGTCCTGCGTCCTCAGAATGTTCTCAGACTTGACCAATGTTTTACAAACATTTGCATAATGGGATCCTTGTATGCTTTTTCTACCCCAGAATCCTAATTCTTGAAATAAAAATCAGACTGGAAAATTACAGAAATAGAGCCATAGCATTTCCAGAAATGTGGAAAACTATAAGAGGCAGAGAAAAGAAGACAAGGCAGGAGACCAATACAAAAGTGTAGCTGAGTGAGGGGGGACTAAGCTGGGGGGCTGACCAAAGGCAATGGTAGACATTTATGAAGTAAAATCAGATCTTGGAGACTGATTATATCCATAAAATAAGAATCAAAGGAATTGGGCAGAGACTTCAGAGAGAAAGTTAATTTAGAGGTGAATACGATGAGTTCTGTTTTGAAAAGCCTGAGTGTGTTACTCCTATTCAACATCCCTGTGGACTTTGCCAATAAACAGTTACATATACAGATCTGATGCTCATATATATAGATAGTGAATGTTTGCTATTGACCGATCATTTAATAAGGTCGAGGAACATTACATTTGTAACTCCATTTAATGGCCAAAATGACCTTATGAGGCAAAAACTATTATCAATGTTACAGATGTAGAAGTTCAAGCTTAAGTGTTACCATTAGTGAGTTAATTGGATCACACATTTAAGAACCAAGATTCAAACTCCAGCAGTGTGATCCCAAAACCTGCAATCTAACTCAAAATATTACACTGTCTCATTGAGGTATAATATCATAGAGTAAAAATCATGAGTGGAGATGATATTGCTCAAGACGAGGATGAAAACAGATGAATCAGTTAAGGACTAAATGTTTCATAACTCATAATAAATTTAAAAGCGCATTTTTTAACAAGCATTTAAATATATTATGAATAACTATGATTTTTAGTTACAAAGCAAGGTATAGTTAATTGTGATAATTTAATTTAAATATTTTATAAAAAAATTATTCTATTGTTTAATATTTACAATATCTAGAATCTCTTCATTTTTGCCAATTTATGAAGAGGCCAAATTCTGAGAAAAAAGGAAACTAATAATACTCAAGTAAGGAAGTAAAACTTAAGAAAATTTCAAGACTGGATAACTTCCACAGTTTCAAGCAAATGCAGAAGACAATCATTGTCAGGAAAGAAATCTCCACCACTACCTGCCGACTATGCCCACACCCACATCTCCCGTCATTCTTGTCTTTATAAGAATATAAATGGCTATCTAAAAAAATCATTTAATGTAATTTTCCCCAGGGGATGATTGTCTATTTTCATTTTCTGACTAGCATTCTCCGAGCTTTTTGCTTGGTCCCCCACTTGAACTGAGATTCTACTCTGAAGCCCAACTTGCTTTGCTAGGACCCAAAGTCCCTGATCTCCCTTCTTGGCCCCATTTCTATTTTCCATACCAGAGCGCCTGGCAGTTGTTAATAGAAGGCAGAGATAGCACTTAGGACCCCAACACTACCACCTGCCTGAGCACTGATTATCACCCCTGCACACTAATGCTGCCCTAACCCACCCTAGATGACTTGTCTGGAACTCATTTGATTGACCTTTGGAGGCCATAATTGGACAGATCTCAGGATCCAGCTCTTACAAGCTCATTAGGCCTCTGAGAAATGTTCGCACATGTTTCTAGTTTCCCTCAGCCTGCTACTGAGTTCCCAATGCGCCTCTTAGCAGATGCTTATACGTTTATTGTAATTGCTCTTAGTATGCAAGGATTATAATCACACAGTAGTGTGTATATTATATAAAATCTTCCCATTTGAATGTATTTTAGAAAGTATTCTGAAGAAGAAAATTCCAGATAACAAAATAAATGAATCTTTTTTTGTTTAAAACTCATGAAGCAGGTTTTTTTTTCTTTTTTAGAAAAATGAAATGGCCTTAGTATTTCACAGCTAGAATCTCTCCTAAAATTCAACTAAGTTATAACTAAGTTGTTATAAGACTGATAACTACAAATATAGTGATAGGTTAATTAACTAGGTCTTACTTAATACAACTGTCAAGGATCTCTCTCTTTCTCTCAGTTGTGCCAGTTAGCTCCTTCAATAATTCGTATCTATTCTTACGCAGGTTCAGAATCTTCTCTACTCATAAGTCTGGGCAGGTAGCTGCCCAAGTAATGTTTTCTAAAGGAACTTAAATAATTGGTCTAATTAAAATCATCTCATATGCCAGCCTGCCAGTGTGTCTACAATCACTATTAAGTAGTATTAGGAACAAAAACTTCTCACACTTTTAGCTAATAGATCTGTGATTCATTTGCATGAGTCACTACATTTGTTTAACCTCCCATTACAATCTATTGTCACCTGAGCAATAAGTAGAGTCTTCATTTATTTTTACAGTAAACAAATACTTAATGAGTGACTATTGCCCATGCTCTAGGACTATGCAGATACATAAGAGAACATTACAAGAGAGACAAGGTCTCTGCCCTCAGTGAATTCATACTTTAATGTACACTGATGAGGGAGAGAGGTATTGGACAGTGTGTCAGTCAGGGTAGGCAAGGTCATGCTACAGTAGAATATGTTCCAAAACGTACTGACTTCTGAAAACAATGGTTTATAGCTGTTGCTACATGCCCTTGGCAGGTTAGCTGGGGCTCTGCTCCACATCTCTTCACTCTGGCATTTGTTTAAAACTTGTGAAGCAGATTTTTTTTTTTTTTTTGAAAAATGAAATGGCCTTAATATTTCACAGCTAGAATCTCTCCTAAAATTCAACTAAGTTATAACTAAGTTGTTATAAGACTGATAACTACAAATATAGTGATAGAGTAGCCACTATCTCAAACATGGCTAGTCACTAGAGCATAGAGAAAAGCACTCTGGAGGGTCTTGCGCTAGAAATTAAATGCCTTGACCTGAAAGAGATAATTCTTTATTTCTTCCAACTCAATAACCAGAGCTAGTCATTGGACCTTACCCAACCACAGGAGGCAGATATGCCTGGGAGGCAGAAAACTGGACATATCTGAACAGTTTTGATGACTACCAGAGATATGTATGCTCTGAGGGCAAGCAGGAGGTAGGAAGAGGCCTTCAGTGTGGTGAGATTTCTAGGCCCCACAGAACAACACCCTTGGAGTCCTGGGCATTGAAGATGAAGCTTGGCAGTGCAAAACACTGAGAAAGGGGAAAAGGGGAGGGGAGATTGCATTTACTGATTATCTACACTGTCTCAGGCACTTTAATTTTATTAGTGTTTAAACATTTAAATTTACAGAATTGAGGCAGAAAATAAAAATGTTTAGCAATGTACAAGGGAGCTAGAGGTATTCCAAAGGCAAACAAGGCACACTGAGCAATCTGAATCAGCAACATGTTACCAGATATAACATGGTACATGCAAAATCATAGCTATGACCTCTAACAGGTAAACATATTCTCCAAGGTTTACCTGAGTGTTCTAACAGAGATCTAACAAGAAGCTGTAAGATGTAACTCATGGAAATACTCAGGGGAACAAAGCTCCCTCTGCTTTCACACCCACAGCTTTCATTCAGAAACACATTAAGACTGTGTAGCTCTTTGTGCTCTGCCTCCAGTCTTCCTAAGAATTTTCAATATTCTTCCTACTTCCTTTATACAGGGTGTTGAGAGAAGAGGCATGCAGCTTGGAAGGAGACCAGCAAGAGCTATGGTTTTTGTTGATGTTGTTTTTTCACTGTCTTTCTTTCTCTCTTCACTCACTTTTCTTCGACACTTAGATTCATAAATTTGTTCTTCTTACATATTTCTAATATCTCCTTCTCAGGCAGAGAAACCCATTGTGTTCATTCTTCTTCTGGTATTGAAACAGCAAAGCACTCTGTGGATTGCAGTTTATAATAGTAGTACATTCTTACTTGGTGCCTTTTTTTTTTTTTTTCTTTCCTTAAGCTCTTTTACCTGTATTTCCTTGAGCTCTTTTACCTGTATTTCCTTGTTACATCTTAGAATTAAAGAATTCAGTAAAAAGTTAAAAGATATTAATGTTGCCATCAAGCAAACACATTTTGGGGGAAAGAATTGAAGAGCATGGCTGTTTTGCTAATTTTCAAATAGCTCTAAGATTTTAGAAATCATTCTCTAAGTTGACATCGACTTCAGCCTGGTTATTTGGAGTTGAATATCAAAAACCAAACTTGTGAATTGGACAAATTTACACTATTACATGAGTATTACCTGGAAAACAAATTGGGTTATATCATAGAACCCTTGAAATGGAATGGATTTGTTTAGAATATGAAACAGAATTGGTCAGAGTTCTACGGAATTTCATTTATAGGGAAATTTAGAGAGAGGAATATACTTGATTATCAGGGATAACTTTTTGGGAGTGGGTGGGAATACAGTAGATTACAGATAACTCAAGACCACACACAGTTCAAATAAAACTACAGTAAACTCCTCATTAAGTCAGAGTAGATTAGCCAGTTTGTATATCAATCAAACACTTGGATAAACTACACCTGGGATCTAAAAAAATCTCATTTCCCAGTGAGGCTGATAAATTAGGTAATTATGAGATTGGAGTTGAAGGACAGCTCTCCAAATTGCAGGAGCTGAGGACTGTGATGGTTAAGATTGTGTGTCAACTTGGCTGGGCCATGATTCTCTGTGTTTTAATGTAATCACTCCCATGATTGAATATACTGTGAGTAGCCAATCAGATGAAAGGAAGTCTCCTTGGGGGGTGTGGCCCACATCTGTATATAAGCAGATGTTCTGGCTTTTTGCTCTCTCTGGATCCTGCGGCTGCTTCCTGTCATCTCATCTCCCGTTCTTGGGACTTGAGCTGTCAGTTTATCTGCCGAACCTGGGATTCGTCGATCTGCACAGCCTGTGAGTGGGAGCCCTGCTCTCCAACCTTCCGACCTTGGGCTTGCCAGCTTCTGCAGCTGTGTGACTTGGGAGAGGCCTCTACCCTGATCCATGGACTTGGGACATTCTAGCCTCTACAATCACGTGAGCTGTTTCCTTGATATAATCTCTCTCTATATATATATTTATACACTTTACTGGTTTTGCTTCTCTAGAGAACCCAGCCTAAGACAAGGACCAAACTTTGGGTAGGGGCAGGGCTATTAAAGGAGTAGATCAAGGGTGCCAGATTGCATGACTCCAGGTGTAGAATCCTATCCTGCAACCACTGGGGAGCTGATAATCAGGGCTAATAACCCACATCATGATTACATGCTCCTGTAGTTCAAGTGACCTAATCCCAAATCCCTGTTGCACCTTAACCACCTCCATCTGAAAACAGGCTAATGTACAAACCTATTAATCTATAAACCAGTTAATCCACATCTCACATAATCAAGCCTTAACTGTATGCACGTGTATGTGTATTTAAATCTATAATCATTAGAAAAAAGGAGCAATTTTCTATACATGAAGGCCTGGAAATTCTGTGTAAGATATAATAAAAATATTTCTTGGCCCTTGTGCTCTAATCTAAATGCAGAATTACAAATGTTATTGAAGAGTATCCCTACAAACTTCTATACACACTCACAACATTAGAAACTTATAAGCATTCTGAAATTGATGGTTATTTTTTAAATGAACATAAATTCATATTTTCAATTGAAATTATATCATCATCATTCATTGACTCAAATAACATGTACTGAGCACTTATACACTAGACCAAAATGCATCTACTATAAAAGAAATTTATATTCTTAATCCCAAGTATGTAAGATATTATAACCAAAAACTGACAACTGAAACACAATAAGTATGTACTTGACATGTAGGACTCAGACTAAAAACACTACAAGAGCAATGACTCAAAGGTTTATTTTCTAAAACAAAGGGCATGTTCTAAAAACAGATTTTACAATAAAGTGCAATTTGATCAATACACCAAAATTTCAGTCTTAATGAAAGGGAGCTTGTCTATCTGTGGTAAAACAGTAAAAAAAAAAACAAAAAACAAAAAACTTAGTAGTAACGGTCAGTACTTTTCAGTTTGCTTTTCAGGATGAACATCCTTTCTAAACCTTAAGCTTTTGTGTCCCTCGGAATTTTGTCTAACTTAAGACATAATCCCTTGAAATATTTTAGTCTAGAACAGGGATTGGCCAACTACTACCTTTGGGTCAAATTCCTGCCCTGAGCTAAGAACAGATTTTACATTTTTTTTAAAAAAAAGAGAAAAAGAAGACAACTATGCAATAAGAGATGTATGTGGCCCATAAAACCTAAAATATTTATTTAAATCTAGCCCTTTACAGAACGAGTTTGCTGACCATTGATCTAAAATATTCCTAGATTCCTCTTCTTCAGTCCTCAAATCCTAATTGGTTCCTACCTTCCAATATCTCTGCCATGTGTCCCGTCTTCTCCACCCCCTTGCTACTCTCCTAGTTTATAACTCCATCTCCTCTTGCCCAATGTGGTTCCCTGCCTCCAATATCACCCTTCTCCAACTGTCCACCAGTTTCATCAGAATAACCTTTTAAACAGCAAAAGTCGCCATGTCCTTCTCAGTAAATCTTTCCTTCACAGCCCAAGACCACTACAGCACATGTGCTTGCTTCTTCCAGTCCCTGCTCCTTGTGCAGATGTCTATTACAGCACACTTCACAGTAGATGACTTATTTGCATGTTAGCCTTCCCGCTAACCTGAGAGCTCCCTTGAGGGTAGATAACGGCCATAATGCCTGCTGCACAGAAGATGTGTGTTGAAAGACTAAATGAATGAATTCATTTAATTCAGTATTTTCTGAGTGTATGTTTTTAATAGAGCAGAAAAATCCCCTAGGACATGGGATATCTTAGGAAGAGAAGAAGATAGGTTTTTGCTACCAAGAGGATATTCGGTAGAGAACAGTAAGACCAGCAGAACTGGAAACCAACTTCTCATCAACTTGTCATGCCAAGGTTTCCCTTCATGAATGCATTTAGATACATAAAATTTTTTTAAAATTATGCACAAGACTAAGCTGTGTACTTACATGTTTGCCAGTTACTTTTATTTTGTAAAGCTGGCTTATGAAGAAATATAGAACTAAAGATTAGGAGAACTGGTACATTTTTTTGTGTGTGGAGATCAAGGATTAAAGGAAGACAAGAGGACATTAACTGCTTCCCTGCTTTTAATTTCTTTCTCCTGGACTCAGAGACAAGGCAATCTCTTTACATTCTCAGCATCCCTTTCTATTAGTCAAGGCAGACTTTGCTGTACTGTGATAAAAATTCACTCTAAAATCCCATGAGCTTAACACAACAAAAGCTTTTTTTTTTTTTTTCGCCAATGTTACATGTCCATTTTTAGTCAGCATGGGCCTCTCCTCCACATGGTTACTCTGGATCTCAGGTTGACAGTGACTCTACCAATTGAACCTGTACCAGGTTCACAATGTGGTCTTTCTGCAAGAGAAGAAAAGTGCATAAAGACCTCATACCTACCTCATGCATGGTTCAGTCCATTGTTCAGAACTAATCACATGGCCCTGCCTAATTGCAAAGCACTGGGAAGAAAAGACATATACTAGGAATGGGAGAAGAACCAGATATTGGTAAATACTAGTAATGTCTACCACATGCTTTTAGTTGAACTAGTTGTCTTGAGTAGGACAAAACTATCCAAGCTGTAGTGTAGAATTGTGTTGTTGCTGTTAGGTGCCATCAAGTTGGTTCCAACTCATAGCAACCCTATGTACAACAGAACGAAACACTGCCCGGTCCTGTGCCATCCTCATAATCATTGTTTTGCTGGAGCACATTGTTGCAGCCACTGTAGAATTAGAAACCCTATTTATTTTGTGAGATGTCTTACTCAGCTGTCTTTGATTTCATATACTTCTGGCCAGCAACTCAATAAAATCTTGTCTTTGTTCCACTCCTATCTTCCTTAAACCTTTGGTTTGTATTGAGATTTTTTTAACCCCTCTCCCTCACCTTAGCTAGTCAAGAACACAGCAAATTTTTACTCCTGGATCAGGTACCTTCTCTGATCAACTGAGCAATAGTTCTATATTTGTTCCCCAATTCTCCCAATTTTCCTGGAGTAAAGGAAAATCAGGACAACAGCCCAGAAATTAGAAATTAAAGCAATAGCCCAGGATCCTGAAGGCTTTTAAGAATGTGGAGAGGACTGAGACAGGAGATATGGTAGAAATGGATTATTGGGAGCTGGGCAACCATAAGCTATGTCCCTCTACTTTCTCACTAGTATGAAGGCAAAGTCCGGGACCACTACCTCACATCACAAAGGTTTCATGTTAACCTGCTTGGGATCTTGACTTTCTCTTGATTACCTTTCATGTTCATTTTAGCCTGCTTCCAACCACATACAAATGTTGAAAAGAAGAAGGCCATGTGGTGTCAACTGTCATTGGCCCTCCAGTCTTGTAGAAATGGCTTGGAAAGGCATGACTTTTCTTTGTTTTATCAATGGCTGTTTGTGCCCTACCTAGTTATCTGGAACTCTAAAAGTGAAATGAATATATGTTGGGCAGGAGGAGATTACTATTGTTTAAATGAATCCATAACAAAAACATGTTGCTACCAGATTTACAAAGGGAAGCATAAGAACACAGGTGAGTAGACACTGTTACCAACATACCCTAATTTCTAGAAGGAGATAAAGGCTTCCTGCCCTGTGAGCAGAAGAATTTATATAAGTCAAGAGCATAATGCATACTTAAGAAGCCGAAATGCCACCACCAAGATAGTCTGTGGGTGGAGTAAAGAAATTTCAATTTTTTCTCTTTCTTCTCTCCCATGTGGCTGAAGATGACCTGGGGTAATTTCCTATTTGTGAAAGGGCCATCATTAACTCTCTTCTCTATCACATCTTGGAAGGTCTACCTAGGAGGTTACAAATGGATTCTGTGTTCATACATTTAGGCCCACACTGTGTTGGCCTGGACGGCATGTTTTAAAAATCTGAATTAGTTGTTAATGTTTAAAATTCAGGGTTTCATATGAAATTCAGGATGCCTGACTACTCTGATAATGCTGGGACTGTATTCACACATGGTGACTTTTGGCTAGAGCTGAGTAGCAGCTGTTCCCTTTAAAGGAGGCAGGAGCTCTCCAAAACTCTAGTCCCTGTAAACCCCATTGTCTCACTAACACTGAGGGTGGGCATTTAACATAGATTTGCCTTGATGTTTTTCTTGGATTTGAGAAGCAAGTGGCATATTTCTAACTCACAGTTTGTTTAACTCATTCATTTTCCTGCCTGGCCAAAAGGGCATTGGTGGTTCAGTGGTAGAATTCTCAGGTTCAATTCCCAACCAATACACCTCATGAGAAGCCACCACCCGTCTGAAGGCTTGAGTGTTGCTATGATGCTCAGCAGGTTTCAGTAAAGCTTCTAGACTAAGATGGACTAGGAAGAAAGGCCTGGCGATCTACTTCCAAAAATCAAGCAGAGAAAACCCTATGAATCACAACGGTCCGATCTGTAACTCATCATGGGCATGGCGCAGAACTGGGCAGCATTTTATTTTGTTGTGTATGGGGTTGCCATGAGTCAGGAGTCAACTCAAAGGCAGCTAACAACAAGTCTAGGCAAAAGACTTGTTGGTCCTGGTGGTCCACATGTGGTCCAGCCAATGTGACAAGATAGAAAACTATAGGGATGTGAAATTAAGACTTAGAGTATGTATTTGACAAAATAATTGCATGTGTGTTATCTGGTTTTTTAGGGCTTTTGGTGACATGTAACAAAAAGAAATACAATCCAAAATGGTCTAAGCAAAAAGTAAATAAGTTGGCTCTATAACTGAAAGGTGCAGGAGCCAGTCTGGCCTTAGGTATAGCTAGACCAGATTCTCAAATGACACCAGCTGCATGAGACTTGTGTCTCTCCATCTTTTGGCCGTGCTTTCTCTGGGTTGACTCCATTCTCAGACAGGCATTCTCCCTTGTGGTCACAAGATATCTGACAGCATTCCCAAGACTACATCCTTTCAGGTCCACATCTGGCAGGAGAGAGTGCTTATCTTTTTCCTGGCATTCCCACAAAAAGCATAATTATATCACATCAGCTCTGATTAGGACAGGTCAGTACCAGTCTCTGTGGCCAGGGGAGTGCCAATCAACCAACAGTGACAGGTCAGGTGCTGAACCAGAAGTGGGGGTATACCTGCCAGATGGAAATTGGGGTATGGTTTCCAGGAGAGGGGTGAATAGATGATGGATAGTATCAGCAGTACATGTCAAATATACTTGGGCACCTTGTTAAAAAGCCAATTCCCATCCTCCACCTCTCAGATATTCTGATTCATTAGGTGTAGAGCTGGGACCAGGAACCTCCTACTTAACAAGATCCCCGGGGATTCTGATGCAAGAATTCATTCATTCAAACTTAGTGAAACATTTTGCAACTACAATGTCTTATTACCATTAACAATAAACATATAATGCTATGCCAGAAACCGTTATTAAAAGTTTTATAAGCTTTATTTCAAATAATCCTTGAATTACTCTGTGAAGTGAGAACCATTATTATACCTACTTTTGGATGATAATATGAAGCTTAAAAAGTTTAGTAACTATGCCAACGACACATAGCTAGCAAGGGGTGGAGTCAAGATTCAAACCCATGGCTATTGAACTCTAATGTGAATGTCATCACTCTGATATAACACCTGTATCTCTTCAGATTTCTGTGCTTGCCATAGACTGAAGGATGGAATTTATGAAGAGAGGCGTTTGATGCTTGCCATTCCTTGACATGAAGAACAGACAACATACTGACATTCAGCAGTATAGGTCACTGTGTTAGGCAAAGTCTTATCAAACATCAATGTGTTACTACTCTGCTGTGGCCTTAGACAAGTTACATTGGTTTTCTGAACCTCAGTTTCCCCTTCTATACAGGAATATTATCGACTTCACTTTGCAAGGTTAATATGGGAATTAAATAAGCAAAAGTCTCAAGACTGCAAATACTGAGTCTTTTTTTTTTAATCTGTATCTTAAATCATAAATGACTAGATATCCAATTTATTTTCCTATCACCTTGTTGCTGTTGCTGATCTATTGAGATGTTGCACTGTGGGCTCCTCACTACCCTCAGCATAGGCCCCAACTGCTTCTGGCCACCTTGTAGTCTTCAGAACATTTGGGACACTCACGGCAGCTGGTATGTCGGTTTCAGAAATAAGCTGTCTCTCGAAAAGAAGAGCAAGGAACATGTGTTTATTAAGTGCCTATGATGCGGCAGCCGTATTTTAGCAATTACTTTGCTAAATTTTAACAACAATGCTACATCATATAGATGAGGACTCTGAAGCTTATACTGCCTATGCAAGTGAAGCTCTCATCCTAGAAAGAAACTGTTCACCTGGTGCTGAGTCTATTTGAATGGACTTTTAGTGAAAATCTCAGTATGTTTGAACATTAATGCTCAAAACCAGAAAGGAAAGAAATTGTCAAGTGTGAAGAAGGAGTGCTGCAATTTTACTGGGGAAAAAACACTGATGAATCTTATAATACTAAAAAAAAAAGACAAAAGAAAAAAGTTGATTATGATGATAAGAAACGTATCTTCTTTTAAATACAGTCCTGTTGTTGGTGTTATTAGGTGTTATGGTGATGCCCCATTCATCTTCATATAATCCAGCTTCTTGGATTATTTGCTCAGCATACATATTGAATAGGTACGGTGAAAGAATACAACCCAGACGCACACCTTTCCTGGCTTTAAACCAGGCAGTATCCCCTTGTTCTGTTTGAATGACCACCTCTAATCTACATATAGATTCTGCATGAACAGGATTAAGTGTTCTGGAATTCTCATTCTTCGCAATGTTACTCATAATTTGTTAGGATCCACAAAGTTGAACGCCTTTGCATAGTCAGTAAAACATAGGTAAACATCTTTCTGGTATTCTCTGCTCTCAGACAAGATCCATCTGACATTAGCAATGATATTCCTCATTCCATGCCCTCTTTTGAATCAGGCTTGAAGTTCTGGCAGCTCCCTGTAGATGTACTGCTGCAACTGCTTTTGAATGATCTTCAGCAAAATTTTACTTCTGTGTTAGATTAATGATATTGTTAGATAACTTCCACATTCTGTTGGATTACCTTTCTTTGGAATGGGCACAAATATGAATCTCTTCCAGTCGGTTGGCCAGGTAGCTATCTACCAATTTCTTGGCATAGGTGAGTAAGCACCTCCAGTACGGCATCCATTTGTTGAAACATCTCAACTGGTATTCAGTCAATTCCTGCAGCTTTGTTTTTCCCCAATGCCTTCAGTGCAGCTTGGACTTCTTCATTCAATACCATTGGTTCTTGATCATATGCTGCCTCCTGAAATGGTTGAACATCGACCAATTCTTTTTGGTATAATGACTCTGTGTATTCCTTCCATCTTCTTTTATGCTTCCTGCATCGTTCAAAATTTTGCCCATAGAATCCTTCAGTGTTGTAACTCTAGGCTTGATTTTTTTTTTTTTTTCCCCCAGTTCTTTCAGCTTGAGAAATGCTGAGCATGTTCTTCCCTTTTGGTTTTCTAACTCCAGGTCTTTGCACATGTCATTATAATACTTTACTTTGTCTTCTCGAGCTGCCCTTTGAAATCTTCTGTTCAGCCTTACTTTACTTCATCATTTTTTTCCATTTGCTTTAGCTACTGTACATTCAAAAGCAAGTTTCAGAGTCTCTTCTGACATCCATTTTGGTCCTTTCTTTCCTCCCTTTTTAATGTCTTCTTGCTTTCTTCATGTATGATGTCCTTGATGTCATTCCACAACTTATCTAGTCTTTGGTCATTAGTGTTCAATGCATAAAATCAATTTTTTGAGATGGTCTCTAAATTCAGGTGGGATATACTCAAGGTCATATTTTGGCTCTCATGGACTTGCTCTAATTTTCTTCAGCTTCAACTTGAACTTGCATATGAGCAATTGATGGTCTGTTCCACAGTCAGTTCCTGGCTTTGTTCTGACGGATGATATTGAGGTTTTCCATCATCTTTTTCCACAGATGCAGTCAATTTGATTCCTGTGTATTCTACCTGGTGAGTTCCACATGTATAGTCACCATTTATGTTGTTGAAAAAAGGTATTTGCAATGAATGAGTCGTTGATCTTGCAAAATTCTATCATGCGATCTCCAGTGTCATTTCTACCACCAAGGCCATATTTTCTGACTACTGATCCTTCTTCTTTGTTTCCAACTTTCATATTCCAATCACCAGTACTTATCAATGCAATTTGATTGCATATTTGATTAATTTCAGACTGCAGAAGTTGGTAAAAATCTTTAATTTCTTCATCTTTGGCCTTAGTGGTTGGTGCATAAATTTGAATAATAGTTGTATTGACAGGTCTTCCGTGTAGGCATATGGATATTATCCTATCACTGACAGTGTTACTTCAGGACAGATCTTCAAACGTTCTTTTTGACAATGAATGCAATGCCATTCCTCTACAATTTGTCATTCCTGGCATAGTAGACTGTCTTAGTCATCTAGGGCTGCTATAACAGAAATACCACAAGTGGATGGCTTCAGCAAAGAGAAATTTATTTTCTCACAGTCTAGTAGGCTAAAAGTCCAAATTCAGGGCATCATCTCCAGGGGAAGGCTTTATTTCTGTTGGCTCTGGCAGAATGTCCTTCTTATCAGTCTTCCCCTGGACTAGGAGCTTCTCTGCTCAGGAACCCCAGGTCCAAAGGACACGCTCTGCCTCTGAAACTGCTTTCTTGGTGGTATGATTCCCCCCTCTCTGCTTGCTTCCCTTTCCTTTTATCTCTTGTAACATAAAAGGCAGTGCGGCCATACCCCAGGGAAACTTCCTTTACATTAGATCAGGGATATGACCTTAGTAAGGGTGTTACAATCCCACTCTAATTCTCTTTAACGTAAATTTACAATCACAAAATGGAGGACAGCCACACAATACTGGAAACATGGCCTAACCAAGCTGACACATATTTTGGGGGGATACAATTCAATCCATGATATAGACTATATGATTGTCTGGTTCAAAATGACCAATACCATCCATTTCAGCTCGCTAATGCCTAGGATAGTGATCTTTATGCAGTCCATTTCATTTTCGATGATGTCCAGTTTTCCAAGATTCATATTTCATACATCCCATGTTCTAATTATTAATGGATGTTTGCAGCTGTTTCCTCTCATTTTGAGTCATGCCACATCAGCAAATGAAGGTCCTGAAGGTTAGACTTCATCCACATTATTAAAGTTGACTCTACTTTGAGGCAGCTCTTTCCCAGGCATATTTTGAGTACCTTCCAACCTTTGTGGCTCATCTCCTGGCATTATATCAGATGGTTTTTCTGCTGCTATTTATAAGGTTTTCACTGGTCAATTTTTTCAAAAGTAGACTCCCAGGTCCTTCTTCCTAGTCTGTCTTGGACTGGAAGCTCCACTGCAACCTGTCCACCATGGGTAACCCTGCTGATATTTGAAATACTGGTGACATAACTTCCAGCATCACAGCAACATGCAAGCCACCACAGCACAACAAACTGACAGATGAGTGGTGGACTGTTACAGTGCTGCTATAACAGAAATACTACAAGTGGATGGCTTTAACAAAGAGAAATGTATTCTTTCACGGGTTAAGAGGCTAGAAGCCTGAATTCAGGGTGCTAGCTCTAGAGGAAGCCCTTCTCTATCTGTGAGGTCTGGGGAAATGTCCTTGTCATCAATTTTTCCCTGGTCTAGGAGCTTCTCAGTGCAGGGAACCCAGATCCAAAGGATGTGCTCTGCTCCTGGCTCTTCTTGCTTGGTGGTAAGTACAGCCCTAGTTTACCTTTTCTTTACCCTAGGCTAAAAATTTGGAATTCAAACCAATCAAATGCCAATATAATATGTTTTCAGAGAAGTAAAACATCACATGGCTTTGAATACATGCCAAATTTTTCTCTCTTTTTTCCCAAAGGGGGAAAAAAATCTTCTGAAATCCTCAGCTGAGTTACAGCAGGTTCTTATTAGAAAAATGTAATAAATTAATGATGAAGATAGGGGCTTTACAAAGTTGCCTTTCTCATTAGCTTTACATTCAATTCCTTCAGAAGAATGGGGAAAAATTCAATTGAATGGGGAAAAAAAATCACTGAAGTTTCAGAACTTGGTCAATTATCTAAAAATATTAGGAAACCAGATATATTTTCTTATGCAATCCATATTATATTTCCCATTCAGTTATCATTGTTCTTTCTGAGGTTCAGGAAGGAAATTCTTTGAATTTTTCTAAAACGTTCAGAGTTCAAATACCCTGTCACTTGTCTCCATTGACCATCAATACTCTGAAAATGACAATAATTTTGTTTTTAACCTATAAGGCACTCTCACATGCATATAGAAGCAACACCAACATTCTTTTCAGACAATGTGTTTCAAATATTAATTCAAAAAAATTGTCATTATTATGAAATACTAAGTAATCAGATGTAAGTTACACACTCTCAAAACAACTAGACAATAGTTCCAAAATTTAGCAAAGGCGTTATAGGAAAATATTGACCACATAAATGCTGTGCTATTTCTTTGCAACCCAATCTCACATTTTGAAAGATATCGGTAAATATATAACAGTAAAAAAAAAAAAAAAAAATTGTTTCCTGCCTAAATTCCTCTACAAAGCATTCCATAAACTAAGAATAGTTTTTTTAATCTGAAAATTGAATTATAAATGGCAATTCAATTCCCAGATTATTCCACAGAAGTCTAATCATTAATACCCAGCATGTGAATGATGGGATGAAGGAGAAGATGGTAAGAAATGATCCTTTCTTAGGCACAAAACTAGTTTTATGGAAATTTTTAATTTGGCAAAGTTTTTTGTTTTTTCTCATTTTCTCAAACACATCCTAGTTCTCTATCCAGACCACTAGGGACACTGTGCCCACATTCTGTTTCATATGGGACCCTGCCTGGACTTGACCTGAACCTCAATAATTCTGGGCTCAATAACTCACACCCTTCAAAAACATAACTTTCATTCTTCCAATATAACTGATCTATGGACTGTGGTTGTTGCCGTTGTGTTGGCTCAAACTCATGGTGACCCTCGTGTACAACAGAACAAAACATTGCCTGGTCCTGTGCTATCTTCACAATCATTGGTACGTTGGAGTCCATTGTTTCAGCCACTGTGTGCTTTAAGTGCCTTCTAACCTAGGGAGCTCATCTTCCAGTACTATATTGGAAAATAGTTTGTTGTGATCTAAAGAGTTTTCATTGGCTAATTTTTAGAAGTAGATCCCCCAGGCTGTTCTTCCTAGTCTGTCTTAGTCTGGAAGCTACACTGCAACTTGTCCACCATGGTGACCCTGCTGATATTTTAAATTCTGGTGGCATAGCTTCTAGCATCATAGCAGCATGCAAGTCACCACAGTATGACTAACTGACAGATCTGTGAACTAGTAACCCTTAATCTTCCTAAATCCAAGCCTACTCTACACCTAATGAATCACTCTAATATTGTGTTTCTCCAACATTATTGTGCTTAAGAATCACTTGGCAAAACTATAAAAAACACCAATTCCCAGGCTCCACCTAGAGACATGTTGATTCATTAGGTTCAGGGTAGGGCAAGGAATTTGCTTTTTCAACAAAGTCCCCAGATGCTGGTAATGTAGTAGTTCAGCAAACTTAACTTCGAGAAAAACTATTTTTATAGATAAAAATAGCAGGAGAATAAGACGAAACATTCAGATAGAAAAGGGGAAGAATTCTGTCTCTCATACCCTTTCTCCCTGGCCTTCTCACCACACCCAAACCCTCCTCCTGCTGAGGACATCTCATCAAGTCTTGCTTGCCAAGGGCTCTGCTCCTGAATCCCTAAATTATCCTGTTTTGCCCAGATTAGTTTTCTTTATGTATCTTTGAGAGCAAACATGTCCTCTTAACCCATTATTTTTTTAATTTTAATTCATTAAAGCTCCATGACAGTCAAGTGGGCCCGAGTATGGGTAGAGGAGAGAATCCATTAGTAAGTCAGATGGTTATAATTTGGAGACCGCCTATATGATATCTGCTCCTGCCCCTGCCACCTGCATAAACTCTACCCTTCAGGGCTGTTGTACTTGTCAGCAACAGAAAGTATTCTGATGATGAGGAAGAGCCTGTTTATTGAAATTATGTTTAAAAGTATTTAAGCATTGCTTCTAACACCCATCTGTCAGTTTGCCGTTTCCATCAAAAAGGTTCTGTAAATGTGTACAAGTATCTTTATGTTAACAAATCCAGCAAACCTGTCTCAGTATTTATAATATTCCTCCTTATACTTTACAATGTCCTTTTCTTTAAATAGTTTATTCTCTTGGCTTCTGATTTTTCTCCTGAATTACTTTTTGCTCCTAGTTAGTCTTCATCGAAGACACTTGTTCTTTTACCCAACCTTTAAATGTTGATATGACCCAGGGATCCTCTGGGAGGTCATTACTATTCTCTGTCTACACTATCTCCTTAGGTGATCCCATTCCTTTGCTTTGCAAACATCTGTATGCTGATGCCAACACCCATCTGTTAATTTGTTGTACTGTGGTGGCTTGCATATAGCTATAATGCTAGAAGTTATACCACTGGTATTTCCAATACCATCGGGGTCACTCATGGCAGACAGTTTTCAAGGGAACTTCCAGACTAAGACAGACTAGGAAAAAGGCCTAACAATCTAATTTTCAAATATTAGCCAATGAAAATCTTATGGATCACAACAAAATATTATCTGATATAGTGCTGGAAGACAAGCCCCCTAGGTAAGAAGGCACTATGCAATGACCACAGCAATAGACTCAAGCATACCAACGATCATGAACATGGTGCAGGACCAGGCAACATTTTGTTCTGTTATACATAAGGTCTCCATGACTCAGAGTCTAGACAGCGGTAACTAACAACAAATATACTGATGATGCCCTTGCAATACTAGTCCTGATTTCTCCCTGAGATCCAGGTTCAAAAACCCATGTTTTCTCACTTATTCTTCTTAATCAACATCACTGTGTATAGGAGACCACAGATGTGGAAAAGGCAGAGGCTGACTCTCCCTCTCCTGGTGCCTCTGTGACTTGGTGTGGCATCAAAGAGATCTTTGCTCTTCTTCTTATTGTCACCTAGGATATCTGTGTTCACTGGAGTAGGTAAGAAAATTGTGAGTCAACACTATTGTTTTTGATATTTAGACAAGGTCTTCATACATAACACATTTTTGTATATGCACAACATGTTGGGATTTTATATGTCATTTCAACTTCAGTTGAACTTGACTCCAGAACACAAGCTCTAAAATACTTCACTTGACTAACATTTTATCTAAAGCAAGTGACAGTAGATAGTGAAGGATGACAAATTAGCATCAATCAAGAAAGATTTCTTGGATAAGATGTAAAGGATTTAGATACACACAGAAACTTAAGAAAGAACATTCCAGATCAGGTAAACACACAGAACTAGAAATAAGTTGGTAGGTAGATGGAAAGAAAAGCATTCATATAACTGGAATTATAATTATAATAGAATTGGTAACTAAACAGATAAAACCTAGTCTGTTGGTGGAAAAGTTTAATACAACCCTATTCTCTACCAATTTCCAGTTTTAAAATTGTGTTTGGATTTGATGATTGTGTATGTGGGGTGTGTGTGTATACTTTTTTAAAAAAAATTGTGGGCAAGGCTACAACTTTTAAATTCATGGTCAACTTCTATTACAGGAGGAGTGATAGAAGCTACTGGCTGCTACCTACTAGTGCCCAAAAGTTATTTAAAACCAATAACTCAGCAACTGGAAATCCTCCTTCTTATTCTTGTTTGCTTTGAGCTGTACCATAATATTCAGTATAGCTGATACCTGGTGGAAAGAGAAGTGAGAATTGAGGTGCGGGGAGGGTTAGACAAACAAAATGTTTTCACTTTCCAAATAAATTGATTTAAGTATTCTCCAAATGTTGGTGCTTATATATTTTTCACCTTGTTTCTCAGAATATGCCATTTTCATCTTGAGATCTAGTGCTGTTAAATAGGAAAGCCTAATCAATATATAGAAAAAAGTATTACACACTTGGACCTGATGCCTAGAAAACTATACTTGGCTATACAATCCATGATTCACAAATGAAGCTGAGGACCTACTGCGACTCCCACTCAGAGATAATGAAGATGAAATGGCACTTTAGAATTAAAATTATATTAAAAGAAAGTACCTTTTCAAAATTAAAAAATAATAACAGTAATATTAAAATGTTGAACAAAACTACAGAGAGCACACATTCATAGAAAACTAGCTAATAAATACTATATTGTTTGTGAGGGTTATCTTCCTTCAAATTTATGAGTCTGCTTTTTCTAAATGTTATATACAATATCTCCTAATAATTTCTTATGAGAAAAATTTATTGATAGATTTGATTTAAAATTGTTTTCAGAAAGAAATGCATCTGGACCTGGAATTCTATTACAACAGGTAGCTATTGTGGTCAAATTCTAGATGTATATATTCCTTTGGGTTTCTTGAGTTACCCTTATAAAACATTTTGGACCTCCCTGCTTCTTGATTTGTCATGTGTTTTTATGTGATTCTAATTTGTTCATTTACTGTCTTATCAATAATCTGAACACTTTTGCTGCTCCTCAACTTTCTCCAAATAGTGAAGAAACTTGCTCATGAGCCAACAGGTAAACAATTCATACATACAAAGCCCAAAGGAATTATCATGGCTCTCTGCTCTTAAGTATTATTCAAAAACAAAGAAAAAAGTTATCTTTCTTGAGTTTTCTATTATAATTATATAAAAAATACATATACCCATTCATGATTTTTGCTAATTTTTTAAAAAATTGCATGAACATCATACATTTTGTGTAGTAGGGTATAAAAAATTAATAGTGATTTTATTTTTTCCTTAAATAACAAGAAACATTTCCAATTATTTTTTAGAGCAGGACATTTGGTACAGATAATGTTGCTATAGCAACTTTAGAAAAAGGTTTAATTTGGGCCACAGTGAGTGCAGCCACTTGTTCCAAATTCAACATTGAGTCTAATCTAGCATTTACGTGAAGAGCTGCATTTACAAACACTGCAGCAGGAGTGCCTATGTTGAAAGTTGGTTAGGGATACTGAACACAAATTTCCACTTGTGTTCATGGCATTTATTAACAGTAATAGTACTAATGTTCATAAAGAAAAAAATAAAATCTTATTCCATTTTTACTCATGTTTAAAAACTTTGAAAACCAATTTGACCTCAGTAAGACTCTTAAAATGTTTTGACGTTAACATTCTAGTGTTAAGCCCTCCAAAATGATGGAAGGGAAACATTTATTTTGTTTGCCTGAAGAAAGATATTTTAGATTAGTCTGCATTAGCTTATTTCCACTGTAATGATACCATATACCTGTAAGAATCTTGACAATTTTGACATGTATTTAGGACTTCTAATATGAAGCAAAAAAAGAAATGAACCAAGATCATTTCAGACGAGGATACATGAGGTTTCCCAAAGCTATGTATACATGCTAAATTTACACTGGTTTTCAGGTTTCAGTTTTATGAATACTAAAATCTTTAACTTATGGTTCCAGCTAAGATTCAATCTCTATTACAACTGAGGCAATGACTTTGAGGTAGCAAATACCTTCATGTCCCCTTTTTCCTCTGCCTAGAATTTGTTTCCTTTTTTCTTGTGACAGGATTCAACCCAAATATTAAGTCCCTGACAAAACTCTGATTTGCACTGCAGAGCTCCCCTCTTTTCCAAAGCATGGGGTCTAGATGGCACTCTGTTATCAAATCAAATTCTTATTTACATATCTTCCTCACTACTAGCTAGGGCATTCCATGAGGAATACTTTCTTCAACTCGGGGTTATTTTCAATGAAAACCAAAACAGCAGCTGGTGTGTAGCAGTTATTCAACAGACATTAATTTGAATGAATGAACACATAGCTATTAACCACCAACAAGGTTTCATAATAAGTGTTTTAGTGTTACAGATCTTACCACTTCCATTTTAAGATATGTATATATACATAGCTCCCTGGTGATGCAGTGGCTAAGTGCCCAGTTGCTAACAGAAAGGACATCCATTCAAACCCATCAGCCAATCCATGGGTGAAAGATGTGGCAGTCTGTTTCCGTAAAGATTACAGAAAGCTTGGAAACCCTATGGGAAATTCTACTCTGTCCTACAGGGTTTCTATGAGTCGGAATCAATTCAATGGCATATATATATATATATATATATACACGTATATACATATATATACGTATATATATATACATACATACATATATGTGTGTATATATACATATATACGTATACATGTATATATATACGTATATATGTATATATATATTAAAATGTATGTATACTGAAATGATACCTAACAGGTACAAGGCAGAAAAGGTCATCTGTAAAATAACTGAAATCAAAATAAGCTATATAAGGAGTTTAGGAGACAGTTAGCTAGGGAGATCAGAGAAGGTTTTGAGAAAAGAAAAAGATTTGAGCTAACCCATAAGTATAATTGGGACTGGGAAGTAACCAGAGAGTATGAAAGGGTTTTTCAGGAAAGAGAAAGAGCAAACAGCAGTGGAGGCAGGATAACTGATCCAGGGACAGTAAATACATCCCTGAGGCTGAGTCTAAAGCTCCCTGATAGAGAGGAGATTTCTTACATTCCAGAAGAGTGGTTAAGATCAGGTGGCTTAAGAAAAAATGCTCTGCAAATTATATAGAAAGTTTTTAAATTACACACTAAAGAATTCCAGTGTCCATCCCTAGAACCGCTACTGGTATTTATTACTATTACTTTCCCCTCAGAACATTTTAGAACAACAATAAATAAAACAGTTATGAAAAAGTAAAATATGAAACACCAAATTATTTCTCAAATCTATTTCTCCATAAGACTATATTTAATAGATGTTTCACACAAGAAGGGAATGCAGTGAAGCAGTATATTTTAGGAAAGGATAAATTTAGTTGACATCTCATCTGCCCTAAACTACTAGTTTCAGATTTTTTATCTCAATCTTTTAATCTCTTCATTGATGTGATAAAAATTTCTAAAAAAAAAAAAATTTATTTATATAAAATAGACTTGGACTAATGATAGTGAAAAGATTTGAAGATCATCCTCATAGTTCAAGAAATCTAACAGAGGTATGCACTAAAACTTCATTTTATATAGCTATAACATCAAAGAAAATAAATTTTCTAGAAGAAAAAAATAGATCAATGACATATTTGATCCAGAGTAGTCATTATATAGGCTCAAAAGAAGTTTTAGAAAACAGGTAAAGTTTAAAAGAAATCACTAAAAGGAAAACATATGGGAGGCTGTAAATCTAATTTAATGAGAGTTCAAGACATGTAACTTCACATAAAAGACTGGTTCTGAGGGGAAACATTAAGTAAACATTATGTGGGAGTTTATAACAATATATTTATTTACTATTACAATAAATGACAACTGGATTCAGAGAACACTAAGGAATAAAGGTATAGATGTGACAAATGCAACAAATATAAAACCCTAATGTTTAACCTTTAAATCAGTTATTTGGAAAGCTGAATGGGTATGATGGGTATGAAAAGAATAAATAAGATAGCAAAACAAACAAAAAAGCCATTCACCAAATTAACAAAATATTATGATAGAGGATCAAAAAGTGCTAGTCTATTAACCAAAAACAAAATCTGTTCCTTTAATGTCAATTCTGACTCATAGAGACCCTATAGGACAGAGTAGAACAGCTCCCATAGGGTTTCCAAGGAGCAGCCGGTGGATTCGAACCACCAATTTTTTGGTTAGCAGCCATGGTCTTAACCACTATGCCACCAGGGCTCTAGTCTGTTAAGCAATGGGGAAAAAAAATGGGAGGAGTAAAAAAAAGGTAGGAAACTTGCTTTTAAAAAAAACATGAAATTGAATCAATAATGAGAAGAAGATCTAAAGTAATCTAAAATGGGATGAATAATTCTGTACCCTTGCCTCCCAAGAGCATTGAGGATTAATGAGATAACAACATGGACCTATTTGATACAAAAGGCTGGTGATGGCATTTCAATGGAAAATTGTCCTTATTAAAGAGAAATATGTTGTATTTGAACATTGAAAATTCTAAACCTGGAATTTCCCACACTAGAGTTTTAGCAAAATATTCTTGCTGTAGGAGGTGAAAAGCATCATACCCACAGACAAGCAAACAACAAAGAGAGTACAGCCCACCTGCTCAGACATAACAAAATAAAACAAAAAAGCAGGACAAAACAAGCAAAATCTACAATCAATAAATGAAGAAAGTAACTACTGAATGTTCCGAAGACAGCAGAGACAGTATCAAAACATAAAAAAAACAAAAAACAGGACAGGATGGTTCTAGTAGGTGTCCAAAATAAAACATCAGATGACTTTCCAGTAGAAGAAAAGGCACTAGAATGACCTGATAGGGAATTCAAATCTCTAATATTCAGAGCTATCCAAGAATTGAAGCAAAAAGCAGGCAAAAATGAGGGGAAAAAATGGACAAATTCATGAAAAAGGCAGACAAATTCATGGAAAATACAGACAAAAAAATGGGAAAATACAGGAACAAAATACCAAAATAAATTCACAACTAGAAATCATACAAAAACAACAATTAGAAATTCAAAAGATAAACAACAAGATTTCAGAAATGGACAGTGTCGTTGAAGGGCTAAGGACCAGGTTTGAAACAGTGGAAGACAGGATCGGCGAAATTGAAGACAAACACTTGGATACAACTCTGTTTGAAGAAAAATCAGGATAAAGAACAAAGAAAAATGAAGAAACTCTGAAAGTTATGTGGGATACAATCAAAAGCAAAAATTTGCAAGTGATCAGAGTTCCAGAACAGGTGGAGAAAACGGAAAACACAAAGAGAATCATTGAAAAATTTCTGACAGAAAACTTCCCTAATATCATGAAAGATGAAAAGTTGACCATCCTAGAAGCTCAACAAACCCCATATAGGATAGACCCTGAAAGAAAATCACCAAGGCATATCATAATCACACTTGCTAAAACCAAAGACAAAGAAAGAATCCTGAGAGCAGCTTGAGAAAAATGAAAAGTCACATAGAGAGGAGAATAAAATAAGACTAGGCTCTGATTATTAGGCAGAAACCATGCAGGCAAGAAGGCAATGGAATGACATATATAAAACCTTGAAAGAAAAAACTTGCCAACCAAGAATATTATATCCTGCACAACTCTCCTTCAAATATGATGGTCAAATTAGTACATTTCCAGATAAACAGAAATTAAGGGAATATGTAAAAACCAAAACAAACTTACAAGAATTATTAAACAGAGTCCTTCAGTTAGAGAACAAACATCAGACAACTGTCTGAATCTAGGACACAAGATTGTACCAGCCGGATACCAACCTAGGAAATGAACTCTCAAGGACTATTCAAAACCAAAAGAATTACAACAGGAAACTAGAGAGGTTAATCTGTAAGTGACAACAACATCAGAACAATAAAAGAGGGACTAAACAGTGTAGGTATAGAACTTTCTAATGGACAGGAAGGCAAGGCAATACCAAGTAATAATAGACTGGCTTAAACCTAGGAAGACAAGGATAAATTTCAAGGGTAGCCACAAAGAAAGTTAACAAACCTACTCATCAAAATAAAGACGAAAAACATAAAGTCTCAGTAAAAACAAAACCTACAAAAACAAAAGAAATGATAAAAAATCAACAAACAGAAGGAATTCAGCACAGAAGAGTAAGAGGAACAAAGAAAATGTCAGCACCACAAAAAAGGCACTACAAAACGACAGAAATAAACTCATACCTATCAATAATTACACTGAATGGAAATGGCCTAAATGCACCAATAAAGAGACAGACAGTGACATAAGGGATGAAAAAACAGGATCCATCAATATGCTGTCTACAAGAGACACACCTTCAAAACAAAGATGTAAATTTATTAAAAATCAAAGGACAGAAAAAAGCATATCAAGGAAACAGCTACCAAAAAAGAGCAGGAGTGGCAATACTAATCTCAGATAAAATAGACTTTAAAACAAAATCCACCATAAATGACAAAGAAGAGCACTATATCATGATTAAAGCGACGATCCATCATGAAGATATAACCATAATAAACATCTACACACTCAATGACAGGGCTCCAAAATACATAAAATAAACTCTAATAGCACTGAAAAGAGAAATTGACAGGTCCACAGTAATAGTAGGAGACTTCAACGCATGACTCTCAGTAAAGTTCAGAACATCTAGAAAGAAATCCATAAAAGATACAGAAGAGCTAAAGAGCACAAGCAGCCAACTTGGCCTCACAGACATACACAGACAAGGCACCCAACAGCTGCAAAGTACACATTCTTTTCCAACGCTCATGGAACGTTCTCCAGAATAGACGACATCTTAGGCCACAGAGAAACCCTCAACAAAATCCAAAACACTGAGATAATACAAAGTATCTTCTCTGACCACAACACCAGACAGGTAGAAATTAACAACAGGAAGAGCAAGGAAAAAAAAATCAATTACATGAAAACTGAATAACACTCTGCTTAAAAGTCACTGGGTAACTGAAGCAATCAGAGATGAAATCAAAATATGCCTAGAATCAAATGAGAATGAAAACACATCATACCAAAACCTTTGGTACACAGCAAAGGCAGTCCTCAGAGGACAATTTATAGCAGTACGTGCACACATCAAAGAAGAAGAAAGGGACAAAATCAAAACATTAACTACAGAACCCAAACAAATAGAAAGAGAACAGCAAAAAAAGCCTACAGCCACCAGAATAAAGGAAATAATAATGATCAGAGCACAAATAAATGAAATAAAGAATAGAAAAACAATAGAATGAATCAACAAAACCAAAAGTTGGTTCTTTGAAAGGATCAACAAAATCGACAAACCACTGGCCAAACTGACAAAAGAAAAATTGGAGAGGATGCAAATAACCCAAATAAGAAATGAAATGGGGGACATTACAACAGACCCAACTGAAATAAAAAGAATCATAACAGAGTATTACGAAAAACTATACTCCAACATGTTTGAAAATCCAGAGGAAATGGACACATTTCTAGAAACACACTCCCTACCCAAACTAAACAAAATGATGTTGAAAATCTGAACAGACCCATAACAAGCGAAGAGATTGAAAAAGTAATTTTAGAAAACTTCCAACAAAAAAAAGCCCTGATCCAGATGGCTTCAACAGAAAATTCTACCAAACATTCAGAGAAGAGTTTACACCAGTACTACTCAAACTATTTCAGAACATAGAAATGGAAGTGACACTTCCAAATTCATTCTATGAAGCCAGCATAACCCTGATACCAAAACCAGGCAAAGACACCACAAAAAAAGAAAATTACAGACCAATATCTTTCATGAATACAGATACAAAAATTCTCAACAAAATTCTAGCCAATAGAATTCAGCATCATATCAAAAAAAAAATACACGCGACCAAGTAGGATTTATACCAGGTATGCAAGGATGGTTCGACATTAGAAAATCAATCAACATAACCCACCACATCAATAAAAAGAAATAAAAGTATCACATGATCATTTCAGTTGACACAGAAAAGGCATTTGACAAAGTCCAACACCCATTCCTGATAAAAACTCTCAAT
>NW_004443973.1:3553303-3589698 GCF_000243295.1 Trichechus manatus latirostris | reverse complement strand
ATCACTAGCCATTAGAGAAATGCAAATCAAAACCACAGTGAGATACCATCTCACCCTGGCATTACTGGCACAAATCAAAAACACTGGAAATAACAAATGTTGGAGAGGCTGCAAGGAGATTGAAACTCTTATGCACTGCTGGTGGGAATGAAAAATGATACAACCATTTTGTAGAACTATATGGTGCTTCCTTAGAAAGCTAGAAATAGACATACCATATGATCCAGCAACCCTACTCCTAGGAATATATCCTAGGAAATAAGAGTCATCACACAAATAGACATATGCACACCCGTGTTCATTGCAGCGTTGTTCACAATAGCAAAAAGATGGAAAAAACCTAGATGCCTATCAACAGATGAATGGATAAACAAACTATGGTACATACACACAATGGAGTATTATGCAACAATAAAGAACAATGATGAATCTGGGAAGCATCTCATAACATGGATGAATCTGGAGGGCATTACGCTGAGTGAAATAAGTCAATCACAAAAGGACGAATATTGTATGAGACCATTACTGTAAAAACTCATGAAAAGGTTTACACACAGAAAGAAACAATCTTTGATGGTTATGAGGGAGGGGATGGGTGGGGATGGAAAAACACTAAATAGACAATAGGTAAGTGGTAACTTTGGTCCAAGGGTAAGACAGTACACAATACTAGGGAAGCCAGCACAACCTGTCCAAGGCAAGGGAATGGAAGCTCCATAGACACATCCAAACTCCCTGAGGGACCAAATTGCTGGGCTGATGGTTGTAGGGACCATGGTATTGGGAAACATCTAGCTCAGTTGGCATAACATAGTTATTAAGAAAATGTTCTACATTCTACTTTGATGAGTAGCGTATGGGGTCTTAAAGCCTGTGAGCGGCCATCTAAGATACTCCACTGGTCTCACCCTTCGGGAGCAAGGAAGGATGAAGAAAACCAAAAACACAAGGGAAAGGTAAGTCCAAAGGACTAACGGACCATAGCCACCAAGGCTTCCACCAGACTGAGTCCAGCACAACTAGGTGGCGCCGGGCTACCACCACTGACTGCTCTGACAGGGATCACAAGAGAGGGTCCCAGACAGAGCTGGAGAAAAATGTAGAACAAATTTATAACTCACAAAAAAAGACCAGACTTACTGGCCTGACAGAGAGTGGAGAAACCCTGCAAGTATGGCCCCCAAACACCCTTTTAGCTCAGTAATGAAGTCACTCCTGAAGTTCACCTTTAAGCCAAAGATTAGACAGTCCCATAAAACAAAATGAGACTAAAGGGGCATAACATCCCAGGGACAATGACTAGAAGGCAGGAGGGGACAGGAAAGCTGGTAATAGGGAACCCAAGGTCGAGAAGCGAAAGTGTTAACATGTCATGGGGTTGTTAACCAATGTCATAAAACAATATGTGTACTAACTGTTTAATGAGAAACTAGTTTGTTCTGTAAAACTTCATCTAAAGTACAAAAAAAATTCATGCTGTTATTTTGGGGGCTTATGGTAGGTACACTTCTGTTTTAGAAAATAATCATAGGTCAAGATGTTCCCTAAACTATATGAAGCAGATAAGTAATTGTCCAATTCTTTTTAGCTCCATAGACTATAGATAGTGTCTATTGTCTCATATCCTGTATTAGAGTTCTAGCCTCATTTAATAATAATTTAATAAAAGCCTCATTTAATAATAGTCATTAGAGTTCTAGCCTCATTAAATAATAAAACTGTTGCTGCTGCTGTTGTTGTTACCTGCCATGGAGGAGACCCCCGCTTCGTGGTGACCCCATACACAATGGAATAAAATGCTGCTCAGTTCTGTGCCATCCCCATGATCAAATTGAGGATTGGACCAGAACATTGTCATCCATAGAGTTTTCACTGGCTGATTTTCAAAAGTAGATCTCCAGGCACTTCTTAGTGCCTCTTAGTCTGGAAGTCTGTTCAGGATCACAGCAACACACAAGCTTCTCCTGGGTGGTGACTGCACATGAGGTACATTGACTGGACTTGAACCAGGGTCTCCTGCATGGAAGGGGAGAATTCTACCACTAAACCACCACTCTAGAATGGGTTATTTAAAAAAACAAACAAACAGTGTTGTGGATTACAACTCATGGTCCCCCACATGTTACAGAATAGCTCTGAGTTCCATAGAGTTTTCTTGGCCGTAATCTTTACAGAAGTAGATCACCAGGCCTTTCTTCTGCGGTGCCTATTGCTTGGTGAGTTCAAACTGCCAACCTTTTGGTTCATAGATGAGCACAAACCATTTGCACTACCCAGGGAATAGGATATAAGAGAATATAAAATAATACTATGAATCACTCATCATGTGTCAGGCACTGTGCTAAACATGTTAAATGTTCAACACAATACATTTCAACACAATACCTCATGTGATTCTCAGTGTGCTTGTGATATTTGTGAATTTATGGTCTCTCGGCTTCAAATCCACCTGTTCTGCCAAAATGGAGAGGGATCCTTTAAATATTTTTCTTTTGCAAAATGACACAAGGTTAAGCTTTGCCAATAGAGGGAGCTGGAGGGACACTGAAGGAGGTAGGGTTTCTCTTTTCCTGCCTCTGCTGTGCCACTCTTGCCAGGCTCTTGCAGTGAGCACACCTTCTCAGCACCCAGTGAATTCCCCCAGAACCCCTTCAGACAGCTTCAGAGCCTAGTGGCCCTGGTAGAGTACCTCCCCATGTATGGCTTCTCCTGGTACACCCTGAGCCCACTCGGCACCAAGTCCCCCCAGCTCTTCCCTTCGTGCTCGAAGGTAGTTGGTGTTGTTGTCATGTGCTGTCAAGTTGATTTCAACTTACGGTGACCCTATAGGGTAGAGTAGAACTGCCCCATAGAGTCTCCTCAGCTGTAATCTTTATTGGAGCAGATCCCCAGGTAGCTTCTCCTTATTAACTGCCGTTTCTACATTCTTTAGAGCTGCTACGTACAATACAATATATAATTTATTAATGTACAATTTATGCTTTGTCAATATACTAAGTACACTAATTTATTAATATACCAAGTATGTAAAGTATACTTTCAAGGAGTTAATTAATCCAAGGGTCCCAAGTTACATCTCAAGCAGGACAATTGCTTTGGTGCTTTACCACTGCCAAAACATCCTGAATATTAACTTTCCACATGTAAATAGCTCAGACTAGGGACTCTTGATAGCAAAGATAAGAACAACTGTGTGTCTCACAGAGGACATCTAGAGTAAATTAAAAGAAATGTGAGGTAACTCGCCTTTCATCCTCAGATAAACAGCCAAACTTTTTTTCCAGGAAGCCAAAAATGAATATTCCTTATTAGTATGCTGAGACTTTCCAAAGCTTTCCTAGGGTTATAAAATGTAGTTTATTCTAGCTTTATATCCAATGGCAAGGATTTGAACACCATTGCAGTTGTATCTCCCCACCCAATCAAACTTTAGAAACCAGAACATTCAGAAGTGCTATTGAATGTATGGTAATTGGGGAGTGAGACGGTGAGTTACATAGTAGAAGCCCAACGACTAAATAACAATAAATTTATTGAGTGGGGAGATAAATATTGTTCCTTTATTCATGTATCATCTGTAACACCCAGCATGTGCTTACCTCAATATTTAAAAAAAAAAAAAAAATGTAGCCTAAGCATCAAAAATGTGCCAGGCACTGACAATTTCTGACTCTCATTTGTAGTTAGAAGAAGCACTTTGAGGATCCAACTTGTCATCTTGAGGATTGTGTGGCCCATGTGTTTGAGGGGGGATAAAAAGACTTGTATGCTGGGCTTTGCTTCACCAAGTGTCCATCCTGGGACTAGCAGCTGTGACCCATCACTCTTTGAGGCTTTGCCTCACAGGCTTCTCAACAGAGCTTTGGCTTCTGAGAGCCACCACATCTGCTTGCTGCATACTAGTGGGGCCTGCCTCCCTTAAGATACTTAATATCTATCACAGAGGTACCAAACACCTGACAGCAAAAGAATACTAATGAACACTGTGGAAGCAGGTTCAAGAAAGATTACAGAATTGTTTACAGAAGGCTTAGAGTGGATGCTATACTAACTGCTCACATGGTTCTCCAGAAATAAGATATCGTTATTCATGCTATTATTTGGTATCATTTGGCAGCTTAAATTCTCTCCAGGTATTCTTTACTCTTTCCTAGAGTCACAAAATTGTTAGTTGGTAGGAACTGACTGCTACTTGAATGCTTAGCAATGTAACTCCATTTGTCTGTTCTCAGCTTGAATATTCATTTGAAAAGTGCTTCGCGTGTTTCCCCGTAGTGGACGTCCGTGCTGATTACCATATAATAGTTTATTTCTATGGTTATGTAACCTCATTTTAGTAATGTGTTTTTGAACACGGGGTCAAAATATACCCATAATAAAAATAAATATGTGTGCAGTGACAAGACATTATATGTATCTTTCAGGGATATTTGTTTCTGGTGGAGTGTTTTTTCCTATCTTTGCTTGTTTAGGGCCACTATCTCTGCAAAGTTCAATCAACAATTTTTTTAAGAGAAAATGGCAATTCATTCTATAGACTGTATAAAAACCAAATCCGTTGCTGTCAAGTCAATTCTAACTCAGTGATCCTATAGGACAGAGTAAAACTGCCCCATAGAGTTTCCAAGGAGCGGCTGGTAGATTCGAACTGCCCAGCTTTTGGTTAACAGCCGATAGATTGTAGAGAGAATAATAAATTTAACATCATAACACTAAATTTATCCAGGGCAAGTAGAAAGTATTAAAATAAAATTTTAGCTGAATTTAACTTTTTTAAAAAGCTATGCACCTTTTAGACCTCTTCATATTAATGGATACTTTCTTGAGTGTAGAAGAAATAGGGCTGGGGAAAGCAGCTGTATGTGCTTCTGTTTGCCACACTTTGATTGAGGTGACAATAGGGTAACGCCCAGCCCAATTTTTATCCTTCAGTTTGGCAGTCAGGGTGTACCAGTTTTTCTTTGTCCTGTTATTTCAGCTTCAAAGCCATGCTTGTATGCTTCAAGCCTTTCAGTTAGTAGTGGGGGAGGGGGAGAGGAAGAGAATAAAGGAAACCTTTTTTTTAATGTGTAATATTAATAGCTGTGGTGTGGGGCTGGTGAGCTCTGAGGTGTGAATAGTTAAGCTATTAAAAAGCCTGAAAAGAGCAATGAGCAATTGTTAGTAATAAAAACTTTCAGTAATTATGGGTCCCACTGCCTCGGCTGTAACGGGCAAAATATTCTGTATCCCATTATATAGCCTGTGATCCATCCCATCCCCTACGAGACAAAGATTAATGCTGCAATACCAAAGAAGGAAAATGTGATTATACCAGATTTTATTGTAATACCATTATCGATTTGTTGCCATAATAATGTAGGATGCACATTGCTTTACTTCAGTAAGTTTTTATTTTTCTACATTTCCCCTTAGAGATTTGAGCCTATACGTCTATAAAAAAAATTACAACTTTGACTCTGCAATTGGAAAGCCTATCTATTGTTCAAAAGTTATCTTTAATCCGACTATAAAACCCACTGCTGTCGAGTCAATTCCGACTCATAGCAACCCTATAGGACAGAGCAGAGCTGCCTCACAGGGTTTCCAAGGCTGTAAATCCTTGTAGAAGCAGACTGCCATGTCTTTCTCCTGCAGAGCAGCTGGTGGGTTTGGTTAGGAGCCGAGTGTTTTAACCACTGCGCCACAAGGGATCCTTTATCAAGGAACACTGAGGTTTTATTCTCCATATTAGTCCTTTTATTTGTAGAATGAAATGAATTCTGCAGTATTATACGTTTCAAACTTAAACATCCAAAAAGTATTTATGCCAGCCATCCTCACACTAACTCTCTTTAAAATACAAAACATATTTAAGTTAGTCTTTTTAAACTAAACGAAACAAAAAGGCTTTTGACTTTTTAGCGCTTGCAATCTCTCCATCATTGATTATGATCTAAAAGATAAGTTTCCTTCTCACAGTTTTGCTTGTTCGTTTGCCAGTACTAATATTTTGTTAATACAATCAAGCTTAGTATAACATAATTATGTAATGCACGGATACAGATGTCTTCTGAAATACTGCATTTCATGTAATAGGAACCTTTTGTAGCACAAATTATTATTCCTTGAACACTCTTCTAGTCTCTACCTACACTCTCTCCTGCGGTCACCTCATCTATTCTCATGGCTTTAAATGCTATCTGCATGATGATAGCTAGCTTCCAAGTTTGTATCTCTAGCTCACATCTCTTCTCTGAGTTTAAACTCCTATAGTCAGTTGACATTAGATGTCTCAAAGGCATCTCAAATTTCACACATCCCAAAGTGAAGCTCTTGATTCCCCCTTCAGATTTGCTGTTCCTCCTCTTCCGCATCTCAGTAAATGCCATCACTATCCACCCAGCTGTTTAAGCTAGATAGCTAGGAATTATCCCTGATTTTTCCCTTCTCCTCATTTTCCACACTCAATCCATCAGCAAGTTCTGATAGTGCCATCCCCTAGATGTATTTTAAATTCATCACTTCTCTCCATATCCACTATCTCTACAACAGCCCTAGCCACCACATACAGCTTCCTAACTGCTCTCCCAGGTTCCACTTACGGAGTCCTCTTAAGCTATTCTCCACAGAGCAAATAGAGGATTCTTTTACAACATAATTTAGATTATGCCATATCCCAATTACACTTAGAATAAAATTGAAAACCCTTGGTATTATATCTAAAATTACATCTAAACTTCTTACTCTGGTTTATAAAGCCCTGAGTAATCTGGCCCCTACCCAACTGGGCGACATTATTTCCGTTGTCTCCCCTCTGCTAAATATTCACCAGCCACATGTCATCTCTTACCTCAGGGACTATGTATGTACTCTGTTTTGAATGCTCCTCCTCTTGCTCTTTGAATTCCTGGCTCCTTTTTTCCTCCAGGTCTCAGTTTAAATATCACCAGCCTAGAAACGATTTCTTCCAGACCACTTTCTTTAAGTGTGATCCCCAGTCCCCTACATCCCTACATCATCATCATTATTTCTTTTTCAGCACCTCCCTTCATAACACTTTTCAAAAATCTGTGATTGCTTAATTAATTAATTTACTTTCTAATTGCCTGTTTTTTCTCCTTGGTCTGAAAGTACCTTGTTTATCTTTACAACCCAAGGCTAAAACACAATGTCAAACACATAGTGAATAATAAATAAACAGACTAACATCCCCTGAATCATGATTTGCTGCTGTCTTATCTATCACTGCTTATTTACTTCTGTCCCCCATCATCTACTTCACTTCCTTTATTCAAAATAAACATTTCAAAGTTATTTTCAATTCTGTTACTTTGTCCCCATGCGTCTGTCAGTTTGTCATACTGTGGGGGCTTGTGTGTTACTGTGATGCTGGAAGCTATACCACTGGTATTCAAATACCAGCAGGGTCACCTATGGAGGACAGGTTTCAGTGAGCTTCCAGACTAACAGAATAGGAAGAAGGGCCAGTGGTCTACTTCTGAAAAGAATTAGCCAGTGAAAACCCTATGAATAGCAGCAGAACATTGTCTGATATACTGCCAGAAGATGAGTCCCTCAGGTTGCAAGGCACTCAGAATATGACTGGGGAAGAGCTGCTTCTTAAAGGACAGTCGACCTTAATGACATGGATGGAGTCAAGCTTTCAGGACCTTCATTTGCTGATGTGGTACAACTCAAAATGAGAAGAAACAGCTGCAAACATCCATTAATAATAGAACGTGGAATGTACAAAGTATGACTCTAGGAAAATTGGAAATCATCAAAAATGAAATGGAACACATAAACATCGATATCCTAGGCATTATTGTGTTGAAATGGACTGGTATTGGCCCTTTTGAATCAGACAATCATATTGTCTACTATGCCAGGATCGACAGCTTGAAGAGGAATGGCCTTGCATTCGTCGTCAAAAAGAACAATTCAAGATCTATCCTGAAGTACAATGCTGTCAGTGATGGAATAACATCCATATGTCTACAAGGAAGACCAGTCAATACGACTATTATTCAAATTTACACACCAACCACTAAGGCCAAAGATGAAGAAATTGAAGATTTTTACTGACTTTTGCAGTCTGTAATTGATCAAACATGCAATCAGGATGCATTGATAATTACTGGTGATTGGAATGCTAAAGTTGGAAACAAGAAAGATTAATAGTTGGAAAATATGGCCTTGGTGATAGAAACGATGCCAGAGATCGTATGATAGAATTTTGCAAGACCAACAACTTCTTCATTGCAAATACCTTTTATCACCCACATAAACGATGACTATACACGTGGACCTCACCAGATAGAATACACAGCAATCAAATGGACTACATCTGTGGAAAGAGATGATGGAAAAGCTCAATATCATCAGTCAGAACAAGGCCAGGAGCCGAATGTGGAACAGACCATCAATTGCTCATACGCAAGTTCAAGTTGAAGCAGAAGAAAATTAGAACAGTCCATGAAAGCCGAAGTAAGACCTTGAGCATATTCCACCTGAATTTAAAGACCATCTTAAGAATAGATTTGACGCATTGAACACTAATGACCAAAGGCCAGACAAGTCGTGCAAGGACATTAAGGACATGATACATGAAGAAAGCAAGAGGTCATTAAAAAGGTAGGAAAGAAAGAAAAAAACAAAATGGATGTCAGAAGAGACTCTGAAACTTGCTCTTGAACATCGAATAGCTAAAGCAAAAGGAAGAAATGATGAAGTAAAAGAGCTGAATAGAAGATTTCAAAGGGTGCTTGAGAAGACAGAGTAAAGTATTACAATGACATGGGCAAAGACCTAGAGGAAGAAACCAAAAGCGAACAACACGCTCAGCATTTCTTAAGATGAAAGAACTGAAGAAAAAATGGAAGCCTCGAGTTGCAATACTGAAGGATTCTACAGGGAAAATATTAAACGACGCAGGAGGCATCAAACAAAGATGGAAGGAATACAGAGTCACTAGACCAAAGAGAACTGGTCAACGTTCAACCATTTCAGGAGGCAGCATATGATCAGGAACCAATGGTACGGAAGGAAAAAATCCAAGCTGCACTGAAGGCATTGGCAAAAAACAAGGCTCCAGGAATTGACGGAATACCAATTGAGATGTTTCAACAAATGAATGCAGCACTGGAAGTGCTCACTCATCTATGCCAAGAAATTTGGAAGACAGCCACCTGGCCAACCAACTGGAAGAGAGCGTATTTATGCCTATTTCCAAGAAAGGTGATCCAACCGAATGCGGAAATTATCAAACAATATCATTAATATCATGCACAAGTAAAATTTTGCTGGAGATCTTTCAAAAGTGGTTGCAGCAGTATATCCACAGGGAACTGCCAGAAATTCAAGCCAGATTCAGAAGAGGATGGGAACCAGGGATATCATTGCTGATGTCAGATGGATCCTGGCTGAAAGCAGAGAATACTAGAAAGATCTTTGCCTGTGTTTTATTGACTATGCAAATGAATTTGACTGTGTGGAACACAACAGATTATGGATAACATTGTGAAGAATGGGAATTCCAGAACACTTAATTGTGCTCATCAGGAACCTGTACATAGATCAAGAGGCATTCATTTGGACAGAACAAGGGGATACTGCGTGGTTTAAAGTCAGGAAAAGAGTGTGTCAGGGTTGTATCCTTTCACCGTACCTATTCAATCCGTATGCTGAGCAAATAATCTGAGAAGCTGGATTATATGAAGAAGAATGGGGCATCAGGATTGGAGGAAGACTCATTAACAACTTTCAATACGCAGATGACACAACCTTACTTGCTGAAAGTGAAGAGGACTTGAAGCACTTACTGATGAAGATCAAAGACTGTAGCCTTCAGTATGGATTATACCTCAACATAAAGAAAACAAAAATCCTCACAACTTGACCAATAAGCAACATCATGATAAACGGAGAAAAGATTGAAGTTGTCAAAGATTTCATTTTACTTGGATCCACAATCAATACCCATGGAAGCAGCAGTCAAGAAATCAAAAGATGCATTGCATTGGGCAAATCTGCTGCAAAAGACCTCTTTAAAGTGTTGAAAAGCAAAGATGTCAGTCACCTTAAAGACTAAGGTACGCCTGACCCAAGCCACCGTGTTTTCAATCGCCTCATATGCATATGAAAGCCAGACGATGAATAAAGACTGAAGAAGAATTGACACCCTTTGAATTGTGGTGTTGATGAAGAATTTTGAATATAACACAGACTGCCAAAAGAACAAACAAATCTTTCTTGGAAAAAGTACAACTACATTGCTCCTTAGAAGCAAGGATGGTGAGACTTCGTCTCACATACTTTGGACATGTTATCAGGAGGAATCAGTCCCCGGAGAAGGACATCATGTTTGGTAAAGTGGAGGGCCAGCGAAAAAGAGGAAGAAGACCCTCAACAAGATGGATTGACACAGTGGCTGCAACAATCAGCTCAAGCATAACAATGATAGTGAGAATGGCACAAGACCAGGCAGTGTTTCCTTCTGATGTACATAGGGTTGGTATGAGTCAGAACTGACTCAACAGCACCTAACAACAACAACAATTACTTTGTCACTGTTGACTTATAATTTAAAAATAATCTTAAAGGTGTTACTTCACTTATCTTCTAATTATTTTAAATTCCTCTGTAACTCAATTTGTTTCTTCATGAACAAAGTCTATTAGTTTGTGTCCAGTAACAAATGACCACAAAACTTCAGTGGATTAATACAATAAAAGTTTATTTCTTACTCTTGCTGCATATCCCAGATGGATCTGCAGGGGACTGCTCTACAGAGTCACTCAGGGATGCAAATGGAAAGACAGAGTTTCCACTATGCTATAACTGCACAGTGGAGCTTAGGGTCTCCTTGGTTTCCATGACTGAAGAGGAGAGAGATCAAAAATTTCACATATGTTTTCCTTAGTCCAGAAGTAGCACATCTCACTTCTGCTCAAACTTCATTGGCTAGAACTAGTGGTATGGCCCTGTCTAACGACAATGGGCCAGTAAGTGGAAAACTCAGGGAGCATTCCTCTCTCTGCTACTACTGCTATAGTCTTAAAGTTTCTCAGAATTATCTTTGTTTTACTATCATGTATTAAGAATGCATTAATGTATGTATGTATATATGTGTGTGCGTATCTGTAGCAGTGCAATGGTTAAGCGCTCAGCTGCTAACCAGAAGGTTGGTGGTTCAAACCCATCCAGCAGCTCTGTAGGAGAAAGACCTGGAAATCTGCTCCCATGAAGATTATTTTTGTTACGTGCCATTGAGTCAGTTCTGACTTATAGTGACCCCATGAACAACAGAACAGAACAGTCAGTACCCAGTCCTGTGCCATCCTCACAACCATTGGTATGCTTGAGCCGATCGTTGCAGCCACTGTGTCAATCCATCTGGTTAAGGACCTTCCTGTTTTTTACTGACCCTCTACTCTATCAAGCATGATGTTCTTTTCCAGGGACTGGTCCCTCCTGATAACATGTCCAAAGTATGGGAGATGAAGTCTCACCATCCTTGCTTCTAAGGAGCATTCTGGCTGTATTTGTTTCAAGACAAATTTGTTCTCTCGGCTCCACAGTATATTCAATATTCTTCACCAACACCATAATTCAAAGGCATCAGTTCTTCTTCAGTCTGCCTTATTCATTGTCCAGCTTTCACATGTATATGAGGTGATTGAAAATACCATGGCTTAGGTCAGATGCACCTTAGTCCTCAAAGTGATGTTTTTGCTTTTTACCATTTTAAAGAGGTTTTTTGCAGCATATTTGCCCAATGCAATACGTCGTTTGATTTCTTGACTGCTGCTTCTATGGGCATTGATTGTAAATCCAAGAAAAATGAAGTCCTTGACAACTTCAATATTTTCTCCATTTATCGTGATGTTGTTCATTGGTCCAGTTGTGAGGATTTCTGTTTTCTTTTTGTTGAGGTGCAATCCATACTGAAGGCTGTAATCTTTGATCTTCATCAGCAAGTGCTTCAAGTCTTCTTCACTTTTAGTAAGCAAGTTTGTGTAACTGCATATCCTAGGTTAATGAGTTACAGATTACAGGCTAGGAAACCCTATGGGGCAGTTCTACTGTGTAATACAGGGTTGCTATGAATCAGAATCAATGGCACACGATAACAACGACAACATCTATATATTTATATACTTAGGTATATATAGATACAGATATAATGGTCAGCTTAAATATATGGCACTTATATGTGGGGTAGTTCAGTTTAAGAGTGTTTTCAACAGACATGAGCAGTTACATATACAAAATACACACACACAGAAGAAAATCTTGAAAGATCATATAATTTTATAATATGCTGTGTAAATTAATATAATAAAAGCAATAGAGAAGCAGTGGGTGGGAAAAATAGGAATATGAAAGTTGGAAAATTCTTTATGCAGCCATAAAATAAATACTATGTCAAGTGAAATGTTTTTCTTTCAGTCTGAAACTACATATATGCATAAACACATAAAAGAAAAAAATTCCCATGGATTCCTGTTTCTCTCAAGATCAATAACTTTTCACTGTAGCTATCAAAGTCTTCCATAAGCTAATAATACCTTGTCTGTTCTATTCTTTCAAAAATAAATATTTATTTGTGCTAGAAATTTAGCTGAGCACTAGTGATGGGAAAACAAAAAAACATATGGTTTCTAACTTCAAGAAATCCATATAATGAGGGAAGGCTGACTTGTAGATGGTTAAATAAATGGTAATAATTTTTACAATAAAATTATCTTTAAATGCTATGGAAACAGAGAAGAGAGTTGGGGAGGGCTTTAGTAGAGGAAGAAATCTTTGATCAGCATCTTAAAGAATAATGTATGGGGTAGGGACAAGGAGTGGGACCCAATACAAGTTGCTGGACCAAGTTCCAGAGAGGAGTTTGGGCCTGCATACGATGCATATCAATACAAATCCCATGTACACATCTTTAATCAGGCCACCCTTGCTGGGAAGCACCCTTAAGAGATCTTGGCCACCTCAGTGAGTAGAAGTTCGTTGTTTTTGTTGTTAGCTACCCTTGGGTTAGCCCGACTCATGGCAACCCCGTATGTGTTAGGTATAGAAAAAACGTGAAGGTGCTCTAAAATAGAGCAAACCACGTTCAAAGTCTCAGGAAAACAAAAGAGCATAGTGTATATCAAATTGACAAAGTTTGATCCATACTTTGTTGGCAAGGCTGTGGGAATATAGGCATACTTACATGGTCAGTTGAATTTGTTGTTATATGCCTTCCAGTTGGTTCTGACTCATAGTGACCCTGTGTACAACAGAACAAACCACTGCCTGGTCCTGTGCCATCCTCATAATCGTTGCCGTATTTGAGCCCATTGTTGCAGCCACTGTGTCAATTCATCTCATGGAGGGTCTTCCTCTTTTTCACTGACCCTCTATACATTGTCAGTGGGCAGACATAAAGTACCACCCCTATGGAAAAGAACTTGGTGACACATAGCAAAATTGTGTACACATTATTGTTTGACTCTATATCTAGGAATCTATCCCAGAATAAATCATGTGAAAGACATTATGTACAACAGTATTGATTGTACCACTATTTTTAAAGCCATAAATAATGGAGAGATAAAAAACAGCTTATAAAGTCTGATCCATCTATACAATGTAGACTCTACAGTGGTAAAAAGAAGGGGGGCTATCTTTATATACTACTATGCGATACCTCCAGTATATAAAACAAACAAACAAACCCATTGCTGTTGAGTCCATTCCGACTCATAACAACCCTATAGGACAGAGTAGAATCGCTTCATAGGGTTTCCAAGGAGTCGCTGGTGGATTTGAACTGCCAATATTTTGGTTGGCAGCTGAGCTCTTTACTGTGCCACCAGGGCTCCTCCAGTACATAGTTAAGTGAAAAATCAAAGTGAGGAAAAATGAGTATAGTATGCTACCATTTATCTAGAAAGGAGGGGCATGAATATTTAGATTGAGTATGTGAAATCGACACTTTGAGGTTAAAAAGCAGTCCAATATTTGCGTTTCCATGTGGTTCTACCTAATGTGCATGTATTAATTTACATTTTTAATAGTGAAAGGATAACATTTTTACATGGTGTCTCTTAGGTAGGGTTAACATACATATTTACTTTGCCCTGGGATTAAGCCCCCTTTCACTCTTGAAAGTATTCTAGCTTAGACCAAAATTGTATGTTCATATAGGGGATGGAGGAGGAAAGAGGTAGAGAGGACAGGCAGGAAGAAAGGAATAAAAGTGGAAAAGGCTGAGGTAGAAATTTCACTTACTTGAATATATTTGCTTTGTCAATTTAACTTCAAAAATGTGTAAATATTGTTAAAAATTGTTTAAGAAAATTAATAAAGCAATCCCTAAAAATCAAAAGTAAAATAACATATATAAATAAATCTGAATGTGTATTCAGTCAATATATAACCATACAGAAGCTATTTTGAATAAAATAAAAATGCAATAATTCGACTGTACTTCCCTAGAACTACAAACATAGCTTAAACTATTTTCGTTAATTGTATTATTGTTGATACTGTTGGTAAAATTCTGAGATAGTTTTGTGTATAGTTCAGAGTAAATCAAATACATAATGGTATTGGTGTCATTAAAAACCAGGATTTCAGCACAAAGAGAAAAGAAGAAAAACATATAAGATGAATAGGTTTAGTAAATCTTCAGTAGCCCTGAATTTGAATTGAAAGTGCCACTATGAACTCATGATGTATTCTATCTTTACAAACAAACAAGAAACGTATTTCCTAACTCTGTCTCCTGAAAAAGGACAATGAACAACTCAGTAGCTATGGGCAACCCTAGTGTCCGCTTTGTGGTCGCTAAATAAAAAGAGCCAGGAATACTTAGAGAAATCGATGACTCCAGGTCTTGGGTAGGAAAAGTCTACAATAAACCTGGAACTTCTCGCTATACCAGAAAGCAAAGACGCTATCAAAAACTCTAGGGTCTTGTCAAACAGACTCAGGAGGAAACTGAAATTGGCTCCCACTGACCAAAGCTTCAATAAAAATAGCAACAGATGCCGTTGATTGAAACAATTCAAATAGGTTTCAAATCTATGAGTTCGTAATGATACCAAAAAAAACAAATAAACAACAACTCATTCTTTACCTTTGGAAAATGCTAGGAAACCAAATCATTGTTTTGAAAATTAATAAAAGAAAAGGGAGGGGGAAATCAAGCATTTATCTTGCTTTTCCTAATTACCTATATATCTCAAGGTAAGCAATTAGTACATGATGGGAAGCTTCTTTTTATGGGAGTGTTCCAGCTAATGAATGAAGAACTTTTTTTAGAATTGGAGTATTACCATTATGCAATCCCTAATGAATTAATGGATTTGGGCAATGATCGTCAGTGACTGCTAAGATCTTAAAAAGAGTTACCACCTGATATTATATAACCCCTGAAGTACACACCACCACTGCTGGAGCAGCCTGGTAATGGGTTTATATCTAACACTCAGTATACAGGAAATTCAGGGGACACCCCACGGATGCAATCAGCAGGATCCAGACTATAGGAATTCTATAAGAAAAAACATCCGGTTTTTTTAACAAACAAAAATATTAAGAAAAAAAAGAGGTAGAATCTATAGATTTAAAGACACTTAAAAATATGTCAAAAAACACAATACATGGGCTTATTTGGATCTCGATTCAAAGAAACAAAATGTAAAGAGCAAAAAATGTAGTCATTTATACAATTATAATCAGAGAAATGTGAACACTAACGGATATTTGATTATTGAATTTTCCTTTATGTGTAATAATGATATTTTGGTTACTTTTTAAAAAAGAGTCCTGCACATTTTTCATTACCAAAACAAATGCAAGTAAATACGCTAAAAAGCCTCTCTCCTGTGGCTATCTAAATTAAATGGCTACTTTCCTTAAATTGCTATGTAAGAACAACGGCTTCTGGGAGGCTTTCTCTAACTTACTTCACCACTTCAAACATTCAGCACAGTCTGATCTTCATAATATGCTCCACAGTTACAGCATATAACTACAGTTACTGTACACTGAAGAAAGAAATCCTCGGATGCTCTATCGGCAGTTCCTAGAGGTCAGAAGCATTCTTTTCTTTCTATGGAACATACTCGTAGACTCTTGCCTTTGCTCCTTTTTCTCATACAGCAGTGTCCCACTCACACCGAAAGGCCCACAAGGGCTAACGGGTTTAATTCGGGCCTGATCATGAGCCGCGGATGGCTGTGGTGGTGTCACCTTATAAATAGTGAACAGAGGAAATTCCAGAATATCTGAGGGTAGATGGCCCAGACTGCAATTGGAATATAGGAAAATCAGATTGCATACTAGAATGGGGTGGTAACAAACAAGAGGAAGGTTGGAACAGGTGTTGAGAAACTAAATTTAGCTGAGTAATAAGAATGGAATCCAGGTTAAAGATAGAGTCAGGGGAAACAGATGCAACAAGAGTTGAGCAGTAAGCAATGTTGAATAACCAGGAAAAGGAACCGTGCCAGAACCAGAACCAAGAAATCAATTCTCTGAAAAAGTAACAGAGATTTGAACCTTACAGGCTTGTGATAAAAACTTTCCTAGAGGCAGAGGGTCATTTTTGAGGCATGGGTCAGATACTTTTATTCAAACCTTTCCTTGCCTTAAAAGAGCTTTGGTTCTGTGTAGCCAGGAAATTATACATTATACATTAACATATTGGCTGTAGAAAAACTTAATAATAGTACCATATGATAGGGTTTAGGTAAAGATTAAATGAAATTAATTATTTAAAGCACTTAGCACAGTGTTCCTTAAAGACTAGCTTTAAAACAACAAATTAACTAATGTTGAAGGGAGGCTGTGTTTTTAAATCTGATTGCAAAAGGTCAGCAAATCCTGTCATTTCTATTCCTTTAAGGGCCCTCTGCCCCCTTGAAAAATTACTCAGAATTCCCAGTCCCAGGAAGTCTGCCTAACCTAGCTAACCCTACCTTACTTTCCATACAGAAGCCCTCTCCTACAATTCCAGCTTGTTGTACCCTTGTCCCGAGTGCAGCCCCCTGTGTGGTCCTGCATCACAGCAAGCTGTGCCTCCTGTCTCTGGGAACCTGTTACTTTTCATGGCCTTCCTGACTCCTCTTTCCCACGTTGTGCCTGATTTACCATCCCACAGATCTCTTACAGCACCCCCAGCTTTTCCAACTTCCCTTCCATTGTGGATAAATGGAGATGCTGTTAATTAACGCCACACTCCAGATGTGGATGTGTGGACTATAAGATCCACAAAAGAAAGACAGAGTTATTATTCTACTTGTCTCTACATTCTCTTCATTCAAAGAACAAAAGTCACATCTTCAGTTTTTAAAATGGGGATCTGGATTGTTTGACAATACCCGAAACACTAACCAGGAAAGATAGAGATCTGGGACTCTATGCTATGACATTAAATACATGCTTGATTCATTAATGCCCATTTTAAATAGAAATTGATACATTATTAATGGAAATGTAATTTTCTGTTTGGTAAAGATGACCCCCACGCTCACTAGTTCAGCTTCTCAGATTGATTATTTAAGAAATCAGCGGCAGATCTAAGCCATGGGGCTTTCACTGTAATTACATCTGATTCCTGGCCATTATATTAATTCTGAACTATTAGCATAATAATGGCCACAAGATGTACTTTTCATTTGTATTTTCATAATAGCATCTATCTACGGAAAGCACCTAATTCGTGATAATGGAAAGTTGGCGTTTTTAAGGTATGTTTTAAAAGGGTAATTCCATATGACTTGACCAGAATAGTTCACTGTTGTGAAACTATATCCTTTTTTTCAATAGGTCAATGTTAATTCATTTTACAATCTGTTTAAGCGTGGCTTGGTGATGAGTCACAAAGCTGTATTAGTACAACATCTCACACATTGTCCTTTAGAATGTTTTTTTAAAGACATAGATTTGAGGAAAATGATCTGTGAGAACAGATTAGTGTTTCTGGGAGTTATTATCAAATTGTTTATATTGATATGGGACAATATTTACAGAGTAAACAAAAGAGACGACTAAAATTACTTAGGATAAGTGCTAATGCATATATCTCCCTTCAATTACTTTCTTTTACTTTTTTTCTGGATCTAAATATTAATTCAGGCACATTGTACAAAATACATTTAAAATTAGGAGATTCAAACCATATATAATTCTACTACCCAGAAACACCACCAATGTAGATTTTTACGTATGTCCTTTCATTTTTCCATCTTCTGTGTACAGGGGTAGGGGTGTGTGTGTGTGTGTGTATGTGTGTGTATGCACATGAATGAATATGTGTGTTTTCTGTAAGAGTTCAGATTAGGAACATACTTTCTTTTCTTCCCTGACTAAATATAGAAGACTTCCTCTTACAAGAAGCTTGGGAAAGTAAAATCTGGGGCCAGAGTGATTTTTATTGTTTTGTAGGTCACCTAAAATGTTTTCTTCTAAATTCTTCTTGTTTCCTTTGTTTAAAATGAGGTTTGTTTTTATTCAAATTTTATTGAGATAATTATAGGTTCAGATGCAGTTGTAAGAGATCCCATTTATACTTAATCCAGTTTCTCCCAATGGTAAAGGTTTATAAAACTTTAGTATAATATCACAATCAGAATATTGCCATTGATACAATCTACCTATCTTATTCATAATTCCCCAGTTTTACTTGTACCCATTTGTATGTGTGTTGTGGGGGGATGTGTGGTATGTATTTAGTTCTGTGCAATTTTATCACATGTAGGTTCACGCGTTCACCACCAGAGTCAAGATACTGAACAGTTCCATCTCAAGGATTTCTCAGGTTACCCTTTTATAACCTTTTATATCCAATTCCATCCTGTCCCTCCCCAACCAATCCTAACCCCTGGCAACTACTAACCTGTCCTCCATTTCTAAAACTTTGTCATTTCAAGTGTTATATAAATGGAGTCATGTAGTACGTAACCTTCTAGGATTGGCTTTCATTCAGCATAATTCCCTGGAGATTCATCCAAATTGTTGTACATATCAGTAGTTCTGTCCTTTTTATTGCTGATTAGTATTCACTGGTATGTATGTACCACAGTTTGTCTATTAACCTGTCGAAGGATCTGGGTTGATTTCAGTTATTACATTACAGGCTATGAATATTTGTGTACAGGTTTTTGGAGAAATATAAGTTTTCATTCCTCTGGGATAAATGCCCAAGAGTGCAATTGCTGGGTTGTATGATAATTCCAAGTTGGAATCCACTTGATGGCAACGAGTTTGGTTTTTGGTTTATGGTAATTGCATGTCTGGTTTTAGAAGTAACTGCCAAACTATTTTCTAGAGTGGCTGTACCACATAACATGCCCACCAGCAATGTATTAGTGATCTGATTTCTCTGTATCCTCGCCAACATTTGGTGTTGCCAATATTTTTTATTTTAGCCATTCTGGTAAGTTTGTAGTGGTATCTCATTGTGGTTGTAATTTCCATGTCCCTGGTGGCTAATGGTGCTGACCATGTTTTCATGTGGTTGATTGCCTTCTGTATATGCTGTTTGCTGATAAGTCTATTCATGTCTTTTGTCCATGTTCTAATTGGATTGTTTGATTTTTTAGTGTTGAGTTTTCATATTTTTTTATGTTCTAGACATTAGTCCTTTCTTAGATATGATATTTTCCCCCAGTATGTAGCTTGTCATTTCATTCTCTTCACATGGATTTTCACAGAGCAAACATTTTTAATTTTGCTGAGGTTTAATTTATCAATTTTTCCTTTTTTGGATTGTGCTGTTGGTGTCAAGTCTAAAGAACTCTTTGCCTGGCCCTAGATCCCAAAAGCTTGGTTTTATATTTTTTTCTAAAAGTTTCATAGTTTGATTTTTTTATATTTCAATTCTTGATACATTTTGAGTTAATTTTGCGTAAGGTGTGAGACTTAGATCGAGGTTCTTTTTTTTTTTTTTTTGCCTATGAGTGTCCCATTGCTCCAGCACCATTTGTTGAAAAGGCTATTTTTCCTCCATTGAATGCTTTTGCACCTTAGTCAAAAATCAGTTGGCCATATTTGTCTGAGTTTATTTCTGGGTTTTCTATTTTGTTCGATTGATCTGTGTCTATACCTCCACCAATACCATACAGCCTTTTTATTATCATAGTTATATAGCAAGCCTTAGGAGTCTCTGGGTGGTGGAAACGGTTGAGTGCTCGGCTATTAACAGAACGGTTGGCAGGCCGTTTGAATTCACCAAGAGGCACCTCGTAAGAAAGGCCTGACAATATACTTTGGAAAGATCAAAGCCATTGAATACCCTACGGAGCACAGTTGTACTCGTATGGATTATTATATATGTGCATACATACATATATGTATATGAGAGTATATATGTATGTATATGAGAGGAAGAGTTACATAGCAAAAGTAATATCAAACCTGGAGACATTCAAACTGGACTTCAGTATTAGCTCTGCCACAAGTTCCATATACAATAATGGCAAAGTCATTTAACCCCTATTGCATCACTTTGCATCTGCAAAATGGGGCTTTGTTATATTTTTTAAGTATTTAGAGAGGCAATACGCGTGAAAATACTTGATAAACATGAAAAAGCGAAACTAAACCAAGGTATGAATTAACTTTCACATAGTATAAACACCATAATTATATAGAGACAACATGGTAAGGGGTGAGGAGATGGGCTGCTATAGAGCTGTGGTAGACACAATAATGGTTCCTCAAAGATGTCCATGTCTTAATCCCTGAAACCTGTGAACATGTATGTTGCATGGCAAAGGGGAATTATGGTTGTAGATGGAAATAAAGTTGCTAATCACCTAACCTTAAAATTAGGAGGTTAATCTGGGTTTTCTGGATGGGCCAATGTAACCGCAAGGATCTTTAAAAATGGAAGAAGGGGGCAGAAGAAGAGTCAGAGAAGGAGATGTGAGGACTGAAGCAGGGGTCAGAGTGATCTGGTGTATGGACTCAACCTGCCACTATTGGCAATGCTGCCAAGAAATGCAGACAGCCTCTAGATGCAGTTAAAAGGAAACACATTCACCACCAGAGCCTCCAGAAAGGAACACAGGCCTGCTGACACCTTGATTTTAGACTAGTGAGATTCATTTCAAAACTTTGACCTCCACAACTGTAAAATAATAGGTTTGTGTTGTTTAAGCCATTGAGTTTGTGGTAATTTGTTACAGCAGCAAAAGGAAACTTATACAAGTGCTGACTGGCAGAGAGAAGCAATATATTCTCTGTCAGGTGATACAATGACTCCCAGCAATTCACAGAAATGTCAACAGAATACAACTGCAGTAAGCGTTTTCCCTAATATCTGGTGGCTTTCTGGATACCTTGTTTGGGCTCTTTGACTGCTCATAGAGATGTACTATAGAGATCAGAGAGAATTCTCTGGACAGGAATTCATAAAATGTGGAATCCTCTGTGCATAATTGTCTCTGTGGTCTCAGGAGTATCATTGGTGCTATTCTATGATGTTGGCCATGAATTTCACATGATGTGCAATTTTTTTGTTAGCTTGAGTCCTGAACTAAAGATTCTTATGGTTGGAAAAATGAAATTAGGAAGTTTTCACTCAGTACTTTATTTTCTTTTTTAATTGTGCTTTAGGTGAAAGTTTATAGCGCAAATTAGTTTCTCATTCAAAATTTATACACAAATTGTTCTGTGACATTGGTTGCAATCCCCACAATGTGTCAGCACTCTCCCCCTTTCTTCCCCAGGTTCCCCATATCCATTCCTCCAGTTTTCCTGTCCATTCCTGCCTTCTCGTCTTTGCTTTTGAGCAGGTGCTGCCCATTTGGTCTCATATACTTGATTAAACTAAGAAGCATGGTCCTCACATTTTGAAAGACCTTTGTGGTTACATTGGGCCCACCCAAAAAATCCAGATTAACCTCTTAATTTTAAGGTCAGGTGATTAGCAACTTTATTTCCATCTGCAACTTTAATTCCCCTTTGCCATGTAACATACTTGTTCATAGGATTAAGACATTGTTTATTTTATACACCTATCTATTTTGGGGTTGAAAGGTAGACTTTGGGATTGGCTTCAGTTCTGAGTTAGCAGGGTATCCAGGGACTGTGATCTCGGGGGTTCCTCCAGTCTCTGTGAGACCAGTAAGTCAGGTCTTTTTTTTTTTTTTTTTTTTTTTGGTGAATTTGAATTTCGTTCTACATTTTTCTCCCACTTTGTCTGGACCCTCTATTGTGATCCCTGTCAGAGCGGTCAGTGGTGGTAGCCGGGCACTATCTAGTTTTTCTGGGCACCTCATTTGTTTTAATGCAGCAATAGTTAATTCTCTCTTTGCCGTTTACGGCTTTCATTTGGTACAGAAAAGCAGAAAATCATCCTTGTGCCTCTTCCTGACTTTCCCTTGTCCTGTACTTTAATGACCAGGTGGGAAAGGCTGTCCTAGTTTCAGGAGGAGCGTGTGGCAAGCAAATTATCTTCCAAGTTAACCCAACTTGATTGTTGGGTTAGTTCTGCTCATTCACTCTCAATCCTTTTGAGATATACTTCATTTCCAGAATTCATAGTTAACATATGTACAGGGACTACCCTGCTGCATGGCAGTGCTACCATATCAGAGGGAGATTACTCCTTACTTTCCCCTTTTTCCTGCCTTTAGCACCCAAGGGGACATCATTGGCTTATTTTCCAGCCTCCAGGCTTTCGAGGTGCACTAGTAAGCTTTGGGCAAATAAAGGCAGGGAATTTAGTTTATGCCCCTGTGCATACTCCAGATAATCTCTGTGAACTTGAACAAACTAGTTCTATTCTCTTGTCTATAAAATGGGGATATTTCCTGGCTACTCCCTACTTTATACTGATAAATGTGATTAATAATGGAGGCTGAAAATATCTACACAGTCCTGAGTTCCTCAGAGATGTGCCTAAATAAACATTATGTGGTACACGTTAATGTTCATCTTAGACAAGCCTAATGAAAAGAAAGCTAAACGGAGAAAGACAGTGCTGTGGACATTAGGGAGAGTTATTACAAATTCTACAAGTCCCTTTCAAGGCCTAGATTAAGCCTGAGTCTCATTAGTGAAAGTGCCTAATCCACTCAATCATACAACCTCTGGGAGAGTCTAATGATAGGGATGCCTCATTTGGTTCCTTTTGCTTCCTCTAAGCATGCTCTCAAATTTCATTTAGGATTTTCACAAAGATAGTTGTACGCAACCCAAGTTTTCCTGTTTTTTTCCACAAATATCCACTATCTTCTTACTTTAAAAACTCTTATATCTGTAAGAGATGGACTCACTGTGATATCTCAATACTGTAATGTATTAGTAAATATATTACAAAACTCCCTTTAAAGGCAAGGAGAAGGGTACCATTTGAAATAAGGCTGAGAGGCAAACTTTTTACTCTTTCTTTCCCTCTTTCTCTGTCACACACACACACACACACACACACACACACACACACACACTACCCCAGTGTTAGATAACTATATATTGAACTTGAAGGAAACCTCAGCTAGAAGTTAGTTTTTGAAACCTTTTGTATTTGCTTATTCCTTTAGAGTTTAGTGCTGTTTTTATCTGCTCTTCTTCTAGATAATGAAAGAGATACACACAGCATTCAGTATGTAACGCCACAAACGTCTGCCCCTGGCAAAGCCTTAATGTATGAACAAAGAAAGGAATTGTTCACACAGCAAAACATACAATGAGAAATGAATATCAGTGGTGGAAACTTCTCTGTTAAAGGAAAATTCAGATCATTTCAATGTTTACATTTGCAACTCCAGCATATTGACAGAGCAATGAAAATAGATGGACCCTAGGAAATGCAGGAAGAAAATTATTTGTCCAGATGCTGCAAAGATATTCTAGTACGTGAAAAAGGAAAATGCATTTTTGCCATATTTGGTAAACTGAATCTTATTAAGAGGACAAACCTCATGTAAAAGGAAGATAAGCAGAAATTGATTTGAATATTATTGCCAGGCAAAGTAAATAATCATGATGCATTCAACCTTTATAAATGTGCAAAAACAGATTAATTTTCCCAATTACAAACCTTAATAATATTAAATGACTTTGAAAATATGAAATTGGATAAGAGATTGATGATAATGATAATCCACAAATGTGTTCTAAGCGATATTAATAAATGTTTAGTTAAACAAAGAAGGGAGGGGATGGGGAAGAGAGGAAAAATGCTGAGTAAAAGTTAATATGCCCAAGACTTCTCAAATCTTTAAAGGCTAATATACATTCTGAATCTCCAAATAGAAATAGAAGATGCAATGTTTTCCAAACTTTTTTAACCTGGAAACTCTTTCACAAAGCACCTTGCGGGACTAAGGGTTCTGAGGAGCACTGAGGTAACTAAATGTCTTCCCAATTTATTTAGACTTCCAGTTAAACTGAGTTGCACATTCTATACTAGACATTGCTACAATGGCCAGTGTTGAAGTCTAATTTTATACAAATGGATAAAGGGTTTAGCAAAATGCAAGTAGAGGTGCTACTATACTCCAGTTCCTGTAACTCAGGTCTCCATTGCTGAGGGTTATAGGGGCTGTGCCAGAGAAAAGTTGACCAGATAGTTGCAAAGAAACATTATCATATGGTTTCATAGTATATTGGTAAAGTCACTATAATCCAGCCCTAAAACCTTGACTTCATCATGACCCATATCATAACATCAATTCCCTACTTATAAACTCATATTAGTTTAAAACTTTTTACTAAAAAGAAAAAAGAAAAATTACCAAGGTGGACCAGACATCCATATCCTGTGCCTAGGACATCTTCTCCTTGTAGATCAATGTAACTTGGGAAGCCAAACAAAAACCAGAAGGTTATTTGGTGAGCATGAATCTGATCAAAAGGAGCCAGCAATACAACCTTCATGATTAACAGCATTCTATGGCTTGGTGGTTAAGAGCTATGGCTGCTAGCAAAAAGGTCAGCAGTTCAAATCCAGCAGGCGCTTCTTGGAAACCATATGGGGCAGTTCTACTCTGTCCTGTAGAGTTGCTATGAGTCGGAATCAACTTGAGCAACAGGTTTGTTTTTGTTTTTGTTTTTTTTTAATCAGGCTCTGAAGGAGCCCTGGTGCCACAGTGGTTAAGTGCTGCTCTGCTAACCAAAAGGTCAGTGGTTCAAACACACTAGCAGCTCCTTGGAAGAAAGATGTGACAATCTGCTTTCTTAAAACTTATAGCCTTAGAAATCCTATGGGGCAGTTCTGCTCTGTCCTACTGGGTTGCTATGAGTCAGAATCAACTCCACAGCACACAACAATATAAGGCTCTGGGAGCCTGATCCACCCAACTCCAAAGTGGGTCATGCCTCTCTCAGGTCAAGCCTAGGCCATGGTAAAGAGTCACATAAGCACTGCCAAGTGTTTCTCTTCTCATGCTGTTCTTCCATGTTTGTTGCCAGAGAGCTCCTTTGGACTAAATGCATTCTTCTTTAGCTATGGTAATGCAGTGTAATCTGATTTAAACATTATTATGAATTGAACTGTGCCCTAAAATGTGTGTTGGAATTGTAACCCCTATTCCTATGGATGTAATCCTGTTTGAAAATAGTGTTTTCTTTGTTATGTTAATGAGGCCATACCAATATAAGGTGTCTTCTAAACTAATCATTTCTGATTTTTTAAAAAAGCAGATTAGAAAAGGCACATACATACTGGGGAAGACAGATACCATGAGAGGATCAGTAAGAACCAAGGAATACCTGGAGTTACCAACAAGGAAGGAATTGACACTGTGAAGACCTTGATTTGGACTTTAGCCTCCAGACTGTGATAAAACAAATTTCTGTTCTTTAAAACCACCCGTTGTGGTATTTCTGTTATAGGAGCAGCAGAAAACTAAGAGAGACATGATGTTAGACATAATGTTATAGGCAGATTTCACCTAAAGCTACACCCTAATAGATAGGTTGGAGGAATCTATTATTACCCATCTATAAAATTATTTTCCATAATTTCATTCTCGAAGAATCATCTTATTTTTACATTTTGAGAATATTTTCTTTCTTTCTTTCTTTTTTTTTTCTGGCTACAGGTAGAATCCGGTAAACCCAGCCTTCTCCATTGCATCACCACTTGTCCAGAGGTGTCAGTTGATCTGTTAGACACTCTACCACATACGGACACATGTACTACAGCTGCGTGTGCCCCACCCATAGCCCTTAGGCATTTGCCATTCCTATGCAGCTGAGTTGCTTCTTACAGCAAGCACCTGGGAATCTCTGCCTAAGGATTTTTTCCAGTTATGGCAAAAAGCAAGTCAGACCAGAAGTGCTGGAGAATTAACACCTCTGGGAGTGGCCTGCAACCAATGACAAACAAACTCCAGCTTTGCAACTCCAGATACGACAACCATGAAGTTTATTTTACATCATCTCCCAGGGGTCCCCAGTAGACTGAGCCACAATTGCCCACAGTGTTAACCTGCTTGTTAAACCCATCATATATTGTCTTCCTTTCCCTGTTTCACTTCCTTGCTTCCCCACTAGTGCTTTCTAGGATTGCTTCCCAAATAAACTACATGCACCTCAAATACTAGTCTCAGAGTTCCAGGGGAGCCCAACCTAAGACCATGTAACTATAGGGTTGAGTTAGAAATCTAGTCTAGACCCAGAAATGTTTTCTTTTTTCCCCAACAGATCAATTTATTTTAAATCATTTTAATTATTTACGCCTGGTCTTGTGTATCTGCAGACTTTCAATTTACTCTTATGTTATTGATCAATCCATGACATGTATCAGCTAATCTACCTTTCTTGGCAAAATCATTCTTGAAAACAAATGAGTCAACATTCTACCTGCAGTTTGGTCCAGGTGTAGATCATACTGCCTGTGGCATAAGAGAGAGTCAAATAACAAGGTCCAAACAGCTTGGCTACCAAAGTGTTCGTAATATGACCAAATAAATTGAGCCCTGAAAAGTTCAAACTCTGTTTTTCCCTTCCCTTGCCTCGGATGAAGTTTCCCATTATTATTATTTTTTTTTTTTTTCAGTTTGTAATTGTAGTGCATTACTTTAAATAGAATATAACTTTCATGGTGTTATACGTGCTTAATCATTAATTACATTATGGGAAATTTTGAAATAAAAGTAAATAAATGATAGCAGCATGGATCAAATAGAGAGATCCAGGCTCTCTCCTTGGCCATTCGCAGTTCTGTTATCGCACTTAAAACGGGAGGGGGGTTGCATTTAGTTTTTTAAGAACAGAGCACTCTGGGCGGAGCCCTGCTGAGGCAGTGGTTAAGAGCTACCGCTGCTAATCAAAAGACTGGGAGTTCAAATCCACCATCTGCTCCTTGGAAACCCTATGGAGCAGTTCTGCTCTGTCCTATAGGGTAGCTTTGAGTTAGAATCAACTACACGGCAACGGGTTTGGTTTTCGGTTTGAATACTCTGGGTGTATCTCAAAATGGCTACCTTCTCCCATCTCGCGGGAAGCACAAGGGGATTTTTTTCCAGTCTTCACAGTGACAACCTTATGGGGCTCCTGGAGGAAAAACTCACCAAGTGTAGGGACCTACCCAAGGATGCGTCTCCAGGAGTTTTTCTCTCTCTAGCTAGTACACACTCAGTCTCTAGCAATTAGTTAATTAACCTTTAAGTATTCCTACTCAATGCTGGGTCTAGCTGCAACGGTTCTTGCTCCCGGTAAGTGGTCATTTTTTGTATATGCCTATATCTGCAGTTTTGGAGGCACTGTGCCCTGTTACCTCAATTCTCTGATGGAGCTTAAGAGAGTTACTTATTTTCAGTTTTTCAGCTTTTTGTTCTGAGTTTAGAAGTGACAACTTCCAAGCTCTTTACATGTCCGACTGGAAACATAGTGTTTTTAAAGAATCTAACTGTAAAGTTAGATTCTAACTACCAAAAATTATTGACAGTTATTGTTAGTAAATTGATAGAAATTATTATTATTTAAATCACAGGGAAAGATTTGCTGCTAGATTCTAGCCGCTGGAGTAGGCATGATTCTTTGCCCTCTGCCCCCGCCTCTAGTATTTGGATTAGCTTTAGGCCAGTTTTAGGCTAACAGTGCTTTAAAGGTAATTTCACATTTAGGACAGGATGGAAATTCAGAAGGAATAATGTTATTTCTATTTATTTTATGTTTTTAACTTAAATGTCCAAATTGGAACGTTTACTGCAATGATCCGTAATGTTAATATAGGAAAGAGCACAGTTCAGTCATGTTTTGACTTAAGGAAGCTTGCTACTTACGTTGAATCACTATTCTTTTATTAGAGGGCAAGGAGCTGAACCTGGAAAAAGCATGGTTGGTTGATGAGTTAAGATAGCTCTTTGGAGTGATAGTTTAGGGTAGATTGGTCTAATTTATAGGATGAAATGGCCTGTACAATACAAAAAAAGTATGAGAATTACTAAAAGGCCCATAAAGACCTTTAAACGTTAAATGGCACTGAGTTCCTTTATGTAAATTAATCAGAAATACATGAATTTTATAATTCTTAGACTTATTTTTAAAATGAAGGAGAACTATGCCTTCCAGTTTTCTGAACTTAGCTTTAAAAAAAACAACAAAAAACTCCACACTGTTTAAGAAGCTACAAGCACAGCAGGTGGTTACCCTACTAAAGAGAACTTACCCTTTGAAAGGTGTTGTCACTGATCATGGGAGATTGTGGCATTTTATTTTGTAACTTTCAGTCTTCCCCTAGAAAACAAGAAAAAACAACCGTGAGTTAACATTTTCCCGTAACCTGTAAGTAGAAGATGAGTAAGTAAAAAACAAACCCAAGCTAGCATTCAATAGCTTGAAAGAGAATTCAAATTAGATTCTAAAACTCAGGCTAGATTCTAAATGAAGCTCAGCCTTGGGCCACTCTGACACCTGCTAAGTGCAGTGGCCCTGGTAGAGACTACTCTCTGTTGTATTGCTCTTCCAGTTTTCTGGATCCTAGCCTCACTTCTCTTAGCAAGTGCCAATTCATCCTAATTTGTTCTCTCAAATATTCCACATCCTTAGTCTGGTTTTCAAGATGTCTTAGCAAAATAACCTTTGATCTTCTTCGTTTTTCTTTGGGAATAAGCCTGTGTTCCCAAACTCTTTCATGTATAAAATGTCATTTGTTGATCTACTTTCTGGCTACCTCTGGTAGAATACCAAATACAGGAAATAGATACTTGCCAAATGAATTCAGTAATCATTACTCAGTAATGAAAAGCAATAATTATTCTTATTGATAGTCATCATTTTCTTTCACATAACCACGAGACTCCCATGGCATTGTGTCCTTGCTCAATGCTTACGATGTATGGAAACATTTCACAGAAGAACTGAAAAAACAAATTTATATGACTGGGCTCTCATAAATCCTAGATAACATGATAGGTATCTTTTATACAGAATGATTTTTGTTTACATGTTCTTTTTTCAGACTGTTCTCTGCAAGGTGTTTACCATTATCCTGATTATTTAATCTTGTCAGGATCTGTGACTTTCTGCATTTGGTTATTGTGTGATTGCAGAGATATATTTGCCTTACTCCTGACTGTTTAAATATCTAGATGTAGTTAACTAGACTGAAGCATGGTGATAAGTTACATTTATTGAACACTTCCTATTTGTAGGCGCTGTGCCAAGTGCTATATTTATACTTATTATTTTACTTAATCCTCTCAATAACCTTATCACTTATCCACATTTCACAAATATAAAAACTAAGGCCTAGATTAAGTACCATGTATAAGGTTGTATAACTAGTCCTTTGCAGAATTGGAATTCAAACTCATTTTGACTACAAAGCTCAAAATAGGAAATTTTATCCAACTTCTCAACTCCTCCTGAACTAGTAATTTCAAAGAATATACTTAGAAAATATTAATAAACTAGAAATAAGTTACCAGCTGTCACGATCCTCTCGTAGCTCACAGATTGCACCCTTCTACCATATAAATACACATCAACAACAAACATTTGGGTATGCTTCAGCGTCAATTAAAAGAAAATACAGAAAAGAGAACATGAGCATTTGCAGTTCAAAATCATCTTCTATTCTTCTCACAAACACCTTCTCCTCCTCCAAACCAGTGTCAACTAGGAGTTACTTGTTCCCTTGTTTTCAACTATGTGGCAGGTCATGTTTGTCAAACATTTTTGTTTGCCTTTTATGTGACTGAAATGAGCAAATGAATTGGTTGCCCTCCACTGGCGTGCTGGGGCATATGGGGATGTACCACAAATGTTTTCTGGGTGTGCTGCCAAATTTTGAGCAATGTGTAAAATGTATTTTGGTTACAGCTAAAGATACATATGGTCATTGCAATGTCTGTCAGATGGAATACAGAGCAAAAGGGGTCCTGTGATTCACTCTGGAGCAGGTTAGCACTTGCTGAGAGAAAGAAATAAAAAGCTGGTCGGTGTGTTTTCAAGCTGGCTTCAAAGTAACGTGGTGGATTCCTTAGAAATTCCCAGGGCTTTGACACATGAGTCTTTAAGAAGGCATTTAGCTGGGAAATAATCAGTTATTCTCAAGCAGAGACCCATTGCTAAAGGGCAACCCGCTTGAATCCGGGGATGGCTATGGCTGCTTTTATAGATTTTGTGAGATGTTGTATTATTAATGTGAGCATGTGGTAGTATATAGGTGGTAACTCAAATTCAGAAAGTTCAAGAACCACTGAAATAGAGCGACTACTTTTGAATTTTGCTTATAGGGCTGAGTTTAGGGGGAAAAAATTCTTCCATCCATTTTTTTCCAGTGACTTTTTAATATTCCAGATAACCGGTGCCTTCTTTCTGTAATTTTCCTTGGCCCCACTATTTTACCATACTCCTGTCTGACCTATTGAATAGTAATCCTATATTGCCATACTATTTTCTAACTGTATCTCAACAGCCCAAAACAACTTGATTACTGGGAATAATTCACGGCTTGATAGTCTGATAGCATTATTGTTGTTACCTGCCATCGAGTCAGTTCCAACTCATAGCAACCCTGTGTACAACAGAACAAAACATTGCCCCATCCTGTGGCATCCTCACAATCATTGTTATGCACGAGCCCATTGTTACAGCCACTGTATCAGTCCATCTTGTGGAGGGTCTTCCTCTTTTTCGTTGACCCTCTCCTTTACCAAGCATGATGTCCTTCTCCAGGAACTGGTCCCTCCTGATAAAATGTCCAAAGTATGTGAGACGGAGTCTCATCATCCTTGTTTCTAAGGAGCATTCTGGCTCTACTTATTTCAAGACAGGTTTGTTTGTTCTTCTGGCAGTCCATGGTATATTCAGTATTCTTCACCAACACCATAATTCAGAGGCATCAGTTCTTCTTTGGTCTTCCTTATTTGCTGTCCAGTTTTCACATGCATATGAGGCAATTGAAAATACCATGGCTTGGGTCAGGTGTACCTTAGTCTTCAAAGTGACATCTTTATTTTTGAACACTTTAAAGAGGTTCTTTTGCAGCAGATTTTCCCAACACAATTATGTCATTTGATTTCTTGATTGCTGCTTCCATGGGCATTGATTGTAGATCCAAGTGAGACAGAATCCTTGACAACATCAGTCTTTTCTCCGTTTATCATGATGTTGCTTATTGATCCAGTTGTAAGGACTTTTGTTTTATATTGAGGCATAATCCACACTGAAGGCTGGAGTCTTTGATCTTTATCAGTAAGAGCTTCAAGTCCTCTTGGCTTTCAGCAAGCAAGGTTGTGTCATCTGCATATCAAAGATTGTTAATGAATCTTCCTCCAATCCTGATGATGCATTCTTCTTCATATAGTCCAGCTTCTAGTATTATTTGCTCAGCCTACAGACTTTTATTAGAAGCAGATCACCAGGTCCTTCTTCATAGTCTGTCTTAGTCTGGAAGCTCAGCTGAAACCTGTCCACCATGGGTGACCCTGCTGGTATTTAAAATACTGGTGAAACAGCTTCTAGCATCACAGCAACACGCAAGCCACCACAGTACCACAAACTGACCAATGGGCATTGGTCTGATAGTGTTAGTAACCTAAATATCGGAGATTTGTACATTTCATAATCAGTTCTAAATTGTCAAATGAACAAAACATTCAAACTGATATTGTATGCTTAGATACTGCCATTGATTGAAAGAAGACTACGCATCCAGCTACAGAAATAATCCACAAATAACTATATATATATTTTTTCCAACTTTCTGGGGGAAAAAGGTGTTTATGAAGAAAGCCCATTTCTTATCTAAGTGATTAAATGTTGAATGATTGAATAATATTTTCTCAGATATTAGAAAAGGACACCATTTGTAGCATAAAAAAAAAAAAATCATGCAGCATTGCAGTTTATGCACCTATCTTTTTTCTGGAAGATCACATTTTTACACACTATGTGCCTGTCTCCCACCTATCTTCACAGAGCTTTCATGTTGTTTTTTTTTTTTTTTTAATCAGAATGCAGAAACTGCTCCGCAAATGCGAGCCTATATTTGCCATAACTGTAACATTATTCTTAGCCAAAAGCACAAAATTATATTTGTATGGCTCATCTCCAGATCCTACTGGTTGCCCTCAGTGAATGTGCTAATTGCATTTCTTAGCTATCCATTTTCTTATCTTAGCCTTTGTGGTTTTATGCACATTTGACTAAATGTTACACTTTCTTGTGTTTAGGTTTTATTTGCATGACACCAAAGTGTGAGTCAGTTGGCTCATTGCATTTTGCATACATTGTGCATAATGAATACTAAAGCAAAGATTATCTTTTCATGGAGCAAAATGAAAACATGTGTTTCTCTGCCAGATCTGCTTTGACTTAATACAGAGGAACCTAAAATGTAGGGCAGTATATGGTAAAGTAATCTTCCTACAATCCAGTCTTCTTAGTAATGGGAGACTTTGTTTCTTGTCTTCTTTTATGTTATACATACCTCATTATTCTTTAATTTCAACAAGTGACATCCAAGAAAATCCTACCTAAATTCTTCAATTTAATAAAAGTGTGAGGTGTGATGTTTGTGTATGTGTTTCTGTAAGTGTGTGTAATATGGTTACCATATGATTTGCACTTTGATAAAATATGCTGTATATGTTTTATTGCATATAATTCAGATTTGCTCTCAAAAATCTAGAAAAGAGAAACAATCATAAGGGAAAAAAAAAACCCGAAATCTTAATTGTATTGACATATTTTTTAATTACCATTTTTATGCTAATTCTTGTCTGTAATAAAGCTTTCTGCCTGTTCCTGCCTCGGTGCCATTGTTTTCACTATTGTATGTTTACAATATGTTTTAATACCTAATATTGCAAACACCCCCTCATTACTTTTAATGGAATTGCCTTGTATCTCTGGGCAATTTGGAAAAGAACTTTGTGCCACCATCCAATATAGAAAAATTTTTTAACCTGGGCTTGCTCTGTTGCTTCTGCTGCCCACTTTGGAAAGAAACTCAGCCTGTGCAGGCTTTCTTCTTGGAGCAGAACCTGCCGTTGGGTTTTATTTTTTATTTGATTCCTGGCTTGCTTATTAGGGGTCCCTGCATCCTGTTCAATGACCCTACCCTTACCTCACCAAGTTACGGGCTGTTCAGCTTTCCTCAACTTACTTCCCAGGCACCCGGCACTTTCACAGGAGGGAGAACATAAAGCTTTAATCTAGTCCAATGTGTAGTTCTAGCAGAAAGTCAATGATGCTTCGGTTCTGTGGAGAGTAACTTCCGAAGTTTACAACACATATTCTGGTTGTGGTAGGCAGAATAATGCCCCCTTCCCAAACATGGCCACATCCTGATTCCCGGAACTTGTAAGTATGTTACCTTGCATGGTAAAAGGGACTTTGCAGATGTGATTTAGTTAAGGATCTTGAGATGGGGAGTTTATCATGGATTGATTATCCAGGTGTGTCTGATATAATAGGAGCCCTGGTGGCATAGTGATTAAGCATTTAGCTGCAAACCGAAACATCAGCAGTTAGAGCCCACCAGCTGCTCAGCCAGAGAAAAGACGTGGCCACCTGCTCCCATAAAGATTACAGCCTAGGAGACTGTATGGGGCAGTTCTACTCTACCTTATAGGGTTCCTATGAGTTGGAATCTTTCCCAACTCTGTTCAGAGGGAGATGTGATTAGATGTTACACTTTCTTGTGTTTTGAGTCAAAGAGATGCTTTGAAGATGGAAGAAGGGGCCCAGAAGCCAAAGAATGAAAAAGATTTGCCCAAAGAGCCTCCAGAAAAGACTGTAGCCTGCTGATACCTTTATTTTAGCCCATAGAGACTTGTGTCAGACTTCTCACCTACAAAATATAGATAGTAAATTTGTTGTTTTTAAGCCACTTAAGTTTGAGATAATTTGTTATGACAGCAATAGAATATTAATACATAGATTTTCTCTAGTTTTTATATTCTGTTGGTCATTTGCGTGGGATTCCTAAATAGAAGCGGAGGTACAGGGGAGTTATATACCTGTGTTTATTGGCCATTTACCAAAATTCCTGTACTGTGAATGTTTAGTAAGGAAGGATGAAAAGAAAGAAAGGAAGAAAGAAGGAAAGGGAAGACGGAGAGAGAGGGAGAAATCTTCCAATATAATGGCCACATTCCAGTTTTAGTTTTTATACCCAGGGAATAGAAATTTACCAAATACTATGCATAGTTTTTAGAGGGTCTTAGTCTGACACATGTCAGCAGCATGGTCTCTACAATTGTAGTATATCACTGGCAGAAATCTACAAGGATCACATTCTACATTTTCAAGGATACAAACTTGACTACTAGTTTCATCAACAATTATGACTGAAACTATTCTTGAATTCTTACTGGTACCATGTCAAAATATATAAAATTATGTTTTCCAAGATTATCAGCATTGGAAAAACTTGGCTTATAAATTATAAAATAAATTATTCATTTACCAAGGGTTTCTGAAGAAATAATCTATGACTATTATCATACAGTGTTCTCATGAAAAACTATTATTCTGGTGAAGAAAATTCTGAAGTATAATACTTCCTTCCAGTTAAAAAAAAATTATTATAAACTTGAAAATAAGAAAAAGAACGGCTGCATATCCTTCCATTCATACGTTTAGGGGGATGTACTTTTGTTTGACATTATTTATTACAGATTTGGGCCCAAAATCTGGTAAGTTTCATATTGTAGATTTTTGCCCAATAGAGTTACAAATTATTTCTTTTAAGGGAAAAGATAACCCCCCAAATTATAGTGGCACAGTAGTTGAGAACTCGGCTGCTAACTAGAAGGTCTGCAGTTCAAATCCACCATCAGCTCCTTGGAAACCCTATGGGGCAGTTCTGCTCTATCCAATAGAGTTGCTATGGGTTGGAATCCACTTGACAGCGAGAGTTTTTTGTTTTTTGTTTGTTTGTTTGTTGTTGTTTATAGGACATTAACCAATTTTGTTTCTAACTTAGGAGACATGTCAGCATTTCATTCCTCAGTGATGATGTAAACTGCTGTTCCTAAAAGTCTCCTCTTAATCAGATTTACTATTTTGCTGGTTTCCCCTTTAATGGGTTAAAATAGTCTTTCACATGTATGTGTTCATTTTCCATTTGTATGAGAGTCATGTTTTAAAATTCTTTAAACTATATTTTGATATCCCAAAATATTTTAGCACTTCCAGGCAACATGGTGCTATAGGCAGAAGCACCACGCCGTCCCTCCACGGCAAATATCTGAAAAACTAAGCCAAACAGAGAAAATGGCAATCCTGAAACCCTAAGCATCAAATGAAGAGATAAAGAACTGAGCCAAGCACCAAATGGAATAAGAAACTGACAGAGAACAGAGAGTGAGGAGAGATACGTGCACAGGTCCCCTATCAGCTAGTGGAGCACGGATCCGCCATCCTGGACTCCTATCAGAGATCAGCGAAGACAGAGTATGAGAAAGCAGCTTCACAGAGCTTCCAGCAGGAGACAGAACAACTGGTAACCAGAGATATACGCTTTCCCACCCCCTACCCTTCTTCACCCCCACTCGGCCTGCTCTGCTTCCTGCAGCCAGTCTCTTGGCTGGGAAGCACCACCTTCACCCCGGTGTTGCTTGGATTCCACCCGCCCTCACTGGTCGGCTCCCTAAGTGCCATTTGTTGGTTGCTGGTGTTGCTTTTTTCTGCTTTTCTAGATTTCTTCCGTATCTCTCACCCCCTCCCCTTCCTTTCTCTCAAATACCTGGCTCTGTGCACCATTTTTGCCTCTTCTGACAGGCTGTGAAACGCCGCTTGAATGTGAAACTGCTTCCCAGTCCTTGCTGCCACACTGGTGGGATTCCAGGGCTTTTTGTTTGTTTGTCTTGAATTGTTTTTCTTTTTATTTTCTTGAATTGGGAGCCTGTTCTAGCCAGGCAGTACTGTGCGGCTTGGGACCTACCCCCTCAGTTTACGCAGACGTGCAGAGGGATACCTGAGAGCATTTCTTTTTTCCTGTTTTT
>NW_004443973.1:3545349-3553203 GCF_000243295.1 Trichechus manatus latirostris | reverse complement strand
TTGTTCTTTTTTTTAATTATTTGTTTTATTTTCTTTTCCCTCTTTTTCCCTTTTTGTCTTTCTTCATTACTCAGTTTCTTGTCTCTCTAAACTTTCCTTCTCTTCCTGTCCCCTGAATACCTGACACTGAGTGACACCTCTGCCCCTTTCACCAGGCTGTACTTCACGGCCTGGAAGCAACTTCCCCAGACCTTGCAGCTGCACCAGAGGGATCCCTGGGAGCTTTTCTTTTCTTCTTTCTTTCAAATTTTTATTTATCCATTTTTTCTTTTTCTTTTCTTTCTTATCTTCTTCTCCTTTTTGTTTTTCTCCATTTCATAGTCTCGCATCTCTCCACTCCAATGGCAAGCTCCCTTAGCACTCTTTTGTTTGTATGTTTTGGGCTCCTGTTCCTCTCTCCTCTCTCCCATATCCATCTTAGCTCCACACATCACAATCTCCCCCCTCCATCCTGCCTACGTGCACTGAACATCACACCACCAAGCAGCCCAGGCACGGCCTACCAGAACCTGCCCTGCACTGATTACCGGCCCACTGTGGTGGCCATAGTAAGTGCCACCAACAACCCATCCCAGCAACTCCTCTTCAGCTAGACCTGCCCTGCTGTACCATATCTGAGCAACTCACCCTGCCAATTGGAGAAGGAGGCAAAAACTGTCGTGCCCAAAGATGAGCAAACAACAAAGAACACATAGCCCGCCTGCTCAGACATAGCCAAATAAAACAAAAAGCAGGATTAAACAAACAAATCTACAATCAGTAATGAGGAAAATAACTAGCAAATGCCCCAAAGACAGCAGACAATATCAAAACATTTACAAAAACAGGACAGGATGGTTCCAGTAGGTGTCCAAAATGAAATACCAGATGACTTTCCAGTAGAAGAAAGGCACTAGAACTACCTGATAGGGAATTCAAATCTCTAATATTCAGAGTTATCCAAGAGTTGAATCAAAAAGCAGTCAAAAATGAGGAAAAAACAGACAAATTCATGAAAATGGCAAACAAATTCATGGAAAATACAGACAAAAAAATGGAAGAATTCAGGAAAATAATGCAGGAACAAAATGGCAAAATAAATTCACAACTAGAAATCATACAAAAACAACAATCAGAAATCCAAAAGATGAACAACAAGATTTCAGAAATGGACAGTGTCATAGAAGGGTTGAGGAGCAGGTTTGAAATGGTGGAAGACAGGATCAGTGAAATTGAAGACAAGCACTTGAATACAACTCTGTTTGAAGAAAAATCAGAAAAAAGAATGAAGAAAAATGAAGAGACCCTGAGAATTATGTAGGATACAATCAAAAGCAAAAATTTGCCAGTGACAGGATTTCCAGAACAGGGGGAGAAAACAGAAAACACAGAGAGGATTATTGAAGAACTGCTGACAGAAAACTTCCCCAATATCATGAAAGATGAAAAGCTGAACATCCAAGAAGCTCAACAAACCCCATATAGGATAGACCCCAAAAGAAAATCACCAAGGCATATATCATAATCACATTCGCCGAAACCAAAGACAAAAAAAGAATCCTGAGAGCAGCTCAAGAAAAACAAAAAGTCACATACAGAGGAGAAACAATAAGACTAAGCTCAGATTATTCGGCAGAAACCATGCAGGCAAGAAGGCAATGGGATGACATATATAAAACCTTGAAAGAAAAAAATTGCCGGCCAAGAATAATATATCCTGCAAAACTCTTGTTCAAATATGATGGTGAAATTATGTCATATTCAGATAAACAAAAATCAAGGGACTATGTAAAAACCAAGCCAAACTTACAAGAATTATCAACGGGAGTCCTTTGATCTGAGAACAAACAACATCAGCTCACAGGCTGAAGCTAGGACGCAGGATCGTCCCAGCCAGATACTAATCTAGGAAATGAACTCTCAAGCACTATCCAAAACCAAAAGAAATACAACAAGGAATAGGAACGATTAATCTGTAAATGACAACAACAGAACAATAAACGAAGGAATAAATGGTGTAGGTATAGAACCTTCTAATGGGAGGAAGGTAAGGTGATACCAAGTAATAATAGACTGCTTCAAACTTAGAAAGATAAGGGTAAATTTCACAATAACCACAAAGAAAGTTAACAAACCTGCTTATCAAAATAAAGAGGAAAAACAATAAGTCTCAGTAGAAACAAAACCTACAAAAACAAAAGAAATGAAAAAAAATCTACAAACCAAAATAATTTAGCATTTGTGTGTGTCAATCTGTGTGTGCATGAAATGATTAACAATATTATACAAGCAGTATTTATAAAGGAATTCTCTGTTGGTTTTAATCATATATAAATTGTATATACATATATTTTTTGTGTATGTGTGTATATATATATATATATGGAATATTAAGAAGTATCATAAAAAGTCTAGGCAGTGATAAATATCTGAAATTTAGTTGCCAGAAAGCTGCATAGTAAATTGTGGTGGTGGTGTTGTGTGCCATTGAGTCGATTCCGACTCATAGTGACACTATAGGACAGAGTAGAACTGCCCCATAGGGTTTCCAAGGCTGTAATCTTAATGGGAGCAGATCGCCAGGTCTTTTCTCCTATAGAGCCACTGGGTGGGTTCAACCCACCTACCTTTTGGTTAGCAGCTGAGTGTTTTAACCATTGTACCAGCAGGGTATATACTATTTTTTATCCTGGAATAAAATGATTTATTGAAGTATTCTTTCGATAAACCAAAACGTAGACTCTAGCTTTGGAATTTGGGATCTGAGTAATTATTTCTTGTTCCCTTTTATCCCCTGAAAAGTATATATAACAATTTTTCATCAAGTTTTAATTTGTAATGTGAATACTAAGCAGTAAAGAGATTTACATAAAAGATTTTATAACAGACATTTTGCAGTGTAAAAATGTGGTTTCTTATTATTTCAAGTCTTTAAACTATTAATGTAATACATTGCCATGTAATTTTACAGGACAGTTTAATTTCCCTTGAAAATATGGACCTCAGTGAAAGGTCCAAATTAAAAAGAAATTAATATGTCTCAGATATTAAGTTATTTTTCTGTTCCTCTGAGTTCCGTAATATCTAGGCCTTGTAAAAAAATTTCACTTAGAGAAAGTTTCTAACAAGCAATCTTAAAGATTTTTCACATTACCAGAAAATAAAAATACTTTTGCAATGGATATTCTATTTATTTCATTATATTAATTACCATCAGATATCATAATAATTAAAATTCTTTTGGCATGGAAACTGGTAGAAACATATTTGCCACATGGACTAGGTCTTCATCAGTTCTCCTTTCATAGAATAGAAATCTTCACTATTTGCTCTACCAAGAATATTTCTAGTTTGGGACAGTCTGCTGTTTGTTAGGTTAAATTGATCCATATATGTGAAATATTTACCGGATGGGTTTTAATAATGCATATTAGAACTTGAAGATTGATATATCCATTTTATAGAAGCAAGAGTTGAAATTATAATAACAGATGATGGTTTTAATAGCAAGTTTGGATAACCTAAGATTCTAGACTGCAGTGTTCAATATTGTAGCTACTTATGTATATTTATACTTTAAATTAAATTAAAACTTAGTTCCTCTATCACAGTAGCCAATTTCTAGTGCTAAATATCATCATGTTGCTGGCTACTGTATTGAAATCATAGCGGACAGTGAAGATATAGAACATTTCCATCACTGCAGAAAATTCTATTGGACAGTGATGTTCTAGACTTCTGAGGTGTTGGTTATGTTTCTTTCTCTTTTCAAATGTTAACCATAAATTTGGTCTTTTGAAAATTTTAAGCAATATGAGATTGAACATATAAAAGACAATAAACTGGATATTCCTAATATATTGAACAGAATTTCAATCTGCTCCACATTTACCTATAAGTACATAAGATGTTCTCTACTTATTCTTAAATTAAACTACATGGAATGAGCCTGATTGGTTTTCAAGATTTCTAAAAATTGTTTTGATTTTGAGAGAGAATCATTTCTAGTATTAATGAAAATAAATGTCCAATAAAAAATCAGAGAAAAAAAACAATAGAAAATAAATGGTAAATCATCAATTCAAAATTCACTACCGTTATGACCAAAGCCCAATAAAAATCAGAATATGGATAATTTATCTCATGATGCCTTGCTTTCCAGATTGAAAAAAATATTTACTCATTTCTTTTAATGCGCTACGATTTCCATTTTCTGGACCTAGTTCATTAGTCATTACTCCTATATTGATTAAACATGCTATCATCAGGAATCTAACTCAGCAAGGATGAAAGTTTAAATTCGTGATTGTCACAGTTTTTCCTGTCCATTCTGATGATAGGCAGGTGAGACATAGTGGATGGTAATAAAGATTGCCTTAAAAGTATTTTAATATAAATAAGTCCTGATATAAAATAAAGGTAAAACAGAATACTATTTTCCATCTAGTGACTTTACATGACATTTATGACTTCTTAACAATAATCCTGTTTTAATCTTTTTAGATCAAATTATACTTTTATTCAGCTTAAGAAAGAGTGAAAGTATTTTCCCCTTTCAATTTCTTCAAATTTCTGAGGACATTTTCCCTTTGAGGACATTTAAAGACTTACTGTTTGTAATTTTAATAACAGGGTTTTACACTAAAATTAAAAAATAACTAAATAAACTCTGAAAAACTATTTTTTTTGTTTTGTCTCCAGTTCTCAGGTGGTTTAGAGAAAACTTAGTGTAATTTGATTGAGACCAACACGGGAAGAGAATGTTACTAAAATCCTATCCTCCCAGGAAAGAAGCACCCCATTATTATATGTGAAGAAAAAGTTGATTTGAGTGTTGAGCTAGAGATTCCGGTTATTTAAATGTTATTTTAGAAGACAAGATACTGATAAATTGACAACTTCTTATATTTAAATATAGTGTGTGTGTGTATATGTGTATATGTGTGTGTGTTTAATGTAATCTGTATGTAAAGAGAGCCTAATTGAGTAATTTTAAAACCAAGTATTAGCAATGGAGGGAAAATTAGTTCTAAGCCAGAATTAAAGTATGTTTTTCATTAAATTATATTGATATAAATAAACTACTTTGCATTCAAGTCACTGATGTAACTGTGAAAGTCTCATAATCTTATCTAATTGTAGCAATCAAAAAGTGAAGTTCTAAGAGAAAAATGAATATATCTCTCGTAGAATACATCAAATGCTACATAATCTTGAGTTAAAAGCATTCTGATTTCCAACCATGTATTTAAAATAAAAAACAAGACCTAGAAAGATTTAGGGTTGGAATAAAAGAATGGTTAACTGTCAGAAGATATATCAATGTAATTAATTGCATTAACAGATTAAGGGAACAAAATCATGCTATCATTTCATAAGATGAAAAAAAGTTCAATAAATAGACACTCAATCGTGATTAAAAATAAGGTCTTAGAAAACAGGAAATTTGCCTTAATCTTACACAGTATATTTATCAAAAACATACAGTAAACACCATAATACATAGTGAAATTTTAGAAGCAGTCCTATCAAAGTCAAGGACAAGAGAATTATGACAGTTAAGTCCAGTACTGTATGTCCTTGAAAAACAACAAGACAAAGAAAAAGTTATAAGGATTAGCATAAAAGAAGCAAAATTTTTGCTTTCAGGCAATATGGTTGAATGTAGAGAAAACTCAAAAGAAGTTCATGAATTAACTTTTATTAATAAGAGTTCAGCAATGTTCTTGGATGCAAACTGACATTCAATAATTAATAGCTTTCCAGTACACTAGCGGAAACCAATTAGAAAATATAATAGTAGCAACAGTCAAAAGGGAAGTAGCAAAAGATGAGCATGACTTTTATAGAGAAAATTGCGACCATTGTTGAAGGAAAGAAAAGAAGACCTGATTAAATGTCAAGATGTATTAAGTTCATTGATGAAGTGACTCAATATTGTAACAACGTTAATTCTCTACTGATTAATCCAGAAATTTAATGCAATTCACATAAAAATTCCGTAGGATTTTATGTGCACCCAAACTGAGTCTAAAACTCACATGGAAGAATAAAATTCCAAGAATTGACAGAACAATTTTGTAGAAAATCAAAAGAGAAAACTTGCCAGGTATCAAGATTTATAAAAGTATAGTATAGAAAACAGCATGTTATTTACTGAGGAAAGGCTAGAAAAATAGTAAACAGAAGAGAAAGCCCAGAAATAAACCCACACATATGCAGAAACTTGGCCTATGACCAAACTGATTATTGACTATATCATATAGGAGAAAAAAAAAATAGGTACCAACCTATAACATAACAAAAGTAAATTACCAGAGCATTTAAAAACCTAAACGTGAGAAACAAAACTAAAGCTTTTAGAAGACATCAGGATAAGAAAGAATTTGTTAAATAAGACACAAAGATCACAACCATAACAGGAAATATTAATATATTTATCTACATTCAAATTTTAATAAAAACAAATCACATTATGGGGTACATTAAAAGACAAGCCACAGTATGGAAGAAGATACTACAGTGCACATATCTGATAAAGGATCAGTGCCTAGAATCCGTAAACAGATCCTTTAAATCATAAAAAAAAAAAAAAAGATTAAATGGCCTATAAATATACAAAGAGATGTTCAGCCTCACTAGTAATCAGCAAAATGCATGTTAAAACAATGAGACACTATTTTCTGACCATGGGATAGATTGGCAACATTTAAAAAGCCTTGCAATGCCAATGTGATGGTTAATGTTATGTGACAACTTGGCTAGGGTATGATTTTCAGTGGTTTAGCAGACACTATGTAATCACTTTCCATTTTGTAATCTGATATGAGCAGCCAATCAGTTGAAAGGGGAGTTTCCTTAGGGTTGGGTCCTGTCTCAAGTATATAAATAGATGTTCTGGCAAAGCTTTCTCTTCCCCTCCTCTTTCTCCCTTCCTTACTCTGCTTCCATCTCTCCCTCTCTCTCTCTCCTCCTCCCCCTCCCTCCTTCTCTCTCCCAGTTGATCCTGCATGCTTCTCCTCATCTGACCTCCAGTTCCTGGGACATGAGTCAGCAGACGACTTCAGCCTGCTGCCTGGCCTGCAGATTTTGGGTTCATCAGCCCTTGCAACCACGTAAGCCAGCAGAAGCCATCATCCTGCCACCTGACCCATGGATTTGGGACTTGTCAGCCCCCGTAATTGTATGAGCCATTTCCTTGAAGTAAATCTCTCTCTCTCTATATATATATATAAAACCAAACACACCAAACCCGTTGCCATTGAGTCGATTCTACCTAATAGCAACCCTATAGGACAGAGTAGAACTTCCCCATAGGGTTTCCAAGAAACAGCTGGTGTACCTGAACTGCCAATGTGTGTATATGTATATGTATATATATATATATAAAAATTTGTTGTTGTCGTTAGATGCCATTTAGTTAGTTTCAGCTCATAGCGAACCTGTGCACAACAGAACGAAACACTGCCCAGAGCCCATTGTTGCAGCCACTGTGTCAATCCATCTTACTGAGTGTCTTCCTTCTTTATCTGACCCTCTACTCTACCAAGCATGATGTCCTTCTCCAGGGACTGGTCCCTCCTGATAACATGTCCAAAGTACATGAGACGAAGTCTCACCATCCTCGCTTCTAAGGAGCATTTTGGCTGTACTTCTTCCAAGACAGATCTTGGGATTCATCAGCCACCACAGCCTGTGAGCCAGCAGCCCACCATCTGACCTGCCAATCTTGGGATTCATCAGCCTCTGCAGCCTGTTAGCCAGCAGCCTGCTGTCTTACCAGCCGATCTTGAATTTGTCAGCCTTTGCAGTCCGTGAGCCAGTGGCCTGCCATCTGACCTGCCAATCTTGGGTTCATCAGCACCTGCAGCTACA
>NW_004443973.1:3509049-3545249 GCF_000243295.1 Trichechus manatus latirostris | reverse complement strand
TATATATACACACACACACACACATACACACTTCACTGGTTTTACTTCTCTAAAGAACCACCACTCGTCTGTCAGTTTGTTGTACTGTGGTGGCCTGCGTGTTGCTGTGATGCTGGAAGCCATGCCACTGGTCACCCATGGGGGACAAGTTTCAGCACAGCTTCCAGACTAAGTCTAGGAAGAAGGACCTGACGATCTACTTCTAAAAAAATTGGCCAGTGAAAACCTTATGAATAACAGTGGAACATTGTCTGATATAGTGCTGATAAGCCCCTCAGGTTAGAAGGCACTCAAAATACGACTGGAGAAAGGCTGCCTCCTCAAAGTAGAGTCAGCCTTAATGGTGTGGATGGAGTAAAGCTTTCAGGTGACAAAATGAGAAGAAAAAGCTGCAAACCTCTCTCTCTCTGTGTATATATATATATTTGTATATACATGTGTGTATATATGTATTTATATTTATACTTCAGTGGTTTTGCCCCTCTAGAGAACCCAGACTAAGACAACCAAGAGTGTCAAAGATTAAGGAAAACAGAGAACTCTCATATACTGGTATTAGAAACAGGAATTAGTTAAGCCACTTTGGGAATAATTTTAAAATACCTAATAAATGTGAAGATGTCCATGTACTACAATTCACCTTGGTCTCTCTCTCTCCCTTTTAGGTCTCCAACATGAAGGCCAAATGTAAGTTGCCTTTTTTTTTTTTTTATCATTTTGGTAGAGATTTTCTTATAGTGTACAAGCATTTTTCTATAACCTTGCCCCCATCAAAAGATATATGGAGCAGGCTTTTAATATAAAGTTTTATAACACATAAAATAATGCAACATACTATTTGTAATTATTTATGCAAATTGTGAAAACATGAATAGGAAGGATACTTTAAGGAAGTTGTTTTATTTCTATAGGAGGAGGGAGTGGATTTGATTGGAGTGGCATGAAACTTTACTTGTACATTTGATTAAAAGCCAGAGATCAGCAAATCTGACAGAATGACATTAGTTAAATCTAGGTGATGGATTTACAGGTGTTCATTATATTATTATAGTCTACACATTTGAATGATTTTGAAACATTAAAAAATAATTTAAAAGCATCCTGTGAAAATAAAAACAATAGAGAAAATTCATGAAATGAAGAACTGGTTTTTTGAACAGGAAAAAAAAGAGAGAAGACAGAAATTATCAGTATCAGGAATGAAACAAGGGGAGATCACCGCAGACCCTTTAGACGTATAGGATAATAAGGTGTCTTAGTTTTCTAGCTCTGCTGTAACAGAAATAGAAAATGGTATTTTGTATCAAAAACAGTTGGCTTTAAAGAACAGAAATTTATTTTCTCACAGTTCTGGAGGTTACAAATTCCAAATCAGGATCACAACTGTGTGGATTCCTTCCTTGTTGGTAGCCCCAGTGTTCTTGGTTCCTTGGAGTTCCTTGTTCCTTGGCAATCCTCACATGTGTGTCTTCCCTCGTGTGTGTGTGACTCTGTGTCTAATATTAAAAAAAAAAAAAAAATCTAACAAATTGTCATCACTATTTTCCATGCCCACTTCTCTCTCTTTATTTTTGTCTAGTTGATTCTCAGAAATTTTTTCCAAAACCTCACTGGCAAACAATTAGGCTTGGGTGTCATGATACAGTTTTTTGTTTTTTCTGCTCTGCATTCTCTATTGGGCTAATCTTGGACTTACATTTTCCAGGAATTGTTGAAGTTGATATAATTCTTCTTGGCTTCCTCTGCTATAATAATTTTATTATTTTAAGAAAGTAAATATTTTATGTCTATACGAGGGAGAAAATCAGGCATATACATTGAATATATTATCTTGAGCTTGAATTTTCCATATCTATATGCATTGTCATCATATGACATTTAAAAAAAGACTATTAACTTTGATTTTAAAATACCTGATGTATTCCTGATTTAAAATAAATATTAATCATCTGGGAATGTTAGGATACTTTATTAAGGTAGTAAATAATATTAGTCTTAAATCAACAAAAGCAACACACTTAATACTGAAACACCGGAGGCTCAATATCAATCAAAGTCAGAAAAACAATAAATATATATTTTACCACCACTATGATTTAATATAGTCCCAGAAGTCCGGGCCAAATCAATGAGATGATACAAGAGAAAACAAGAGCATCATTATTTTTAGGTATTAACCAGCCAAACAGTTGTAGAAAATCAACTGAAATGCTATTAGAATCAATAAGAGAAAACAGTTAAGTTGACCTGGTAAAAATCACATGAAAATTGGTAGTTTTCCTATATATAACAGCCATAATCAGAAAGCAAAATAAATAAAAATTCCTATTCACAATAGGAACAAAATGGTAACTTATCAAGACATATGTGACACCCATTAGAGAAAACTACAAATCTTCAGAGGGAAATGAAAGTGAATTTAATAAATAGAGGAATAGACCGTGTTCTTGAATTGGGGAATAAAAATTCTAACTTCTTTAAATTTATTTACATTTTAAACTATTGCATTCAATATGCCTGTGACATTTTTTCAGTAATATTAGAAAATATTATACAACATGAGAATTGATGGACAGGACATGCAAACCAAAAAGCAGACTTTAATGTATGTAAGAATTTTGAATATGGTAAGGGTATATGATAAGATCTATTAAAATTTAAGAATACTGACTTGAAAAAGACCTTTAGAGTCTTATCTTGTATCACATACCAAAATAAATTTCACACATCTCAAAAATGAAATTATATACACAGAAGAAAATATAGTTGAATAAATATCTTCAAATAGAGAAGGAAATTTTAAGCAGGAAAGTAATCATAGAAATTCATTAAGAAATAAATTTGAAGACATTAAAATTTCAGAAATATGTATTCCAACAAATTACAAAAATTCAATGGTAAACAACAATTTGGGAACAACTAATTGCCAAAAATAATGATAAATAGATGAAATATAGCCTTCATAAGCTTATAAAAATTGGAAGCAAAAATAACTAAATAAAGTAAAAATAAAATTCACATATCTGATAATATTTTTTAAATAATCTATTTCACGAGTAGTCAAAGAAATGGAAACATTTAAAGCAATATTTAAGTGTAATTTTGTCCATAATGATAGTAAAATATATGTTTTTAAAATATTAGAGAATAAAAAGACAAGCCATAGACTGGGAGAAAATATTTGCGAACTGTATATCTGATAAAGGACTTCATATCAGAATGTATAAATAACTCTCAAAGCTCAAGAATTAAAAAAAAAAAAAGTTTTTTAAATGGACAGGTATTTGAACTTACACTTCAACAAAAAAGATGAATGGTGGCAAACATGTTCAATATCATTAGTCATTACCAGTTGGCGGGAAGTCCTTTCCGACTCATGGCAACCCCATGTGTGTCAGAGTAGAACTACCTCCTGTGGGTTTTCAATGGCCAATTTTTCAGAGGTCAATCATCAGCCCTTTCTTCCAGGTACCTCTGGGTAGATTCGAACCTCCAACCTTTTGATTAGCAGCCAAAAGCTTAACCTTTTTTTACTACCCATTAGGGAAATGCAAATTAAACGCACAATAAGATACCACTATACCCTATTATCATGACTAAATTCAAAAGAGTGGTTATACAAAGTATTGGTTGGAATGTAGAAGAAATGGAACTCTTGTACATTGGTAGCGGGGAAAAGTTTGGTAGTGTCTTAATAATTACACACCTACCATACAACTCAGCCAATTCACTCCTAGGTATTTACCCAAGAAAAATGAAAGCACATGTTCATACAAAGACTTGGACACATATGTTCATAACAGCTTTGTTTTTAATAGCCCAAAACTAGAAAACAACTCAAATGTCCATTAACAGGTTAATGTTATATCCCTCCAATGAAATAATACTCAATAGTAAAAAAGGAGTGAACTACCAATACATGCAACAGTATTGATGAATCTTAATTGTGCTGGTGAAAGAACCAGATGAGAAAGTGCACAAACTGTTTGATTCCATTTATTTGAAATTATAGATAATGAACTAATCTATAATGACAGCAGATTAATTGTCTAAGGATAGGGAAGGAATGGGAGGCAAAAATTACAAAAACATGAGAAAATTTTTTGGGGGAGTGATGGATATGTTCATTACTGTGGTTGTGGTCACAGGTTCATGAATATATACATATGTCAAAACTTATCAAATTGTATGCTTTAAATATGTGCCGTTTATTGTTTACTAATTATACCTCAAAGCTGTAAAAAAAAAAAAAGGAAAAGCAGTATACAAAATTATACCTATAAAATGATTCCAAAATTTGTTTTTAAAAACACACACACATTCTCTCTCTCCCTCACATACATACACTAACTCACACACAGACCTAGAAATAAAACTAGAAAGAAATACATAAAAATATAAAGAAAGATTTATCCAGGTGGTAGCTAATTTAAAGATGATTTTTTAGTTTTTTTCTTGTACTGCTCTGTGTTTTCTGAATTCTCTAAAATAATTGCTTTATTAACCTTAAATAATTGTTTTTGGGCAAAAAAATAAATAACTTATATATGTCATCCAACTTCAGATATTCAGATTTATTATAGCATCTCTTTTTACATATCAAGCATTATCATCAGCTTTTTGTGTACATGTTAATCTGCTCTTCTTGTTCATTACCCACTGTAGATGTATTATGGAAACTCCTGAATAATTACCAAAATGTACTCAATTTCATGTAGCAGTCATTTTGAGATGGCTTATCTCCCACTGTTCTCCAAAACATGCATCCCTTTTGGTCCTTACCAACTCAGTTAACTGATCTCACAGTTTCTTGCCTCTGGGCTTTTCCCAGTGAACTTCCTCCACCTAGTACCCTCCCCATCATCTCCACCTGTCAAGGCCCTGCCCACTCTTCAATGCCCAAGTCACCTGGTTCCTTCTCCCTCTGATATTTCTCTTCTTATGAACCAGAAGTGGCCTCTCCTTTCTCTAAACACCCTTCCATTGCTGTTGGACCCCTATTATGACACCAAGAGATAAGACACTCCCATGTATATGTGTCAGTGTGTGTGTGTTTGGCTGATTTTGCCAGTTTTTAATCTCCAAGCAAATTTCCTGGCACAGAATGGATGCTCAATAAATATTTACTAAATTAAAAAGCAGTGTTTTCAAAATTAATACGTGACTTTTTTCTGGCTCATGGTTTCTTACAGAGTAACTATTTCTTGGACATTTTTTTTGAAACAGACTTGAAATACTGCATTGCAAATGGTATGGTAATACTGTAGTATAAAAATAGTAGCCTGTTCAATATGAGTATAGTGAACACAGAAAGAGGAAGCTGCACAGCTTTATTATTTTGTTGGTCATCAGAAATATTTTCATAAAATTAAAGAATTTTAGAAATATTTGGTGGCATACTTGCAATGCTATCCTAGGTAATATTAAATATAATTTTTCTTGCATAATATGAAGGAAGGTATAAGAATAAAAGTTTGCCCTTACCACTGAGAAAGAATGGTTTTATGTGTTATGTAAAAGGAAGTGAAAGGTTATCTTCATTTCTCCCCGTGACTGTCATCATTTGTATCAGTCTTTGCTCTGTTGTTTTTGCTTCTCTATAAATTAGAGCAGCCCCCCCCCCCTTTTTATAATGCCATTTTATTGGTAGAATGTGTTGTGCTTATGGTGCTTTGCTCATCACATAACACAGGGTTAATTAGGATTTAAAACAAAGATTTGCTTTTCCTTTCGTTTTACAGATGGTCCAATTACTAGTCACTTATAATATAAATTAAGTAATATTTAATACAGTGTATGCATATATCATTGGGAATAAGATATTTGTCTAGAACATTCACTAATAAAATATTTTCATCATTTAGAAAGCTTACAATTATTCACTTCAGTTTTAAATTATATTAACTTACATAATTAAAAAATTATATAAATTGATATAATTTGGTATAAATACTATAATAATGTGCTTCTACTAGTCAGGAATAGTATAAGATTCTATATCTGGAGTATTGTTCATCAGGCTATATGGAAGGGTCCAGAATTATTACAATCTGAATGGTTGCTAAAAATGAATCCTCTGCTCTGGAAGTTAAATGCCTAGTAAATGCTAGTAAATCCTCATAGTTGTCAGGATAATTGGCTTTACTTTAGTGTGCCTTAGATGTCTTAGTTACTTTTGATGGTCTGTCTGTGTTAAATGCTTGTTATTTTTTTTAAACCTACACCAGGTAAGGCTAGCATAACATTAATTTCTTCTGCCTTATTAACTTCAGCAGTGTAAGTGTTTCTCAGAACAACACTGACACTAAGAAATCTAACTTATCAGGCTTGAATCCTCCTATCCAAATGCTTTAGTTCATGTATTCATTCATTTGTTCATTCATACAACAGATACTTATTTTTACCTACTATATTTCTGGCACTGTGCTAATGCAAAGGTCCTGGTATTCAAGGAGGTTAATCTAGTACGGCTGGCCCATTAACAGAAAAATTATAATACAGTATGGTATGTGTAACTCTTTAAACCACTCAATAAAAAATATATTGAACACTCATTATTTGTGCATGGTATTATGCTATAAACTAGAAATAACATCCTAAGCAAACAGACACAGTCATTGCCTTCATGAAATTTATAGTCTAGAGAGTTACTTAATTAAGTAGAAGACTGGTAGCTACTCGTTTTCGATTGATCATGGATGGGTAGGGGCTTTAAACCTGAGGAACACACAAACGATTGTTTTCAGGGTTCTAGCATGGATTTGTTTATTTGATTATGTATTTATTATATATTTAACCTAACCAAAGCAAACCAAATCCATTGCTGTCAAATCCATTCCAACTCATAGTGACCCTACAGGACAGAGTAGAACTGCACCATAGAGTTTCCAAGAAGTGGCTGGTGGATTCGAACAGTCAACCTTTTGGTCAGCAGCAGTAGCCTGTGTTTCTCTTAACCACTGCACCACCAGGGCTCCATATATTTAACGGTCACCCATATAAAACTTGCTATGTGCTGTACTCTGTTCTAAGCCTTACTAACTCATCTAATCCCCATAACAACCCTGCTGTTATTTATCCTTGAAAATGAGAGGCCATATAACTTTCCTGAGGTCACAGAGCTATTAAGTGGTAGAGCTGGAACTTCAACCGAGGCAGCTGGATTCAAGAGTTCGTATTTCTAAATCACTAAGTTAGGTTGTCTCTCACATGTGACTGGGAAGGCAGTTGTAACTGAAATATAAAGAAAGGGCTAACTGGTGGGAAGATGTCAGCCTGAGGTACTTAGAGAACATCCTGCTAGTAGGTAGCTTGCTGGATGTGAGTCCTAAATTTATTTTATAACTTGTGGTACTATTTAACTCAACTATTAAAAAAAAACAACCAAACCCGTTGCCATCAAGTTGATTCCAATTCATAGCGACCCTACAGGACAGAGTAGAACTGTGTCATAGGGTTTCCAAGGAGCAGCTGATGAATTCAATCTGCTGACCTTTTGATTAGCAGCCAAGCTCTTAACCATTGCGCCAATTTTGAAACAAAGCAAAGTAGTTTTCTAAAGTACACTTTTTTTCAGAATCTTAATTGTTAATTCCTTCATGAGACCATCTTTTTGGATTCGTGTAGAATGTTGCCAAGACTTAACATAATAAATCATGTTCACTAATCATTACTGTAGGGTTATCATGATGATGGATTCCAAAATAAATGGGATGCCATCATGAAGGGATTTCCAGCACTCAGACAAAAGCTAATGTGTAGCATTTAAACCTGTTGCCATAGAATTGATTCTGACTCATAGAGAGAGAGGAATTCCAGAAAGCTGTAGAAATTTCTGAAAGTAACAATGAGCAGACAGATGCAGCAAGGTGGAAATTTCCAAAGGGTAAATGCAACAAGAAGACAAAAAAAGATAAGCATTAAGAAATAACAACAACAAAATCAAATAGGGAAATGGAAAATTAATAAAATATTTGTTGAGGTAAGTGTACTCATTTCATTCAACAACACTTATTGATTGCCTACTCTACGGCTGGCTCTGTGGGAACACAGATGTGAATAAAACATTACCTCTGAACTAACAGTCTGGTGTGGAAGACAGGTTAAAAAATAATGAAGATTCAGTGTGTTCAGCACTGTCATAAAGGTATAAAAATGCTGTGGGAAGACAATGGAGAGAGTAATTAATTCTCACTGTGGGGATTAAGAAAGGATTCACAGGGTAGCATTTGGCCCCTGATCCAAAAATGAAGTCCAAAGTTTATTTTAGGATAATCATTGAGTAAATAATGTATTCTTGTAATTTATTACTATTTTATTCTTACTAAAGATTCATTTAGAATAATCTCTAGCTGATATGAATATAAAAATTATTATTCAAAAATTATTGCGAGCTCACTGTTTTTTTTTCTTTTTTTAAATTTTTGTACTTTAGATGAAGGTATACAGAACAAACTACTCATTAAACAATTAGTACACATAGTGTTTTGTGACATTGGTTACCAACCCCATGACATGTCAACACTCTCCCTTCTCAACCTTGGGTTCCCAATCACCAGCTTTCCTGTCCTCTCCTGCCTTTTAGTCCTTGCCCCTAGGCTTGTGTCCCCCTTTAGTCTCGTTTTGTTTTATGGGCCTGTCTAATCTTTGGCTGTAGGGCGAACCTCAGGAGTGACTTCATTACTGAGCTAAAAGGGTGTCCGGGGGCCATACTCTCAGGGTTTCTCCAGTCTCTGTCAAGCCAGTAAGTCTAGTCTTCTTTTGTGAGTTAGAATTTTGTTCTACATTTTTCTCCAGCTCTGTCTGGAACCCTCTACTGTGATGCCTGTTAGAGCAGTCAGTGGTGGTAGCCAGGCACCATCTAGTTGTGCTGAACTCAGACTGGTGGAGGCTGTGGTAGTTGTGGTCCATTAGTCCTTTGGACTAATCTTTCCCTTGTGTCTTTGCTTTTCTTCATTCTCCCTTCCTCCTGACTGGGTGAGACCAGTGAAGTATCTTAGATGGCCGCTGACAGAGCTCACCTCATTTTATCTAATTCTTTTGATGGAAAAGTAATTTTGAAAGATGATTTTTTTTTCTGTATAATCTTGTCAAGATATTTGACCAAAATTGACCCTAAATTGCCCTAAAAATTACTTCTAAGAATTAGAAAATTAATTTTTTTTCAAAGATAAGATGAGTTTTGTTTGAAATTTAGGTCATTATTCCAAATCAATCCAGCATAATTTTAATTAATGCAACTTAAATATAAGATGCATAATGCCATAGAATTATCTTAGTTTCCTTTGAAGATAACAGAACAAGTGATAAAAGATGAAGAGGACATCATATAGGTTAGTATCTAGCTCAGTACCCGTCAAGTCATGAATATTTTCTGATAAAAAAAATAAATCATAATATACCAATATGAACAATCTCATCATTTTGAAGTGAATTTACTAAATTAATTTAGAATGGATCAGTCAAACCACTTACTAAAATGAATTGGCCATTTGTTTGAGTAACTCAAATGTCTGGTGTGGTCCTGTAGTCAAAACAATTTTCCATGCAGATTAAGGTTTAGTCTTCATTTCCATGTAGAAAATAATAATGTTTGACAATAATTATTATCATTAATGGAGTCATGTTTGGATAGACTCTAGTGAGGGAAGAAGAAAAGTTCAAACCCTCTCTAAATAACTGCAGCCATTGGTTCTCCAGTCCTCATGAAACTTTACTAGTTTAGAAACTACTGAATTTTCATCAGCCAACTTAAATGTAAATCACAGTAGTAGGTAATGTGTTAAATTTCCCCCACAAGGAGAGCAAAACAAAAGAAAAACATGCAGGAGTTCTTGTGAACACATAACTAACAGAACAGAAAGTACAATAGATGAGAATGGTGTACAATTCAATTTGTACAATTCAATGCCTGTTTTTATTACAAAAGAAGATATTATGACAAATTCAGAACTCCCTTTGAAATCAAAACCTAAATGCTTCAACCTGAACTTAAAATTCTGTGCTTGGTTTCTTTTAGAGGTAGAAAATTGAGTCCTGAGCTGTCGTTTATTTCCAAATCATTTCTCAGTTTCCCAAAAGACATAGAAAAAAAAAAGGGGGGGGGAGGTGGGGAGAAGGGGACGACATTTTCCAGGAACCACAGGGTTTGGATAGTTTTGTTTTGTGGTTGTTTAAAATGAAAGGCCCCTTAAAAAATAATACAAGTGACACTTGCAGGAAGAACGCTGAGGATTGGAGGTTGCCTGTCAGGAGATGGTTTTAGTACTGCCCTCACATAAAAGAGCTCCTTTAGAAGACTGATAGTATAACAGAAATATACATACTTGCTGTCAGGACCATATTTCCTTCTGAGCTTTAGTAACATAGGTTGGTTTCATCAGTGATTTCAAAACTATCTCAATGTTTTCATCGTTTTAAATCAATCTGTACTAGATATTTACTGGTATATTTATTTTGTTCCGTTATTGTGCTAAAAGGTCAGCGAAGGAAGAGGTATGATTTTTATTCTTTGTTTTGTCAAGGATCAGATATATGACCCGCCCAAAGCTGGAAGGCCAAATTTCCACAGTCTCACATGAGCAGTGTCCCCACTGGTGGTAGTTTAATAATTGCAGAGCTCTTAGTGCAAGCAACAGAACCAACTGGCTATCACAGAAATCCCCAAATTAGAGAAACAGCAAGGGTAGTTCCGGAAAATGTATAAGGCCCAAAGACAAGTTATAAAACTCTCTGAACCTCAACTTCCTCATCTGAAAAATGGGAAAAATACTTCCCTCATAAGGCGGAGGACTACATAAGATATCATACAGAAAGCATCTAAAATAATTCCTGACACATTGTGAGAGCTCAGTGTTAAAATTATTATTATTACCCAAGTAAAACCTTCGAGTTCAGTGGACTTTAGTCTATTGGATATTGTGCCATTTTTCATAATTGTTAGACCTTGACCCTTCCATATTGCTTGGCAAGGTCCTCTAGTGATAAAAATCATTTTTAAGAGTATGTTATACTACATTTCTAACCCCATGCTAAAAAAGCTCCTGCTGTATGGAGTTCCATTAGTTTCTTCGAAAAATCTGTCTTTGCCAGCTATTCTGGTCTGTCTCCAACTTTAACATACTTTGGTTAAGTATTTGAAATGTTGGATTCAACATTTTTAGAAAGAAATTGGACCTGATCCATACCTGGCATTATTTATTATCCAAATTATTTGAATCTCATCCAATTCCAAACTCCCATCTCTAAAAATTTTGGTAAGCGGAGAAAAAAATATATAAAGCTATTACTTGTTAAAATGCTTTCTCCTCTCTTGAATTCTTATCCCTGTACCTACTGCATAATTTATGTGGGATACAATATCAGTCTAATGACTGCCTGCTCACTGTAATAAAATAGTTTTCAGGAGAGTAAGAATAATACTTTTATAATAGCAAAACAAAGTGAGAGAAAACATTTAAAGGTGCTTTTTTTATGAAAAATGAAATGGTTCATTACCTGAACTCATAGTAGATGATCTTGGTTATTAAAGTCAACTGTAGAACAATCTGCAAACATTAATAGCCTCTTGTGATCTTTGCCAGTCAAAGTTCTATAATTACTGAATTTTCCTCTCAAAATCCTCAGGAACCTAACTCCAGCTTATATTCAGTTTTATTTTATAGTCTTATTCTGCAAAAGATCCAGCTGTGTCTACAAGAAGCTTATGAGAAATATTTTTTAACAAAACTCTATTATTCAGTACCTCTAGACTTGAAAAAAGTCTGGACGTAATTTTTACTCTAAGAAAATTGCAGAACCAAAGATTGTAGAGTTGCAGGAGACCTTGAAAATATTCTAGCTCACCACATAACGAAAGCTAGAGCCTTCTGTACAAAGAACTCACAACTCACAGCATGACCCACTCTGTTTCTAAATATCTTCACTATTGGAATTCGTTTTTTTTTTTTTATTAGATTGAAATCTGCCTCCTTAAAACATCTACTCATTATCCTGAATCTGCCCTACAAAGCTTCACAGAATACATCTAATCCTGTTTCTATATGTTATGCCATAAAAATGTGAAGACAGTGATCATATCGCACACACACACACCCTTACCAGAGTATTTTGGTTATTGTTTGAAATATTGAATTTATTATCTTTAAAAAGAAAATGGACTTAATCTGCACCCATAAATTTCCACTTCTACAGTCTTAATATTTTCAGCTCCTTTTGCTGGTGCACAATTCATCCAGAAATAAGGGAGACTCTTGGCCTCTCACTTAAGAAATGGAGGTATAGAAATCAAATGTGCTCGGGCTAATCTTATTCCTCCTTTATCGTCAGGATTCAGCAGTGTCAGAGCTGTATCTTCTGCATTCACAAATGTACTGCACAGACCTGCCTGGTAATAACCTGTTTCTGCTTCTGTCTCAGAAGAATTTTACCTTCACCTTTCCTTGGTTTTTCTTGATGATTAATGTAATTGTGATTTTTTTGAAATCTCATTTTTAATGCTTACCATGGGGGAGATACCCTTGGACTTAAGATGCCAACTAAAGTTCAGATGAATCTGGAGAATCACAGGTGCAAGTTTTGTGTGGCATGAGATGCTAAACATTCATGAGCTGAAGATGCTATGAGAACTCCAAGGGAAAAATTGGCGTAAATGTTGCATTGGAGGCTCTCTTTGCTCATCTCTCTTAATTATGTTTCTGCCACTAGTCATGAAAAGTGGTTTAATATAGGAGGAGATGGGGATGTGAAATGGAGAAAAAAATATGTACCTACAGATACACACACGTACAGTTTTATATGCAATTTTATGGCTCACCCATTGACCGCTTATGGATCAACAGCCCCCAGATTAATTGCCCTTGATATATGTACTGTGTGTTCAGAATTGTGCTTATTGTTATGAGAAGTAGAAAAAATTATGTCATGATTTCTACCCTCAAAAAATTTCCTTGAATGGACATGTGAAACAATGACTAAAAAAAATTAAGATTATTTAATTTGTGTGATATGGAATTTAGGTACTGAAAGTGTACTGAGAAGGAGCAACCAGGAGTTTTTTTGAAAATATGTCATAGACAGGCATTAGAAATTTACTTCAAATACACATTAGGAAAGGTACTTATAGCAGAGCATGGACTGCTGTGTTCAAATCCTTGCATCACTTTTTGTGTTTTGGAAAAGTGAGTTAAACTGTCTGAAAGTCATACTCCTCATATTTAAATTGGAGATACTAACAGTATGTGCATCACTTGGTTGTTATGAGGATTAAATGAATCAATTTTAGTAAAGTACCTGGCACATAACAAGCACTATGGAAGTGATAGATAAATTATTGGTAAGAAGAGAGAGGAAGCAAAGAAAAACAAATCATTAATAGGAGGACTGGCTTTGGACAAAGTAAAAGATAGTTCTTCTGCTAACACTAGGAGAAGGAGCGTGGGATAGATGTGTCAAAACCAAAACCAAACCCATTGTCATCAAGTCAATTCTGACTCATAGTGACCCTATAGGACAGGGTCAAACTGCCGCATAGGGTTTCCAAGACTATAATATTTCTGGACTCACTGGAGCAGCTAGTAGGTTTGAACCACCAACCTTTCAGTTAGCAGCTGAGCACTTTAACCACTGCACCAGCAGGGCTCCTGGATGGATATGTAAGAATGTGTATAATTGGAAACAGGAAGCTGAAGGACTTTTCTACCTAATGGATGCTTTCTTCTTTATAAAATAGAAAGTAAGATTCTTGACTAAATATGAATGAGAAGGAAAAAGCAGCCGGCCTGTGTGTGCTGGTCCTGTGAATCTGCTGGGCAAGGGAAGAAGTCAAGTGATCCTTGTCGACATGCTGATAGCTGAACTCCTGACAAATAGACTAATGATATTTACTAGAAGGAGAGCCCTTAACTATGGAATTCTCTTAACAGAATGTTTCCAGTTTAGGATTGCTTATGATAAACAAATTTAAATTGTATGGATTTATGGGGCATGACTCTCTATAAAATGTCATGCAAGCTGGGTGACTGTTTGACATATAAACGGGAGATATTTCATAACCTAAATGTTCCCTGCTATATAAGGTAATAACCCTATGAGCATTTCTGAGAGACTTCATCTCTTACTCTGAACCACAGTGCATGTCTAATGCAGGAATGACGAACCTAGAGAGCCACACACGATGTGCTAAACCTCTCTGCTTCACCTGAGCCTCTTGATTGCTTGTATCCTTGAAATTATTAGTAAAGTTTGATTCTGGGGAAAATCTCTTATTTATGTGAGTTGATATGACAATCCAATCCTTTGGGCTAGCTCAATGAACAGGAGATGGTAGGCCAGGAGATATCAGCAAATTAGGTTTGGGGCAGAGCTGGGGGTTGGCAAAGGACTCATTGCTGGGTTGTGTTAAAGACCCAGATGAGACTAGAAACATTGAGTGGGTAGGGGCACCAGTCTTCACGGGTTTGTGATTGCTCAGTAGTGCTCAGTGACCTGAATATAACAGAGAAGGTAAATGGTTCAGCTAATGGAACTGAGGGTTTTTTTTTTGTTTTGTTTTTTAAGAGTGGCAGTGGCTTACAGGACTAGAGGATAAAGGAATTAAGGGCACTGGCGAAAAAAGCGAATAGTTGAAGTGAGGTATTATGGGCTCAAGGTGTGGATATGAAAGGGACTAAAAATAGGAGAGCTATATAGACCTGAATTTGAAACATTGTTCTCCTGCTTTTCTTGAGCAATTTATTTAACCGCTCTGTGCCTCAATTTCATCATATGTGAAATGGGATAATAACTCCTATCTCATAGGTTTAAATAAGTTAATGTGTGTAAAACATTAAGGACAATATAAAAACAAGCAAACAACAATAACAAAAAAACTCGTTGCCGTCGGGTCAATTACAACTCATCGCAACCCTATGGGACAGGGCAGAACTGCCCTATAGGGTTTCCAGTGAGCGGCTGGTGAATTCAAACTGCTGTCCTTTTGGTTAGCAGCCTAGCTTTTAACCTCTGTGCCACCAGGGCTCCAAGGGCAATATAAGTGCCCAGTAAATTATAATTTTTTATTGAATAAAAGTGAAGGGGTCAAGAATATCAAGACTTTGATGAAGTCAAGATAGGATTAACAGGAATAAAGAAGAGAAGATTGAAAGAATCTAAAGTTGGTCAGAGAAAGGGATATTAGACTTTATGATTTTTAAGGATGAAACAGTTCCAGGTAATAAAAAGGGCCAGGGTGGTGACTCAAAGACTCATGTGTGGCTAGCATGCTTGAGTGGGATGGTCACTGTCAGTGATGAAATTCCAAAACTTTTAGCCTGGTGAGACAGGTCCCAAAAGAGACCATTTTAACATTTTTACTTTTCACTAATGAAAACATGCAAACACAACTCTAACTTATAAAATCTTAACTAACACTTTGAAATTTGCCTTGAAATAGATTGATTTTTATTGTTTTCTATGTAATGAAAACATTAGTGAGGACAATTGCAGTGCTCTGATCCTATTAACCCCAGTGGATCCAATTCTGCCATTTCCCCATGAACAACACATTAACTGAGGTCCATTAAACAATGAATCAAGAAACAACATTTAATGTAATGGCAGTTTTCATTTAAATTAGGTTATAAACAGTATTCCATTTGGCTAATGTAAAAGATCAAAGCATAAATATTCTAGCATGGTTTCTGAAGAACAAATTACTTCAGATTGCTAACAGATCTGTAGACATTGGTTATGTAATATAGGATTTCAGCAGAATAAGTGATCTAAACTAACATAACTTGTTGAATAGTGATGCGTTTGAGAATAATTCACAGAGATGCTAATGGAATAGAAAATACGTAAAGATGAGAAATAGTTGAGGTTTGGACATATACTAATATCAATGTGAATAAAATTATCACAGTTCTTTTATATTGTAATGATACTAGCCCAGAAAATACCTAGTAAGTAATTATTGGAAAAATAATTAGAGCATTTAGAACCTACAGAAATACTGACAACCAATGCTCTTGAACATAATTATGAGAAATTATAAACTGGCTGTAAATTTTGAATCCTAAATATTATATCCAAGTAATTTGTTTGAAGTATTAATTAGGATTTTATTCAAAAGAAATAATTTTATTAAAATTGTGAGTATAATGAAAATCTATTATGTTATATTGACAAATAAGATTTTTTCAAAACTTTGTTATCCCGCAAAACACCAAGTATTGAAAAATATTTTAAACATTTTAAAATATTTTCAATCCAAATATTTTAAAACATTGGTATGGCTGAATTTTTTCTGGGTTCATATAATGTAATACCTATACACTAACATAGTAATATCCACCACCTGTCTGTCAGTTTGTCATCCTGTGGTGCCTTGCATGTTGTTGTGAAGCTAAAAGCTGTATCACTGCTATTTCAGATACCAGCAGGGTCACCCATGGTGGACAGGTTTCAGCAGGGCTTCCAGACTAAGAGAGACTAGAAAGAAGGGCCTGGTGATCAACTTCTGAAAATTAGCCAATGAAAATCTTATGGATCACAATAGAATATTGCTCATTATAGTGCTGAACGATGAACCCCAAAGGTTGGAAGGCATTGAGAATACTCACAGTAGCTGGAACAATAGACTCAAGCCAACCAAGGATCATGAAGAAGATAGCACAGGACTGGGCAATGTTCCTTCCGTTGTACCTGGGGTCGCCATGAGTCAGAGTTGATTCAAAGGCAATCAACTACAACATAATAATAATATAACATATAATATAACCCTTCGTGACCCAATTATTTTTTCCTTTTAATTTTTTGTTGATGTATGTGTTTTCAGTAATAGAGGACATGCTAAATCATTGAGTGTGTCTGAATTTCTTATAGGTAATATTGGTTTGGTTTTATGCCTCATTTCACAAATCGTACCCTCGGAGTCTACAGGTACATGTGTGTTGTATTCCTTGTGAACACAAATTCTAGCCCCAGGGTCCAGAGGTATGTACATGTATCAAATAAAAAATTTTCAAAATTCATGTTTTTCCCACCAAAAATTCAATGATTCAGCACACCTCATACAATATCCTATAAAAACAGGAATTTTCAGCACACAACTGTTTTCTGTTTCAAGCTTTTATATAGGGCCCTGCCCGCCAGCAATACATACTGTCAGTGGGACAGCAGTTTCCCAGTGAACCTCAGAGGTACAAAAAGTAAATGGTAGCTATGTATACTGCTGGTCCTGAAAGGGAAATATAATATCATGGTTTCATGTTTTATAAAATTAGAATTAGTCAATTTTGCCATAAATTTTCATCAAAATTGTTTATTCTTTCTAAATGAAAGAAAGGTGACGTGGCAGTTATTTCTATTAGCATTGTAGATCAGTGGTGGCAAAAATCCATTTTAAAGTTATAGTGCAGATAATATTTCTATTGTTTAAACCTGTCAAAAGAAAGTAATATGCTTTTTACTAAGTGTAATATGTCTAGTTACACTTCATCTTCTTTTCTTGGATCTATTCTCACATCTAAAGGGTTTGACCAAAGTCCTATCCTCTGATCTTTTCTATTTCCTCTCCCTGAAAATTAATTATTGCAATCAAAGTAATGCATACTTCATAAATAATCAAATAGTACAAAAAATAAACTTATGATGAAAAGCAGTCATATCCCTCTACACACTTCTATTCCCCAGAAACAATCTGTTAAAATCATTTGTTTTAATAACTGTAAATAATGTTTCTGCATATCTCACTTTCTTGATTTATCAACTGTTGACACAATCTATTGATTTAGCACTATGAATTTTAAGAATTAACATATTTAATACACTCTCTCTTTTTCCCACGTTTGCTTTCTTCCCCCAGTGTTTTTAGTTATATACCATCATCTTTAATTCTCCTATTGTTTACATTTGTAACTTTAATATTTTCAGAGCTCTGTTTCTTGTTCTATTAATTATAGGCAGGATCCCTTAACTCTCCACTTTGAAAAATGAAGACATTTGACTCCTACACTCTTCTTCCATCTCAATCTCCCTTCCACATCCCACCTTCTACTACCTACCTTGTACTTTTATATTTTCAAGGCTGTTAACATTTACCTTCTGTCCTGCAACTACAGCCAAACTTTCTGTGCTCTTCTACAGGTTGACTCTAAATGTAAAGACCAAGAAACAGTATCAACATTATAATTATTATATAAATATTGCTCAAAGTTGGGCCAAGTACCATGCTAAGAATGCATTACTCTTATCTGTGAATCTGAAGTATAACCCCAGGACCCCTCAAAGGAGATTGTGGTGGCTTTGTAAAGGTCAATGTGTGATGTGCTCAGCTAGGCTGAACTATGTTTCCCAGATTCCCTTCCTTGTATGTTTCTTGTTAGGGTGGGCCACAAGAGATATTTTGTGTGAGATTTCAAAGGCAGAAGCAAAGATCTAGTCATACTGTTTTTATGCTCAAAAGATTGAGGTGGCGTACCAGGCACCATCAGGGCTCTCGAAACTTTTACTTATTTACTGGCTCACCTTGTTGGCAAGGAGCAGAAGCTGATCCAGTAGCTACTCTGTCTTCCCTCAGAACTCTTCCAGCTTTTTTGATTCCTAGGCCAGGTGCATTTTTAGTTCCATGGCAAAGGGCACCAGTTAATCCTGCAGAACACCCACATCATCCAAGTTGGAGGTGGAGTTGACCCAGGTCCCAGTCTGTCCTAGATTCCAGCTCATGCTTGTGGGTTCCAGTTTATCCTCACTCTCCGCCACTTTATACATCTTCCCTTCCCCACTGTCTGTCCTACAGATTTCCTCAAGCTCTGGCATCAGACCCCAGATGCCTTAGAGCAACTAAACAGCTCCCATGCTTATGTGTATGCACTTGCGTGTTTGTGGGTGTACCATCCTAGTCGTTCTGCTTCTCTGATCTAACCCTGAATGATACAGAAGTTATTTCTAACATCAGTTTCAAATGGATTTCCCTTTATTTTTTAACACTATACAATTGCTTAAAATTATGTCACATCATAGTTTGCTTCATATCTTTTTCTAAGATTTCTAATTGCATTTCCTGATTCCTTGAATTAATGACTTCGTGATACTCACATTTTTCCATCTTCTCAGTCATATTGTTAGGATTCTTTCTCTCTCCCCACTTCCCTTAGAGATCTACTTCCCAGAGTCTACTCTCCTTCAGCTCCAATCCAGGACTGTGCATAGCTGTAATTCTGGGACTTTTTTTTTACTTCTTTACAAGTTAGATCTGCTTTAACTGGATCCCATATCTCCTTTCTTTCTTTTTTTTTTTCAGTTGTATTTTAGATGAAGGTTTACAGAGAAAATTAGTTTGTCATTAAAAATTAATACATATATAGTTTTGTGACATTGGTTCCAACTCTACAACATGTCAACATTCTCCCCTTCTTGACCTTGGCTTCCCGGTTACCACCTTTCCTATCCCCTCCTGTCTTCTCTATATCTCCTTTGTGTACTCTAGTATATATGCTTTTAACACATATATTTTAGGGTAATAGATAGTAGAACTATATTAAATTATAACATGTTCTTCTTAGAGCAAGGAACTAAATATACATACAAGTCACTTATACAGTCTTTATATTTTAAATGTTATCAAATTTAATTAACATATTTTAAGAACAAAAATAATGTACTGAGTTTTTCTCTTAAAATCAGGATAGTAATGCTAAAAATCCTTTTAACTCCCTTCTCCTTGTTATCACGCCTAGCATTTCTTGCAAATATTGACAGATCTATTGTGAACAAGGTGTTTTTTTCCATATGTTGAGACAAGCCAATTGATTTTTTTTAGCAACAATAGTCAGGTCGTGGGAGAAACAGGAAAGAGTCTGACGTATTAATCCTAAAATGGCAAGGATAGTGTAAGTGAGAAGTAAAAGGGTATGTAAATGAAGGAGGTTAAGACTTCAAAGGTTATGACACAGTTGGATCGTTCTCATTACAGAAACATTAACACAGATGAGTACAATCTGCAGATCAGCTAAATCTAAAATGCACAACTGTACCCAAGGGAACTTAAACGATTTCAATAGTTCCCTTAAATATAAAGCTAAACAATTTGAGTTTAAAAGGATTGCTAAGTTTTTTAGAACTGTTTAGTCTTTAACAGTAAAATATTCAAACTAAAGAGATTTTTTGATCTATTACTTATTTCTAGAGAGCAATAAATTTATTACTAACATGTTCTGAATGAGCTTGCATCTATCACTCTGAGACATTCAGTCAAATTCATCCTGAAAAATGAAATGGCAGATGCATTTAAACTCAGGAAAGCTAATTCGGGGCTATTGACTCCAATTAAGAATGTTCACTGGGATGAGGTCTAGTAGATTCGTGAATGTATAAAAAGAGCCTTGAAAACACTATAAGTTAAATATCTGAGTTAGGATGTTAACATCCAACTGAAAAGTTTTGTGTAAGTGAGCAAGTAAGTGACTGCATGTGAATGTGTGAGTGTGTTTAGGGGTATGTGTGAGTCTGTTTAGGGTGTGCGTGTGCATGCGTGTGTGTGTATATAGAACCATAGTAATAGTTAGCAAAAGAAGGAATTGTAATTCTTCCTCCTATTCCCAACCCTCACTGCCATCAGAGGGTACCTCACTCCTCCTATAAAATAAGAACTTGCAACCTTGTGAGTTTATACCTAAACAATGGAGAGAATTCCTGGAAATTTAAGAAGAGTATGCCCTGGAGATGTAGCATCAAGTAAACTCACTTTCTGAAACTAAGTTTTTAGAAGCAGAACTTTCTCTGCCAGTATCTCGAATAGATACTGTCTGAGCAAATTGCATCTGCAGTGATCATTCCTTAAAGCACAAGGCAGTCAATCCAGAGCAGACTGTGCCTGCTTAGGAAGCAAATCTTTTTCACCTTTGGTGCTTCCTTAAGTGCAGTTCAATTTGATGACATGATCTTGGTATTGTCCCAGTAACACCTTCAACTGGCTTCTCCCCAAGGAGCACCGTATTAATGTCGCTGGCAGGCGCTGTTGCCAAGTTAATTAATACTTTCGACTGCATAATCTTCAAAAGAGCATTTCTAAATTTAACCAAAGCACTTGCCATAATTCCCAAACTGAACGTGTTCAGTTGCCTTCAGTCTTCCAAGAACAGTAACTGAACAACTGCCAAGTACAGAGCCCTAGGGTAGAAGCCTCAGGAATGTACAGCCACATACAGATTGGAATGTGGTAAGAAACACACACACGCACAGTCAACTAAAACACAAGGCTGAGCATGGTAAATGCCGAAGCTACGTTCAAAGACTGTGAGTGTTCAGGGAAGTCAGAGAACATATCCCCACTTCTGTTTCACTCCACTGCTATCTTCTACCTACAGTGACCTGCTCTCCGTACCACCCCAGGTCCATATCTTTGAAGAAACTTCTTCCAGGTCCAGCCTGGATCCCATCACAGGCTTCAGTTTCTCCACACCTTCAACTTCCTAGCCTCTTTGTCTATCTCCACTCTGCAAATTCTGCACTAGAGACCACTCCAAACTTCCAATGCCTCCGTTCCTAAACATAGGTATCCTTGATGGAAAACCTCACACAATTACAGAGAATGTTGCTACCACAAATTTAAGATGTCTGACCTCAAGCAGGCCTCAGAACAACCTACTAATCCTTAGACTTGCCCTAGCAACTCCTTCTCTCACATTCTCTTCAGCAACAATCCAGAACTTTTCAATAGTCTTGGTAAATCCATTATTCAACCCCTATTCAAAACTCAAAGAAAATCGAGGTCATAAGGTGTGAACTCCCTCAGGGTCTTGTTCTCAGACTTGCTCCGTGGCCTTCTAGTCTAGTACCCTCCTATCCAAGCCTAATTTCTAAATCACAGCCTATCTCCCCCAAGACCTTCCTTTAGCAGTTTTTATTCCTTTTAATCTTCAATTTGTTCTTCTCTACTGGCTCTTAGCTTTGAGCAAACTTGAGCAAATCTCTCCCTTCTTTGAAAATAACTCTCCCATAACTCTGTGTACCCCCGATCTATTGACTTCACATCATTAATGTGTGTGGTATGTGTAATCATTGCTTTTTTCTGATTATTAAATATTGTAATATTTGAAAAATACCAACATTTATAATTAAATAAAAATTGGTGCAATTCCACAGTCCAGAAATTACCGTTTTGATTAATTCTTTAACATATTGCTATATTTCCTTCTAGTATTTTCTTCTATGCATTTATGTATATGGATTTTTTATTGTATAACAAAATTATAGCTTACATATAACATAGCTTAAATCTTAATATTTTCACACTGTTGTGTCAAGAATATTATCTTTATCACCAAATATTTCTCAAAAATAATTTTAATGACTGAATAGTAGTCCGTGTATTTGTGTAGCATTCATTATTTTTACCTACACTGTGGATTCAACAATATTTTATAATATTTGTCAGTTTTATGGGCAAATAAACATGTACTTGTTAAAATTTATATTAAGTTGATTATTGAAAAGTAGGAATTATTTATGATTATTGGCTGTTTTGTCTATCTTTTATGAAGTATCTGTTGGTGTTTTGTGCTCACTTTTCTATTTAGTTATACAAGTCTATCTCTGTTAAGAGTATTAACCCTTTTTCCTATGTGTATTAATAATTTTTCCACTTTGTTATTGCCTTTTAATGTTATTTATGGTATTATTTTACATACAGTGCTTTTAAATTTAAATAATCAAATTATCTTTTGGATTAATTCTGTTGCTTTTATTCCTGTAAATCATACCCCATTGTGAAAATCTACATGATTTTCTTTCTCAGATGGACTTCAATTGTTTACATTTAACTCTTTTATACCCCTGTAATTTATTTGGGTTACAGTGTGAAGACTAAGTGAACTTTAAAATAATTTTGTCAAGTTTATTTTCCATTTTATCCCATTGATAAGCTTATAGGTACACTCACAGGAGCCAACAACAAAAATAATATGTACAAGATTTTGTTTAAAAATTATTTTTAATTGTAAAAAATAAAACAACCAGTAATAAATAAAGTATGATATATTTATATAATGAGATATTCTAGGTCTTTAAAAAAAGTAGGTGCATACACTGCTGTGGGAGTGTAATTTGCTACAATTATTTTGGAAAACTCTTTAGCAATATCTACTAAAACTAAATATATGAATACCCTATCACCCAGCAATTCTACTTCTAGGTACATACCCAACAGAAATATGTACATATGTTCACAGAAAGACGTGCAAGAATGCTCCTAGCAGCTCTATTCATAATAGTCTTAGCCTGGAAGCAACCCAAATATCCACTAAAACATGAATGTATAAATTGTATTATATTCATGTAATAGAATATGGCAATGAAAAGAAAAACCAAACTACTAAATGAGTCTCATAAATGTAATGTTGGGTACAATAGACCAGACACAAAAATTACATACTGCATGATTCCATTTATATAAAGTTCAAAAACGGGGAACACTGATCAATGCTGACAAAAGTCACAATAGTGATTACCTCTGGGGAACTATGATTAGAAACGTGTATGGAGGAGGGATGATTTGTGCACTCTTTTGTATATACGATGTATTTCAATTTAAAACATTTAAAAAATCTGTAAGGTACATCCATATGTATTGATGTAGAAAGATAGCCAAGTTATACTGCTAAGTTAAAAAAAATTGTTGCTGAACAGTATGTAAAGAAAGAGTCCATATGCACAAAAAAAAAAAAAAAAGATTATATATGTGTGTGTGTACTTGTGAGGCACGGCAGTTAAAGTGCTCGGCTGCTAACCGAAAGGTTTGTGGTTCGAATCCACCAGCCGCTCCTCAGGAGAAAGATGTGGCAGCCTGCTTCCGTAAAGATTTACAGAGTTGGAAACCCTATAGGGCAGTTCTACTCTGTCCTATAGTGTCACTATGAGTTGGAATTGACTCAACTGAATGTTTTATATATATGTGTGTGTGTGTTACTATGCAAACACACATACACATACGTAAGAAAGAGAAAGTAAAAGAAAGAGACTTGGCTTGATTTTTTCCCCCCAAGTACGATTTAATTTTATTTTAAAAAATTATAAAAAATTCAATAGAATATTTGTGTTAAATTGCATTAAAACTATACATTCGTTTAGGGAAAAAGTTTCTATCTGACAATGTTGTTTTTCTAGCTAGGAGTATGGTATGTCATACCACTCGTTCAACTCTTCTTTTGTACCCTCCAGTCAAGTTTTGTAATTTTCTTTCTACAAGCCCTACATGGCACTTGTGAGGTTATTTCTGTACATTACCTATTTATTATTTCTCCTGTGAATTAAATGGTTTAATAATCAAGTTTTTCAAAAGACAAGTCTAACCTTTTTTCTACTTCCTTATTTCTCATTCATTTCTAATCTGCTCAACCCTAATGAAGCTGTTCTAGCTGGGGTTATCAATTGTCAGGTACAACAGATGGCTTCTACTTTTCAGCATGACACTGTTATGTTTGTAATTCACCAAATCAACAAAAATTTATTGATCACTTGATATATGCTAGACACAGTGTAATAAGTTATGTTCAAAGGTGAACACAAGCCCTACCCTCAAATTGCTTATACCCCAGTGGAGTCAACAATAAATGGGTGCTTACAACACATTATGGTATGTGCTAAAGTAGAAATAAGGACAAGATTCCAATGGATGTACATGAGAGGGACAGCTAATCCAGGCTTGGGTTGTCAGGAATCACTCTCCAGAATATCACTTCTCAGTGTGTAAGTTGAAACCTAATTCTTATGGGGTAAAGGTTAGAAAGAACAATCTAGACATAGGAAAGAGAATCCTATAATGTGCAGAAGAACAGAAGCAAGAGAAAGAACATCGTATTTCCGTACATTTAGGGAACTGCCAGTAATCCATATGGCTGGATTATAGAACTTGGGGTAAGTAACTGTAGAAAGTTAGACTAAAAAGGCAAGCAGATGGCAGCCCACAAGGCCATTATTGGCATCCTAAGAAGTTTGAAGGTCAGTGATAAGCCACCAAAGATAATAAAGGTAGGGGTTCATATAATTAAATTTGCATTTCAGAAAACTAAATTCCACTGCAATGCAAAGAACAGATTGGTATAGGTTTGGGGGGAGGTGAAAACACGGAACCCCTACTTGTTTTAGTAGTCTGGATGGTGGAAATAAAGAAAAGTAATAGGATTTTAGAAGTCATAAAGAAGTAAAGGGAGAAGACTTGGCAATTAACTGGGTGTAGGAGGTAGGGATTAGGGGGAATCCAAAGGATAAAAGCAAAGTTTCTGTCCTACCAATGGCATGAATTGTGGCTCCATTTACTGAAATCAGGAGAACAAGAGGAAGAGCAGTTTTGAAAGGGCAGGGGGTGATGAGATGGTGAGTTTAGTTTGGGACATGTGGAGTTTGAAGTGCTTGTATAATACATGTGGAACATGCAAGAGGCAGTGGGATGCACAGGCCTGGTCTTCAGGAGGCATATCTGGGAAGGACAACTGGATTTGAGAATCATGTGAACTTAGCAGGTGAAAACACACAAGTAGATGAGATCACAGAGGGTCGGAAGACAGACCGACTTAAGGGACAAATACTGTTCAGTCAGATGGAGGTGTGGATCTTGGTTTTGCTACTTACTAGAAGTCCCTGGGTGGCACAAATCTTTACATGCTGGACTACTAACCAAAAGGTTGGTGATTCAAACTTACCCAGAGGTGCCTTAGGAAGTAAGGCCTGGCAGTCTGCTTCCGAAAGGCCACAGCATTGACAACCCTACAGAGCAGGTCTACTTTGCACACAGTTGGAATCAGCTCAGTGGCAACTAACAACAACAAAGCTCTGAGACCATGCTCTGGTTCTTTAGCCTCTCTGTAAAGTGGAAATAATAATAGTATCTGCCTTATAAATTTTTATGAAAAAATTTTAAATTATATATGAAATGCACTTGACATAAGGTAAGAAGGTGATAAATGTTAATTATTATTACTATTGTTGTGGATGTTACAAATTTGAAGACAGACAGTGATGACCTAACACCTTTGAAAGGAAAGCAGAGAAAAATAGATCATGAAGGATTCTGAGAAGCAGCAGCCAGAGAGTTAGGAGGAAAATTAGGAGAATATAATATCACACAGGCCAAAGGTGGGGATCAGGGAGCATTTCAAGAAGAAAGTGTAGACAAGAGTTTAAAAAGTAGCGAACGAGTCAAGTAAAATAAGGATTTATTTTTATTTAGCATCAAACTATCTTAATGAGCATGGATTCAACAGAATTCTAGAAACAAATGCCAGATTAGGTGGAAGAATACATGGGAGATGAGAAAAATTAAGACAGTTTTTCTAGTCAATGACTATGAAAAGAGAAAGAAGATAGGAATTAGAGAAGAATAGAGGGGGGCAAAATTTGGTTGGTTGTTTCTAGATGGTAGAGGCTTGAGCATGTAAAATTCTGATGAGAGGAACCCCTGTGATGAAAGTGGTTGTAGATACTGGAGGGAGAAGATAGAGATAGTAGAGTTAGGGGTAAAGTGGAAGAAGATGGGATCCAGCACACATGAGCAGGGAGGGCTTGGGCAGAAGGATGGACACCTGCTACTTTAGAATGAGGGAAAAGAGGCAAGAAAAGGAGCAAGGGTAGGGAGGTTTACAAATTTGGTGGGAAGAGTTTGAGGAAAGTTCCATCTGATATTTTCTGTTTTCTCTGTAAACTGCTCTGGGTGAACAATGAAATAGAGAAGTAAAAGAGTTTGAAAAAAAAAACTGTTGCATAAATTGAAAGAGGGAACCAGGTGAAGAAACTCAGAAAATTGTCCAGGCAACGTTCAGGACCGAGTTATTGTTGAAACTTAATTTGTCGAACAGTCTATTGACTTGTGCTAATTTTCTCCAGTGGTACTAAGCAGTCCAAGTAGGAAAATGAGGAGGGTAAGCAGTTGAAATTGACTTAAACTTAGATTTTGCTGGTCTCTTCAGAGGAAGGGAAGATGGCAAGAGTTGAGAGAAATAGCAAGAGAGTGTTTGAAATGTTGGAGCATGGACAGAGAAGGAAGTGAAGAAAGGAGGGACCATGGATACAAATAAAGTAAAGGGTACAAGAAGTTGTAGGTCTTAAGGTTGAGGAATAATGGTGGCAAGTACTAGGTTAGGAGTTTGTCATCAGCAGCAGTTTGTAAAGATTTCAGAAAAGCTGCAGTTTCTGATAAAAACATGGTTGGAGACGTGGAAATGGGTGTCTGTAATAGAATGGATACAAAGGTCTTTTGCATAGAAAAAGCTAAGGTAACCTGGTGGCATAGTGGTTAAGAGCTGTGGCTGCTAACCAAAAAGTCAGCAGTTTGAATCCACCAGCTGCTCCTTGGAAACTCTATAGGGCAGTTCTACTCTGTCTTATATGGTCACTATGAACTCAACGGCAACGGGTTTGGTTTGGTTTTTAGCAAGACTACGCTGTTGGCTGGGATTCCCAATGGTCACTGAAGTCACCCTAGATGATGACAGGAATTGGGGTAGAAAGAAAGATGCATCAGTGCCAAAATACCTAATGGAAAGTTTATGAAAGCAAAAAAGGTGTAGAGGGTGATATAAAAATGTGAACCTCAAGGGAGTAGAGAAGTGAAGGGGTTATACAAGTCCAGATGTGGCATTGAGGCATGAAAAGCTTGCCTCTACCACCTCTCCCCAGCTTTGTGTAGGAAAATGGGCAGTACTCACTTAAGTAGCTACTGGAAAAGTCAGTTTTCAAGGAAGGCCAGGAAGTTGGATCAAGAGTCTATGTAGAGGATAAAGATGTAGGAGAGGTAGTTTGTAATAAAGTAGGCATCACAGAGGGTAACGTGGAATTGTTTTGGAAGGGTGGGGAAAGGGTCTGGTAGTGCAGAAGAGAAGAAGCCCTTTCATGAGGGTAGGAATAGGGAAAACAATACACACTGGAGGGTACTTAAATTGGGGGCAGTGACCAAAAATAGAAGTCATTTAAAAAATTTGTTTATTGTGTTTAGGTGAAAGTTTACAACTCAAGTTAATTTCTCATACAAAAATTTATACATATATTGTTTTGTGACACTAATTGCAATCCGCACAATGTGAGAGAATACTCCCCCTTTCCATCCCGGGTTCCCTGTGTCCATTCGACCAGTTCCTGTCCATTCCTGCCTTCTCATCCTGCTTTTGGACAGGAGCTGCCATTTGGGCTCGTGTTTCTGATAGAACTAAGAAGCACATTCCTCACGTGTATTATTTTTTGTTTTATAGTCCTGCCTAATCTTTGTCTGAAGAATGGGCTTCGAGAATGGTTTCAGTTCAGGGTTAACAGTGCATCTGGGGGCCATAGTTTTGGGAGTTCCTCCAGTCTCTGTCAGACCATTAGGTCTGGTCTCAAAAATGGCAGTAATTTGAGGCATGGTGGAATTTGTCTCAGAAGAGTCATAGAATAGACTCTGGGCTCCCTGGAGAAGTCTCTTCTTCTGAATCAAGTGGGCCCTGGAGAAAGTTCTAGCCCAAAGGAGGGCACGCTATAGAATCAGCCAGCCCCTATTTCTTGACACTCATATTTGCCTTGTTTTCCATGATGTCTTTAGTTTTCCTTTCTATTCTCTGCAATTCCTTCAGGTTTTGTCTGCAGCCTTCCTCTCTTCTCACTCTGTTCCGTGCACCTGGGCCTGATCATCAGTGCCCAGACTTACCACCTCCTGTCTGACATTTCTTCTGTGTTCCGGGTCAGATTATCTGACTGCCACCTAGATATCTTCACAGGCACCTTAAGCCCCAAACACTCATAACAGAACTCTTCTGTTTTCTCTGCAAAACCACCTCTTCCCCTTGCTCCCCCACCCCCTGCATCTCCTGCCATACTTTCATAAAGCACTTCATCATCTACATAGAAATCTTACAGTTATGCTAGATTCCTTGTCTCTCATCCATTTTCCCCTCCTGAATATTTCTTAAGTTTGTATCTTCCTTCACATTCTTACAGCCATTCACTGATACTAATTGTAAAGTTTCATGCCTAAACTATTAAATAAACTCCTGACTGGCCACTCTGCTTCCAGATTTACTTCTTTAAATTTGTTTTCAATGATACATCTGGATTGTATTATATAATAGAATCTCCTGATTAAAACCCTCCACTGTTTTCATCAAATTCACAGTGCTAATTGCAAACTCCTCAGTATTGTATATGAGGCTCTACAATTATCTGGCTGCTGTCCACCTTTCCAGTCTTACCTCCGGCACACCCTCAAATGTACTCTGTCCCTCCAGCTACACTGAACTGCGTGATACTTCTCTGAACTCCACATTCTCTAAATGGATATAGGGTAAAAGAACATTCCAGGCAGAATAAACCTTGGGAGAAAGTCGCAGCAATAGGAACATTCAGAAATGTCAAGAGATATAATTTAACTGGATTCCAAACTATAACTAGATGATAAGACATAAAATATCAGGATTGCTAATGACTGTTCTTCTTCCATAGAGCATTGCTTCTTTGAAATGTATTAGAAGGTTGTTAATTTTTCCCAAGGAGTTTAATTTTATGCACCCTACTGGGCTAAATATTTTTATTAGGATATACTTATCTAATACTGCTTTTAATAATTATTATACACATGACTTTTTCCTCATCTTTCCAAGTTTTATATAATCAGATTTTTTGATGTTGAGAGGCATATTGATTAAGAGGTACTCTTCACAGCATGTAACTTATAACAGACACCTTGCAAAAATGTGTGTGAGTTTGTATTTTTTCAAAGATAATGAGGAAAAAGATTTAAAATCTGTTCAAACATTTTCTGGCAAAAGGTACATGAATCGTGCCAATGGAATTGCATGTTGCATGCCTTCAATCTGTTTTTGAAATATTTGTAGATACAGGCAACATCTGTTCCACTGGACAGAGATGTACTGTAAGTGCTAATAACTTTGGAAAGCCTTGATTTTAAAAGTTTGTAGTTGGGAATTAAATATTTTTAAAACATATACATACTGAAGTTCTGTTCCTATGTGCTCTGAAAAAAAAAAATTTAATCCTAGAAATTATATAGAAAATATAAAATAAACAAAAGTCTAAAACTTAAAAAATTTTCTGAACTGATTGACTCGTGTGTTATATGCCCATTGGCAAACTATAATATTTCGGTGCAGCTCTCTTAAGCATAGATGGGGAGAGGTGAGAGAAGAAGACTAAAGGAACCCTCTACAAATATATAAAAGGAATTCCAACTTTTGGGCAAAAGCAAAGGCTGTGTAGTCCTGTGAGAAGATGATAGCAAGTAAAAACAAAATCCAAGAGTAAAGAAAATGAGTGAAAAGTATCACAAGACTGTGAAGAAACAGCAAATGATCAGATAGAGATTCTCAATTTTGCCAACACATGCAGGAGTCATTGTGGTTTCGGATTAGTTAACACTATAACTGTTTGCACACCAGCAGTAACCAGATTCATCAGCTTGAGTAATACTGTTTCATAAAAGTATAGCTCTGAATTAAACTTGAGGAAAATAAGATTCACTTTGTAAAAAAGCTGTTTCACAGATAAATTACATGCAATGGTAAGCTTTTCCCTTACTGGCTACAGAAGGAATGCCTTTGACAGTGGGCTGATTGTCATTAGGCAATATTTTTCAAATTTCAGGAAGCCATCCACTAGTGGGTCATGACATTTTTAAAATGATAACAGAATAGAAAAAAACGAAATTACATCACAAATAGTAGGGGTAAGAATTGTTGTGTTAAAATTTTGTTCTAAATGTGTTTGTATGAGAAATATATAAATGTATTTCTTTTTGTAGATCATAGTCAAAAAATTTGAAAGCCTCTATCAAAGGGCTACGTGGAAAATGGTCTACTCTCTTCTCTTTGGTAGCTCACTTAGTTGAAATTCAGCCTGAAAGCAGACCCCACACCTGATAAAGTATGAGTGTGACAGATTCCTCTGACAGCCAGAAGTACGGAAAAGTTGAGTTAGCCAAAAACAAATAATCTGAGGGAGGTGACAGAGAGTGGGTTGGGAATTGTAACTGTTGTCCTACCTCTAGAACCGGGAACACACAGACTGGGCTTTGGAAAAAGAAGGGGTACTTCTGTGCTCCTTCATGGAACTATCACCCCATTTCTTTAGACTCCACAAAAAATAATAGCAAGGGGATTCTTGGCTAGCCTTGTAATTAACAAGGAAAGTACAGCTGGTTAAGTATTATAATAAGCTCCGGAATGCATATTCCAAGTGTCTGGATGTTGGTCACACAGATGTTAAACATCTCATGTGATTTAGGAATTCATATGCATGAAGTAGAGAACAAAAGCCAGGCTTGTCTTATGAAGCCATAATTGTGTAATTGGGTGACAAATATAGTAGTACCTTGCTTATCTACCTTGATCAAAAAATGAGGTGTTCATTTTCATAAAGATGGTTGACCTGAGGAGGGGAACTAGGTGACTGGGAGACAGGTTAGGAGGGAGGCTTAATTTTCACTGCATACACTTTTGCAACTTTTAAATTTAAATCATGCATTTCACCAGTCCAGGTCTCAGAAAAGATGCAAAAATTGCCAAGAAAATTTATTTAGAAAAAGGAAAAAGATGGAGGATTTATACCATCGTATTTCAAAAAATACTATAAAAATATGGTAGTTAGAATTGTATGGTGTATATATGAAGGAGAACAGAGCCTATGATGAAGGGGTAATCTAAACCAGTAAGAATAAGATTGACAAATGGAGTTGGAAAAAAAAAGTTATATTTCTAACTTGGCGCAGAGACAAAAACAAATAAACAAAAACTGAAAGCATTCAAAGGAAATCTGGTTATAATCTTGGAATAAAGGAGACCTTTGAAAGATATAAAATCCGTATCATAGAAGAAACAGTTAATAAATTTGATATAAAAGTTAAAAATGTGAGCATGACAAAAGAATAATATTTCTACCCATATTGTTAATTCCTACCATTAATAAATTCAGAAACTTCGGAAGAAATAACTCAAAACTAAAGAAGGTGAAAGTTTAGGAGATAGGGGAAATCTGCAAAATGTTCAAGGCCTGCTATGTACCTGACACCATAATAAGGGCTTGATATAGACTATCCCATTTAATTTCAGAGGATCTTCATGAGACCTACAGAGAATATATTACTATCATCTTGCAGAAGAAACTTGCCTTTAATCACATATCAAGTAATTTGGGTGGAGTGGGATTCAAATCTAGTGCTTTCAGTGCCATCCTGTTTCCCTACAAAATAAAAAAAAAATTTTTAAATCCATAAGAAATTATGGCAAACTTCTTCAGTGCCATTTCTTTCCACTTTTCTCAGCCTCTTTTGGTTTCTTCCTGCTTCTCAACTCCTCCCCCTCCTTTCTCTCAAACACCTGACTCCATATGCCATCTTTGCTGCTTCTTGACAGGCTGTGAAGCACTGCTTGGCTAGGGAACTGCTCCCCCGGTCTGTGCTGCCCCGCTGGGAGGATCCCTGGGGGCTTTTTTTTTCTTTTTACTTTTTCTTTATTTTTCTTTTCTTTTTTCCTTTTTTTCTTCATTTCTTGGTTTCTCATCTCTTTCTATTTACCTTCTTTTCCTGTCCCCTGAATACCTGGTTCTGTGTGTCCTCTCCACACCTTCTAGTCAGGTTCAACTGCTCAGCTTGGGAGCTGCTTCCCTGGTCTGCACAGCCGTACTGGTAGGATCCCTGGGACATTTTTCAAAATTTTTTTTCTTTTTTGTTTTTCTTCATTTCTCGGTTTTTCATCTCTTCACTCCAATGGCAGGCTTCCTCAGCACTTTTTTTTTTTTTTTGGCCCCTGTATCTCTCTCCTCTATCTCTTCTTTTCCATATCCAACCTAGCTTCAGACATCACAATCTCCCCTTCCCCCTCCCTCCTACCTATCTGCACCATGTACTGAACATTGCATTCCCGAGCAGCACAGACACGGCCTACCAGAACCTGCCCTGCACTGACCCCGGACTCACCTTGTTGTCCCCAGTACATGCCACAAACAACTCATCCCAACCCCTCCTATTCAGCTGGACCTGCCCTGCTGGACTATAGCTGAGCGACTGGCCCTGCCCATTGGACAAGGAAGTGAAAAATATTCTGTCTACAGATGAGCAAACAACAAAGAGTGCACCAAGTAAAACAAAAAAGCAGGAAGAAACAAACAAATCTACAATCAAAAAATGAAGAAAATAACTACTGAATGTCCCAAAAATATCAGACAATATCAAAACATATAAAAATAAACAGGACAGGATGGTTCTAGTAGGCATCCAAAATAAAACAGCAGATAACTCCAGTAGAAGAAAAGGCACCAGAACTACCAGATAGGAAATTCAAATCTCTAATATTCAAAACTATCCAAAAAGCAGACAAGTGAAGAAGAAATAGATTCATGGAAACAGCAGATGAATTCATAGAAAATACAGACAAAAAAAATGGAAGAATTTAGGAAAATAGTATGGGAACAAAATGCCAAAATAAATTCACAACTAGAAATCATACAAAAACAACAATTAGAAATCCGAAAGATAAACAACAAGATTTCAGAAATGGACAGTGTGGGAGAAGGGCTGAGGAGCAGACTTGAAACTACAGAAGACAGGATCAGTGGAATTGAAGACAAAACACTTGGATACAACTTTGAGGAAAAATCAGAAAAGAGAAAAATGAAGAAACTCTGAGAATTATGTGGGATACAATCAAAAGCAAAAATTTGCAAGTGATCGGAGTTCCGGAAGGGGAGAAAGCAGAAGACACAGAGAGAATCATTGAAAAATTGCTGACAGAAAACTTCCCTAATATCATGAAAGATGAAAAGCTTACTGTCCAAGAAGCTCAACAAACCCCATATAGGATAGACCCCAAAAGAAAATCACCAAGGTATATCATAATTACACTCACTGAAACCAAAGATAAAGAAAGAATCCTGAGAGCAGCTCAAGAAAAACAAAAAGTCACATACAGAGGGGAAACAATAAGACTAAGCTCTGATTATTCAGCAGAAACCATGCAGGCAAAAGGCAATGGAATGATAGATATAAAACCTTGAAAGAAAAAAATTGCCAACCAAGAATAATATACACAGCAAAACTCTTATTCAAATATGATGTTGAAATTAGGCCATTTCCAGATTAAGGGAATATGTAAAAACCAAACCAAACTTACAATAATTATTAAAGGGAGTCATTCGGTTTGAGAACAAACATCAGACGACAGCATGAATCTAGGACACAAGATAGCACCAGGCACATACCAGCCTAGGAAATGAACTCTCAAGGACTATTCAAAACCAAAAGATTTACAGCAGGGAACAAGAGAGGTTAATCTGCAAATGACAACAACGTCAAAACAATAAAAGAATAAACGGTGTAAGTATAGAACTTTCTAGATGGAGAAGAAGGCAAGGTGATACCAAATAATAATAGACTGGTTCAAACCTAGGAAGATAAGGGTAAATTTCAAGGTAACCAGGAAGATAGTAAACAAACCTACTCATCAAATAAAGAAGAAAAACATAGTCTCAGTAAAAACAAAACTACAAAAAAAAAAAAAAAATGAAAAAACAAATCCACAAACAAAAGGAATTCAGCACAGGAGAGTAAGAGGCACAAAGAAATCATCAGCACTAGAAAAAAAAAAAAAGCACTACAAAATGACAGCAATAAACTCATACCTATCAGTAGTTACAGTGAATGCAAATGGCCTAAGTTTACCCATAAAGAGACAGAGAGGGACATAATGGATAAAAGACAGGATCCATCAATATGCTGTCTACAAGAGACACACCTTAGAAACAAAGACATAAATTTATTAAAGCTCAAAGGATGGAAAAAATGTATCAAGGAAACAGCTAGCAAAAAAAGAAGAAGTGACAATACTAATCTCAGATGAAATAGACTTTAAAACAAAATCTACTATAAAAGAAAAAGAAAGGCACTATATCATGATTAAAGGGACAATCCATCATAAAGGCGTAACTATAATAAATATCTATGCACCCAATGACAGAGCTCCAAAATACATAAAACAAACTTTAACAGCACTGAAAAGAGAAATTGACAGTTCCACTATAATAGTAGGTTATTTCAACACACTACTCTTGGTAAAGGACAGAACATCTAGAAAGAAATTCAACAAAGATACAGAAGACCTAAAGGACACAATCAGCCAAATTGAACTCATAGACGTCTATAGAACACTCCACCCAACAGCTGCAAACTACACATTCTTTTCCAATCCACATAGAACGTTCTCCAGAATAGACTACATCTTAGTCCACAAACCAACCTTCAACAAAATCCAAAACAGTGAGATAAAACAAACTATCTTCTCTGATCACAATGCCATCAAACTAGAAGTTAACAACAGGAAAAGCAAGAAGAAAAATCAATTACATGGAAACTAAATAACACCCTGCTTAGAAAACACTGGGTAATAGAAGAACTCAAAGATGGAATCAAAAAATTCCTAGAATCAAACGAAAATGAAAACACATCATACCAAAACCTTTGGGACACAGCAAAGGCAGTGCTGAGAGGGCAATTTATAGCAATAGCTGCACACATCAAAAAAGAAGAAAGGGACAAAATCAAAATATTAACTACACAACTCAAACAAATAGACAACAGCAAAAGAAGTCTACAGCCACCAGAAGGAAAGAAATAGTAAAGATCAGAGCAGAAATAAATGAAATAGGGAATAGAAAAAGAACCAACAAAACCAAAAGTTTGTTATTTCACAGGATCAACAAAATTAAAACAAATAGCCAGACTGACAAAAGAAAAACAGGAGAAGACACACATAACCCAAATAAGACATGAAATGGGGGACATTACAACATACCCCACTGAAATAAAAAGGATCATAACAGAGTATTATGAAAAACTACACTCCAACAAATTTGAAAACTTAGAGAAAATGGACATAATTTCTAAAAAAACACTACCTACCCAAACTGTCACAAACTGATGTTGAAAATCTGAACAGACCAATAAGCGAAGAGATTGAAAAGATAATAAAAAAACTCCCAACAGCAACAACAAAAAAAAAACACCTGACCCAGATGGCTTCACTGGAGAATTCTACCAAACATTCAGAGAAGAGCTTATACCAGTATTACTCAAACTATTTTAGAACATAGAAAAGGAAGAGATACTTCCAAATTCATTCTGTGAAGCCAGCATAACCCTGATACCAAAACCAGGCAAAGATGCCACAAAAAAAGAAAATTACAGACCAATATCTCTC
>NW_004443973.1:3505322-3508917 GCF_000243295.1 Trichechus manatus latirostris | reverse complement strand
AGGTATGCAAGGATGGTTCAACATTAGAAAATCAATCAACATAATCCACCACATAAATAAAAGAATCACATGATCATGTCATTTGACACAGAAAAGACATTTGACAAAGTCCAACATCCATTCCTGATAAAAACTCTGAATAAAATAGGTATAGAGGGGAAATTTCTCAACTTAGTAAAGGGCACCTATGCAAAATCAATGGCCAACATAATTCTTAATGGAAAGAGGTTGAAAACATTCCCCTTGAGAACAGGAACAAGACAAGGATGTCCTTTATCACCGCTCCTATTTAACATTGTGCTGGATGTCCTAGATAGAGCAATAAGACAAGAAAAAGAAATAAAGGGTATCTAAACTGCTAATGAAGAAGTAAAACTGTCCGTATTTGCAGATTATATGATACTCTATATAGAAAACCCAAAGGACTCCACGAGAAAACTACTGGAACTAATAGATTCAGCAGAGTAGCAAGATACAAGATAGACATACAAAAATCTGTTAGATTCCTATACACCAATAAAGAGGATGACAAAGAGGAAATTAGGAAACCAATACCATTTATAATAGCCCCTAAAAAAAAATAATACTTAGGAATACATCTAACCAGGGATGGAAAGGACCTATACAAAGAAAACCACTGCAAGAAACCAAAAGAGATCTACATAAATGGAAAAACATACCATGTTCATGGATAGGTAGACTCAACATTGTGAAAATGACAATTCTACCCAAAGCAGTCTATAAATACAATGCAATTCCAATCCAAATGCAACATTCTTTAAAGAGATGGAAAAATCAATCATTAACTTTATATGGAAAGGGAAGAAGCCCTGGATAAATGAAGCACTATTGAAGAAGAAGAATAAAGTAGGAGGACACACTACCTGACCCCAGAACCTACTATACAGCTACTGTAGTCAAAATAGCCTGGTACTGGTACAATGACAGATACACTGACCAATGCAACAGAATTGAGAACCCAGATGTAAATCCATCTACCTACGGTCACTTGATCTTCAACAAGGGCCCAAAGTCCATCAAATGGGGAAAAGACAGTCTTTTTAACAAATGGTGCTGGCAAAACTGGATGTCCATCTGCCAAAAAATGAAGCAGGACCGATATCTCACACCATACACAAAAACTAATTCAAAATGGATCAGAGACCTAAATATAAAACCAAAAACTATAAAGATTATAGAAGAAAAAATAGGATCAATGCTAGAGACCATAATACATGGCATTAACAGGATACAAGCGATAGCTAACAACATGCAAACTCCAGAAGATAAACTAGATAACCGAGATCTTCTAAAAATTAAACACTTATGCTCATCAAAAACTTCACCAAAAGAGTAGAAAAAGAACCTACAGACAGCAAAAAAAATTTTGGCCACTACAAATAAGACAAAGATCTAATCTCTAAAATCTACAAGAAAATCCAACACCTCTACAAGAAAAAGACAAATAATACCATTAAAAAATGGACAACAGAAATAGACACTTCACAAAAGCAGACATTTAAGCGGCTAACAGACACCTGACAAAATGCTCACGATCACTAGCCATTAGAGAAATGCAAATCAAAACCACAGTGAGATTCCATGTCACCCCAGCATTACTGGCATGAATCAAAAAAAAAAAAACAAAACAGAAAATAACAAGTGTTGGAGAGGCTGCGGGGAGATTGGAACACTTATGCACTGCTGGTGGGAATGGAAAATGGTACAACCATTTTGGAAAACGATATGGCGCTTCCTTAGAAAGCTGGAAATAGAAATACCGTATGATCCAGCAATCCCATTCCTAAGAATATATCCTAGAGAATTAAGAGCCGTCACACAAATAGATGTATGTTCATTGCAGCATTGTTCACAATAGCAAAAAGATGGAAACAACGTAGATGCTCATCAACAGATGAATGGATAAACGAACTATGGTACATACACACAATAGAGTACTACACAACAATAAAGAATAATGATGAATATGCGAAGCATCTCACAATTTAGATGAATCTGGAGGGCATTATGCTGAGTGAAATGAGTCAATCACAAAAGGACAAATAGTATATGAAACTACTACTATAAAAACTCATGAAAAGGTTTACGCACAAAAAGAAACAATCTTTGATGGTTATGAGGGAGGGGAGGGGTGAGGATGGAAAAACACTAAATAGAAAATAGATAAGTGGTAACTTTGGTGAAGAGTAAGACATTACACAATACTGGGGAAGCCAGCACAACTTGTTCAGGGTTAGGTCATGGAAGCTCCCTGAGGGACCAAATTACTGGGCTGAGGGCTGTGGGAACCATGGTCTCAGGGAACAGCTAGCTCAACTGGCATAACAGTTTATAAAGAAAATGTTCTACATTCTACTTTGGTGAATAGCATCTGAGGTCTTAAAAGTCTGTGAGTGGCCATCTAAGATACTCCAATGGTTTCACCCCTTTAGGAGCAAGAAAAAATGAAGAAAACTAAGGACACAAGGGAAAGATTAGTCCAAAGGACTTATAGACCACAACTACCATGGCCTCCACCAGACTGAGTCCAGTACAACTAGATGGTGCCCGGTTACCGCCACTGACTGCTCTGACAGGGATCACAATAGAGGGTCCCAGACAGAGCTGGAGAAAAATGTAGAACAAAATTATAACTCAGTAAAAGACCAGACTTACTGGCCTGACAGAGACTGGAGAAACCCGGAGAGTATGGCCCCTGGACACACTTATAGCTCATTAATTAAGTCACCCCTGAGATTTACCTTTTAGCCAAAGATTAGACAGGCCCATAGGACAAAACAAGACTAAAGGGGCACACCAGCCCAGGGTCAAGGACTAGAAGACAGCAGGGGACAGGAAAGCTGTTAATAAGGAATCTAAGATCGAGAAGGGAATGTTGACATGTCATGGGGTTGTTAACCAATGTCATAAAACAATATGTGTATTAACTGTTTAATGAAAAGCTAGTTCTGTAAACCTTCATCTAAGGTACAATTAAAAAAAAAGAAATTATGCCAAAAATTGCATGAGTGCTAAAATGATTAAGCAGCTAGAATTTGGTGGATTATTTTAACATGGAAAAAGCAATCAAACTGACACTCAAAAATAGTTAGTGCATCTCGTGGTAGAAAACAAAGAAAAAAAAAGGTGGAAACAGGAGACTCATTAAGAGGTTGTTGAAATGATTTAGCAGAGTTCAGTTAGAGGCTGGGCCATTATTCAAGGGGTGAAGTGCAAAATGTTACAAAGTACAAAATAGCAGCATATAGAACCATATTCAGCTGGAAGAGTGATCATCTGAGTCTGTTCCCAAGAATTTAAGCTAGGCTACTGGTATAGTGACAGCACAGGTCTGGTTAGTATAGAAGTAGTGGTAACCAGCTAAAAATGTGACCTATCTAAGACTGTCTCTTGTGAAGCCACGTAAGTTGTCACTAATCTCTATATGCCTCCATTCTGAATACTGGGTGCAATGATTTTGTGTCTTGGGAAAGTTCCTGGCCCATCGAGTATAATTAGAAGCCTTAACAAAGGAGTTTTCTGGGAAAAATTTGGGGTCTTCATAGTAGCCTGTTGCTTTAAAAAAAGACTGAAT
>NW_004443973.1:3477945-3498910 GCF_000243295.1 Trichechus manatus latirostris | reverse complement strand
CTATCAGGTAGTTCTAGTGCATTTTCTTCCGCAGGAGAGTCATCTGGTGTTTTATTTTGGATGCCTACTGGAACCATCCTGTCCAGTTTTTGTAAATGTTTTGATATTGTCTGCTCTTTTCGGGGCATTCAATAGTTATTTTTCTCGTTTATTGATTGTAGATTTGTTTGTTTCGTCCCTTTTAAAAAAAAAATTTGACTATGTCTGAGCAGGCGGACTGTGTGTTCTTTGTTGTTTGCTCATCTGTGTGCTCAATACTTTTCACCTGCTTCTCCAACTGGCAGGGTCAGTCACTCAGATATGGTACAGCAGGGCAGGTCTAGATGAAGAGGAGTTACTGGGATGGGTTGTTTGTGGTACTTACTACAGCCACCAGGGAGGGTCGGTAATCAGTGCAGGGCAGGCTCCAGTAGGCCATGCCTCTGCTGCTTGGTGGTGTGATGTCAAGCGCACGGTGCAGATAGGCAGGATGCTGCAGGGAGACTGTTATGTGTGGAGCTAAGATGGATATAGGAGAGAGGAGAGAGGAACAGGAGCCAAAAACATACAAACAAACAAAAAAGAATGCTAGGGCAGCTTGCCATTGGAATGGAGAGATGAGCGACTATGAAATGGAGAAAAACAGAAAGGGGAAGAGGAAGAAAAGAAAAGAATTAATAAATAAAAATCAGAAAGGTTAAAGAACCGCAAAATTCCCAGGGATCCCACCGATGCAGCTATGAGGTCTGGGGAAGTCGCTCTCAGGTGTTGCAGTACAGCCTGGCTAGAAGTCATAGAGGTATACAACGCTTGGTATTCAGGGATCAGAAAGAGAAGGAAGATACAGAGAGACGAGAAATGGTTGTTTTGTCTCCCGCTGGACGCTCTGTGAGGCTGCTTTCTCATACCCCCATTTGCTGGTCTCCAATAGGAGTCCAAGATGGTGGCTCCGTGCTGCGTTAGCTGGTAGGGGACCTCTGCATGAATCTCTCCTCACTCTCCATTCTCTGTCAGTTTTCTCACTCCATTTGGTGATTGGCTGAGTTGTTTATCTCTTCATTTGATGTTTTAGGGTTTCAGGATTGTTGTATTCTCTGTTCGGCTTAGTTTTTCGGATGTTTGCTGTGGAGGGATGATGTGGTGCTTCTGCCTAGAGTGCCATTTTTTACAGATGTCGGAAGATAAGATCCTATTTATCAAGTTAGTACAGATAATAAGATTTTTTTTCAAAGTGTTTTATTTTTTATGTTAATAAGAGTAATTCTGAAGTGTATATATTGTTTTAAACAGTCAGTGTCAGCCCCTACCTGATAAATCAAGAGCTGAAGTCCTTCAGTCTACTAGATTAACACCACCCAATACATTAGACAGCTCTTTCGAAGTCCTGCAGTGGTTTAAAGACGCTGGTGAGCTTTGCAATGAATGTGGCTATTCAAAGTATGAAAATTGGGGTACCTAGAGTAAGGTCTTGGCCCAGCATATCCACTAAAATATGCAAACTTGTCAATAACCTCACTCTTATTTGCCTCATTTGTGTAACTTGATGGATGCCTTAAATTTTGGTTTGCTTTACTCCACGGGAAATGGCACCCCATCCATTTGGCCTGAGCCCTTGCTAGTGTATGGTTCTTTCCAGTCTCTCAGGTGACTTAGTTCTGCATCCGAACCCACAGCCAGCAGTTGGATTAGGCTTTAACGTGAACTGACAGCCCGGAATCCAGATACTGCTAGCCCTTGTCTATTTCCATGTTTGCTCAGTCCCCATGGTCAATGTGATTTAGACTGATGGCTCAACTCTTCGAAAAGGGACATCCTTCACACGTGTGACCAGCCCCAACCAATAAATAGGAGGGGGAATAAAAACCATTGCTTGAATTGAATAAAAAGGCACCATTAAAATCTTGGTGTTTGGTTATTATGGTGCATAATACCACCAATATAAGCATGTAAAAATATTTATATTGATGAATGATTAAAAACTTTTTTTTCATTTGTATAGTATGTTAAGGCCAAGAGGATTCTTAGCTGTTTCCACTTTGAACATCTGAGTTAGAATTAGTGTTTGTGGGTTAACATTTTGGCCTAATGAAGGATGCTGCCTAATGTGAACTAAACAGAGTTTTCCATTTAAAAAATTGGAAAGTAAATATAAAACAATGTGCTTATATTTGTGAGATTAAAGCCGTCTAGAATGGGGAGAAAAGAATAAAAAGAATGAGTTAAGCTTTGCTCCTGCAATAAAAGACCTAGAAAGTAGAGATTCCTGGGTTTTTTTGTTTTTTTTTTTCTTTTTGAAAATACAGTCTAGTGCTTTGAGTGGTTTCTTTCTCAACGCATAATTGATTCTTGGAATGACATCCACTTTGAGTGTGGACAGTTGTGCCTCTGGGACAGAAGAGTTGTTTCTACCTTTGTCGTTTTGTACTACACCTATAGTACGAGAACTATTTTCTCCCAGAATTACCACTTAAAAGACCTACAAAGCTAAACATTGTCATTTTGTATGTTTATAAAAGACAAAACAGCCTTTCTACTATAAACCATCAAGAAGAAAAAGGCAATTAAATGAATGGCATCTTTATCACTGGGAATATCCACAAGTCATTAAAAATCGAGGCATTTATAATATTTAAGGATGCAGTTAAAATGGTGGCATGCCAAAATTTTTTTAAAGGATTCAAAAATAAGATTTTGCAGACTAGCAAAATTGTTAGAGGAACATTTTAAAAGGATACAGATACGAAAACGTTTTCAAAGTATTTTCTTATCTCTTTCCTTTTTGAGAAGAGACCTTGTATAAAAGATAGAACAAAATGTGCCTCATATAACCAATGCATACTGGAAAAGATAGGTTATGCATTAATTTTGACTAAGTAGCTTTTTCCTCTTAGCTATAACAATAAATCATCATTGTTCTTTACTTTACAATTGATTTATAATTCTCATGAGCCAAGATGTTAGATTTATCTAGCTATAGATAAAATGCAAAATCATATAACTTCAGTGAAAAAATTGTGAATCATATAATTATCATGGCTGGAAAAAAATCAGAAACTAAGGCTCATTTAATTAATTTATTTTTTTTTTTCTTTTTCTTTCCCTGGGTTTTATGGGTGAATTTAGTGATTATGAAATCAATATGACCAATAATGACAACTCAAGAAATAAATAAATTATAATTAAATATACTATAAGCAATAAATTACTTCAGTGCACTAATGTACTAATGTATAAGAACTTCTTCTCATTCCCTCAAGTTAAAATTCTAATCTATATACCAAAATTTTATTTTAAATTGTCCCCTAGTATAGATATTATATCTATGTCAGCATTCCAAGTTGTCAAAATCTTCCAAATTTAATGTTTTTAAACCTGAAGTTTGTTAACCTAAGTATCTGGAGAAAAAAAAAAAATTATCGTGTTGGCCAATTCATCGTTAGATTTTATCATAAATTATTATTTACAAGAGATTTGATTAGAATGTTACACTTTCCTATAATTATAATAATAAAGATAATATCCTAAAATTTTTATAGCTTTCTTTCAGAATTTTTCAGGGGATTTTTACATGAATAAATATATTTTCCTACTAGAGAAATAGTATATTAAACCTTTCACCTAAACATCTGAGACTTTAAGAAGTAGTAATACCATCCATAAAATAATTCACTGTAAGTTTCCTAAAAACATTTTTCCTACTGCATTTCTAATTCAACCTGAAAAAAATGAATTTGCACACAATTTTTAGAAGTTCAACTATTCAATAATGTATAATAAAGGGGCATTTTTCTCATGTCATGCTCACAAAATCAGTATGAGCCATTATATCCCCTCTCTGCATAAGAGAAAATGGAAATCCAGAGAGCTCATGCTTTGCCTCACCATATAGATACAAAACAGGCTCAATATCCATGTCTCCTAGTTTGCTGATATTTTCATTTCAAATTAACTCGTATTCACAGTTTCATACCTGAAATAACTATGGTCTTGGAAAAAAGTTAAAATAAAAATAGCCTTTAATATTGATATTATACTTCTATGATCACCATCATCTAATGCCTTATCGTTTTGGTAGGAACATATGGATATTTAACAAACTAGCAAATATTATTTTGTTGTAGAAAATAAAAATTAAACCTATAAACAAGATGTTAGTGCTTTATTCAAAGTTTTTTTCTATTTCTAGATTATTTTTAATAATATAGCTTAAAGCATAAGCTGATCCTTAGAAAATATTTGGCATTTTAAAAATTTGTTGATATATGAATCACTTATGAAGACTTGTATTTGTATAGCAAGATGCCTGGTAAGCTAAGCTTTTCCTTTTCAAGCAAAGAGTCAATTTTAAGTCAATTTTCAGGAGTTATGTTGAAGGAAAATGTTCTCAGGGGCTAAGTATGAATGGATTGGTTGAATGTAAATAACAGGGAATTGTAAGACCTTTAAGGAGAATAGAGTGCACATCCCACTTAAAAGCACGCAAGCACAAAAATTTCAAAATACTGGTCTAGTCAAACTAAACAATCCTAAGGCTCTCTTCAACTGATAGCTACCAGTTTGGGACTTTTGTTTACCTAAGATTCAGAGAAAACAAGCCATCCTGGAGTATTTATTCTTTGTAGAGAGTCACTGGACTGACTCCTCCTATTTTACAAATGCCAGCTGGGTACCAATTACTCTGGGGGAAGAGTATAAAACAACTTTTTTTAAAAAAAAAAAAAAAAAGGCAGCTACTCCCAATATCTCCCTTGAAATGTAGGACTCATCACAGGAAAGGAGGAGAAAATTTGCCTTTCAATAGAGGAAGCTACTGGAAAGAGAAGAAATTTCAATGTAACTTATTACCTCTTTTCCTGATTTGAAATAGTCTGATGTGGGCTCAAAGGTAGAAGAGGACAGCAAGGACTGCAAAGAGGATCTTGCCATGATATAAGGGAGAATCACAATGCCAGGACCTAGAAGTTCAAGAGTATAAAGCTGAGACAGGAAACCCCTTCAACCAAGCTATACCCTTGTCTCCTTGTTTACATATAAAACAAGTGTTCTACACATGAATGTGATGTAAAAAAGCTATAACCTTGGATTGTCCACTCTTGCAGACAGAAGACAAGCTGCTCCGTCACTTGCCATGTGAGGGAGTAAAGTCCTTCTGAGCACCATTTTCAGTCAAGACATGCTTTTCTGGTTTGTGATAGTATCTCAGCTCTGGCTCTCCACCGACAAAGAGCCTTCAGACTGGACTCCTTTTCCACTCAACTGTGAGACCAATAACCACCACGCTCAGCCTCTCCCTCCACCCTTCCACCCCTAGCCTATGTTTATTTTGATACCACCTACCCATGTCAGAAGGAGCCCTGGCGGTGCAACAGTTATGCACTCAGCAGCTAACTGAAAGTTTGGCAGTTTGAACCCACCCAGCAGCTCCTCAGGGGAAAGACCTGGCAATCTGCTCCTGTAAAGATTGCGGCCTAGAAAACCCTACAGGGCAGTTCTACTCTAGAACACTTGAGGTCACTATGAGTCGAAATCGACTCCATGCCACCTAACAACAGCCATTTCAGCTTTAGCTTCTGCTCACTCTGACTCGAAGGTTTCTCTTCATTTCTGGCACACAAGTCTCTCTCTCTTGGATTCATTATTAGCCGTGTGTTCAAAACACTGGTTATATTTTAGCCAATATGTTCATATATTGGTAACAAGAGACACAGCTTTCTACATGGGCTAAAATTTTGTCATGGGAACTGAAATTTTCTTAAATATCTGAGAGGCTGTGTTTATAACTCTGGAAATTATGAGTGGTAAATAATTGTGTAGATTCATTTCTGTGTCAATGTACCCTTAGTACTCCGATGAAAAATAAAAACCCTGGTTCTTTGTATGTCAATTTTTTACCTATTGTCCTTGAGGATGTGCTTTTAAATGCCCCATTTCTAAATCTTCCACGGATGTTTCATGCTTGTTTTGTGAATTGTTGATATTTCATAGCCCTATGAATATAAATTATTATTCCAAAGATCCTATGTCATATTCAGTGTCACTGGAGTCTTAGGCTTATTTTACTGTATGTCAAAGTACCAATAAAATATACTCCCAAAAGCTCTCACTAAAGATATCTTAGAATAGAACCTCTTAATAACAGCAAAAGATAAAAATACTTGGAGGGGATTAAAATGCACAGGGGGACCCCAGATCAGAGAAAGAATGCATTTATAATTGGATAATTTCTGCAAAGCTCAGTACAAGTTGGATAGAGGGATTGTCTTCCTGCCTTTGCCATGCCAGTCCTGCAGTGCCCCTGTGAGAGTCCTTTCCACTAGAGCCTACATCTCCAGTTGTCATTAAACATTTGGCTGAACATATTCAACATTTGTTAGATTATTATAACCAACTTTTTTTGAAAGGGAATATCCCCCAAAGTCATATATATATATATATTAGTTTCAGCTGTTTTTTTAATGGCTTTATACCAAGAATACTAATTATGAAGGGAAAATGTCTAGGTATTTTTTCCGAAGAGCACACTAATTACACTTTGAGAATATGCTAAAACTATCATGTGTAGATTTGACAGCCACTCACATAGCTTATGTCTACACAATGTCAAAGTAATAGGTTAATTAAACATACCCTTCCATAAAACTTACTCATTTTAATGAATAAACCAGTTATCTTTGCCATCCTGTATAGACAAAGGGACTGATTAACTGACTCTTGCTTAAAGGCATATCTAAGAGTAGTCTACATTATTTTTTACCTTCTGTATGAAAGCCACTTTGGAGTGTTGTCTTGGTTTCAGAATTAAAACCATGATTGATGTACCTATTATTCCTTTATGATACATATAACAGTGATTTAGAACAAAAAGAATACATTTGGGCATTCTTTATTCAAGTTTAGAAAGAGGTAAAATCAAGTACTAGATAAGAGCCCAAACTCCAGAGTTAGGCTGCCTGGGTTCAGTCCACTTAGTAGCTGTGTGACCTTGGGAAAGTTACTTCATCTGTGAGAAGTTTCTTTTTGATTATAATAGTGTAAGGTTGTTATAAATATTACATAATTACAATTATATATAAAGTGCTTGAAACAGGGCCTGGCACATGAAAGTGCCTTCAAACTAACTCATTTCCCACATACTTAGGACTGTGAGCTCATTCATTCTTTTTCTCCCCCACACATTATAGTTGTAAAAAATTATGTTTCACAAAACTGTGCTACTAAACATAGCAGCAAGGTCACATTTATTTTATCTTTACTCACCATTCCTTAGTAAGGGACATGCTCAGAACTGAGCTTCATTAATTAAAGAAGACACTAGGTTGGACTTGTGCTTGTTTAGTACTGCTCTCTCTAAATTCCAGCATCAACATTCCAATCCTTTGTGATAGTTATCAATTTGAGTACCTTTTATTTTTAAGGTGTTAAGCAGCAGATTAATAGAACTCCTTGGAAATCATATATCCCAGTTGTCCCCCAATCACTCCTTCCTCCAAAATATCAATAAAATAAGAAAAAATAAATAAACCTAAAACAGAACATTTTCCTATTCATTTTCAAAGGTTCACTCGCAATGCCACTTTCCCCTCCCTCCAAATACACAGCATGGAATCTACATTTCTAAAAGCTGGAAATGGTATTATTGTATTGTTAATTGTGATCAGTAACATTAAATATTACCAACATTTGAGATAAGGCTTCTTTACTGCTGTAGAATTCATGACCCCTTTTCTTTTTCATTCTTATAACATGAGTAAAAAAAATACTTTAGGTAATAAAGTAATGACTTAGTTTAGTGCCCCGTACTGTAAATATTCCACTCTTTAGTACCAAGTAGCATAAACAGATATATGCTGTATGATTCCATTTTTAAAAACTCTAAAACAGGCAAAACTAATCTATAGAGATAGAAATCAGGTCAGGTGCCTGGGAAGAGTGACTGGAGGGAGCTTGACTGCAGAGGGCACATGGGAACTTTTTAAGGTGCTGGAAGTGTTATATGTCTTAAAAGGATTGGTGAAACTCGTTTGAAAGTACATATACTTTGACTCTTGGAACTGTACGCTTAAAATGTGTGCATTTTACTTTATATAAATTATTTTTCAATAAAGATTATTTTAAAAAATAAAGCAAAATTTCTAAATGAGTAAGGTGATAGTTGAAAATGCATATATCTCAAGGGCACTAACAGAAGTGGAAAAGGGGATATCTGATGGATAAAGCCAATTCATCTAATATGTTAAGAGTATAAACTGATAATTCATGCTTCTGGTGGGCACCACTATAAAACTGAATACATGATGTTCTGCAAACCTGAGCCAGCAGTTTACTAAAAGTAAGTAATCCTCAGTTTAAAGGCAATTAGCAATTAGGCATAAAGTATAATTGCTGTTGCTCTATTTGTAGTCACGTAAAATTGTAGTATGATTAGACTAATTGAAAAGTGTAAAAAATCTGTTGTGTAAACTCTATTTAAGGATCTCTCTCTGTGCAGAAGAGATATTAGCAAGTTAAACTGGAGCAACAAAAATAAGAATCATCAATACCTATCCTGAAGCTTCCTGACCATCATCAAGTTACTAAAATTACCAGAGGTTTCATCTACTGCTCAGACAAGAGTACTGTGGCTTTCCACAGCTAGATTTCTTAGTCATAAAGAAGTCATACATCTCTCAGATACTAGTAGACTCTCTTAAAGACATTCCTGGGTGGTTGCCACTGAAAGCAGTTGCTAGAGCCAGATGTGAGTGTCCAGGGTGTTTACCCAGACGAATTTGAAGGCTCATTTGAGACAGGGTCACTGTGGTTGTTCAGACACTGATCATCTCTAACTGAACCATTTCAGTGAATTTCTAATTTAGGTCATCCTCCATGCTGTATCAAAGTTGTCTCTCTAAAACACAAATTTAATCATGTTAACTTGAGCTAACTCTCCTATTGCTTTCAGGAGAGTCCCAATCTCTTTTTCACAGCATGCATGGCCCTTCACACTATGAGCCAAGCCAATCTTTCCATTCTCATCTGCCACCACATCTTTCCACAAATAATTCTCCGTTCAGTCTGAATTCCTATTTGTCAATTATGCCATGTTCTTTATAAATCACTTCCTATTCCCAAAACTCCTCAGATGCTTGGAAAATGCTTAATTATCTGTCCACACACAGGTCAAATGTCACATCCTGTGTGAAAATTTTCTGACTCTCCCAAAAATGTTCCCTTCTTCCCAGTTGCCACCTCACCTTCTACAATACCTCCATTGTAATATTTATAGCATCTTATTTTAATTACATGTTAACATGCCTGTCTCAACTACTGTGTGTTGATCTACTTAAGGCCAGGAACTGTGCCTCCTTTATCATTCACTTTTTCCCAGCACCATCCATAGTGCATGAAACTCAGTAACAACTAAATAAATGTTTGCTAAAGAGTGAATGTCTGATCAGAGATAAATCTCTTCCCTTTAGGGGTCTGAAGAGTATGGACTCACCCACACCAAACCAGTCTCTTCCTGTCCATGCACCAAAGACTTCCCTTTGTCTAGGTCAGAGAATAGACAGAGCTTCACTCTAAAGGAGCCTCTCTCCTCTGTCAGTTTACAGGGATCTTGATGTGACAGGGACACAGAATCTAAAGACCTTGTGCTTTGGAAAACCAACCAAGTTTATCCTTATAGCTACTATGGTCATAATTAGGTCAGATTTCACTTTAGAAAAATGATTATAGGAAGATTTCTAAATCAAAACTCTACATAAGAAAAAAATTTTCATGAAAACACTAATCATTCCCTGTATTCAAAAGTAGATGGTCTCCAAAATGGACACTGGATACTCTTCAGACACTGAAGGAATGACATACTTGACAGCTTTGGTTACTAATGAGAAAAAAAGACCAGTAAGCCAAAGCTATGAATGTCTAGTGGATTAAAAAAAAACGAAAACCAAACACACTGCCATAAAGTTGACTTCAACTCATACCAACCCTGTAGGACAAAGTAGAGCTGCCCCATAGGGTTTCCAAGGCTGTAAATCTTTACGGAAGCAGACTGCCACATCTTTCTCCTGCGGAGGATTAAAAGGGTTGGTAAAAGAAATTTTTTGCACACAAGAAATTGAAGTTGTTTAATGCCAGTGCCAGCTGATGGAAATTTGAAGCATAAGGTTGATTCCTTTGCATCCTCAAAAATTGCACAGTTTAAGCAAATCCTCACATTGATTTAGAAGCAAAGAGTACTGCCCTGCACACCATGAATATACTGCCAATGGACAGATTATACATGTGTCCATTCAGAGAAAAAAAACACAACATACTCCTTTTCCCACAGCTAACATTGTTTCAGTTCCTACTTGGGAACACATCCAATGCCTGGGAGACAAGGTTGTTCTCACATGAATTAAAAGAAAACCATTTTTGTTATAAAAATCAAAAAACGACTGGAGGAAGGAAACATCCTACTCATTGACACCTCTATAAATTCACAAAAGACTGCATTGTGCTGTTCTTAGTAATTATTATTAAGCATTTGTATAGAATTTTATATTTACAAAGTGCTTTGTAGTCCTTTATATTATTATTCTTCACAGCAGTCTTATGAGGTAGGTTGGTATTGTTAAATCTATTTTACCCTACTTCAGGAGGTCCCTCTTTTAAGTACTTTGAAATAAACCTTGAAGAATCAAAACCCTTCAGAGCGTCTGGAAGAACAAGGTGAAAAAAACCCCATGGTGAAAGTTTGTGTTAAAAAAGAAATCCCAAAGGGTGCCTGTGTGCTAGTAAAGGAGATCAAAGACCAAAAAGGGAGCTGGAAATTGCATCAATTTGATTTGGAAATAATGGACAGCCTGAATATAGGGAGATGCATGGACTAAGCTGGGTAGGGAGCCGATTTCCACCTTAGGGTTTTTCTAGAAAATCTGGTCTCACGTATTGATAAATTGTTAATAAGCCAAATATTTTGTGTATGATATACAGACATGATTGATGAATGCCCTTCATGTTCATTCTTTCTGTTTTCATACCATACCACATACAACCATTAATGATGAAGTGCAGTGTAATTAGTTATTGAGTTCTGTTATATATCCAAGCATTAACTAATCAGTATTCAGAAAGAATTTTTTAAATTTTTGCATAGCCTTGAAAGATAAGCTTTATATTTTGTGCATTTAATATTTGTATGGAAAATTTGAAGAATAAATAAAAGTTTTGAAAAGCTGGAAAATTTTATCCATACTTCAAATACTCAAGATAATCACTATTAAAATTTTCATATTTCCTTCATATCTTTTGTCTAAGTATATTTTATATTATTCTGGTCATATAATGCATACATCTCACATACTCCTTTTTTTCTTAACATTTTAACGTAAGTATTTTTCTGTGTTTTGCATAACAAACACTTATGACCTGCAATACTTCTAAGTCTGCAAAAATTTAGTGAGTCCTAGAAGCACAAAGATCTTAGCATTACCCTAAAAGAGCATTACCTTAAAAATAACATTACTTTTAAAATCTGATATGATGACTTGAACCTTCCCAGGAATCGCAGAAAACTGTCAAGATCTTCATGTAATGGATCATCATCTCATGGCCTTAAATATCATCAACATGCTGATAACTTCCAAACTATATACTCCTGTCTCTCTTCTGAACACGGTACTTCTATATCCAGCTGCCCACTTTCCATTTGAAGGTTTAATGGGTGTCTCAAATCTAAAATGTCCAAACTTAACTCTTGTTTTCAGCTCCCCCACCCTACTAAACCTGATCCATTAGATCCTCCTGTTTCAGTTAATAAAAACTTTTTTATGCTTCCAGCTTCTCAAGCCAAAACTAGGATTTATTCTTCATTTCTCTCAAACCCCAAACCACTTTTGTTAGCAAACCCTGTCATCTCTACTTCCAAAATCTATCCTCTTCCATAACCCCTGCTGATACCACTCAGATTCAAGTTAGCAATCTCAGTCTGAATTATTTCAATAGAGACTTCTATCTGATCTCTCTGTTTCTGCCCTTGCTCCCTTTAGAACTGTCCTCAATCTAGTAGCTAGAGGAATCTTGTTAAAACTTGTCAAATTACAGCTCTCCCTTGCTCAAAACCTTGTAGTGTACGCCTAAGATGGCAGCTTAGTCACACACACCATTCCATCCCCCTACAACAAGGAATGAAGAAACAAAGTGAAATAGATACAGATGACAACCTGGGAATCCAGAACAGCAAACGAAAGGGTAAAGAATTAGATCGAACACCAAAGGGAAGGAGAAACTGAATGAAAACAGTAAACGAGGAGACTTATGGATTGTAGGCACCCTGCCAGCCGTCCCAGTGCAAGCGTGGCCATCTTGAGACGAAGTGAGCAGTGTTTCCAGGTGAGGAGCACAGGAAAGCAACTTCACAGAATCCCCAATGGGAGACAGGGATACTGTGTAGACAAACCCAGAGCAAAGCCACGTGAACAGAACATGAGCTAGATCTATGGATCTAAGAAGGAAAGGTACAGGAAGGTGGGTGAGAGCACTAGGGATCCAGGCAACCATAGAGCAGGAAGGGAGCCAGAAAATAGGGACCGAACTACTCACCAGCAGCAATCCCTGATCATTTGGGCAGGTAGCACTCATGGACGGGAGGATACTTGGAACGGCAGCTAGAGATCCCCCACCAGACTGGACTCTAGGCAGCACCCCCTCCTCTCATTTGGTTGGGGCCAGGTCCTGATCACCATCTGCACTCTGCCCCTTTTCTGCCCCCACTCGCCCTCCTGGTGACCAGCAGTGTGTTCCCTCTCCCCGCCCCGGTGATCTCTGGTGCATGCTACCATGCGATTGGACTGGCGACCAGAGGCTCACACCTGCCCCGCCCACCCCTACACCACCCCACATGCCCAGTGATCTGCAGCTCCTGCTCCTGCACCATCAGATCAGTGACGAGGCTCACACCTGCTCTGCCCACCCCCACACCACCCTGCCTACTTGGCGACAAGAAGAGCAAGCTCCCATGCCACCTGCCTAGTGACCCACATACCCTCGCCCTAACTGCTGAGCAACTGGTGCCCAACCCAGCAACCAGTGAGAATGCTCCCAGCACCCATGCCCAGTGACCAGCTGGACAGGCAAATCACCTCATCAGCAGTGCCAGTCACATCCTAACAGGTGCCATCTGCTCTGTTAAATGATGAACAGGAGATCCTAGTGCCCTCATCCAACGTCTGCCCAGCTGCAGTGTTGCACATCCCACACCTAAACAGTTCCTGCAGGCTGTCTGCAATTGCACTAAAACCCGTTGATACTCCACCACCTACTGAGATGCTAATTCATGCACCCACAGCAAGCCTACCCTATCCATTTGGGTGGCATTCCCTCACAGCAGATACAGAGACATCCTGCCCTGACCTCTGGAGAATGCACTGCTAGCACCAACTGAGAAGGCCCCCATGGTCCCACAAGGGCCATGGAGGGACCCTAATCAACCAACACTTGTCACCCAATATCAGGGGAGCAACCTGCTCTCCCTCCTCCATGCAGTCTGGTAAAGGAAGACATACGAGCTTAACCACAGAGGATTCACACATGGGTGTGACCCACCATACCCAGTAGTGAGAGGAAATCACACCCAGCCAACAGACATAACAAAAGTCACACATAGACCAGAACCACAAAACAGCAACAATTAAAATAATAAAAAGAAAGACATTCTAAAGAGAAAGAGAAGAAACAAAGCTCCAGATACATCAAAACAAAACAAATCACAAATATATATACAATCAAAAAAGAAATATATAAATAACATCTTAATGCCTCAGAGACAGTAGACAATAAAAGATCATATGAAAAAACAGGATAAGATGGCTCAAACAAGTGAGCAAAATATACGGGCAGAAAACTTTTGTAAGAAGAAATGGTAATAGAACTACCTGATAAGGAATTCAAAAGACTTATATATAGGATCCTCCAAGAGATCAAGGAAAACACAGGCAAAACTCTAGAAGAATTCAGGAAAACAATATAAGAACAAAATGACAAAATAAATAGACAACCATAAACCACACAAAGAAAACAACTGGAAATCCACATTAACAATGAAATATCAGAAATAGATAACTCAATGGAAGGAAATGGAAGGACATAGAAGTAGAAATGAATCAATGGAAGAAAGAATCAGCAAAATGGAGGGAAAATCCCTTGATACTAATTTGTTTGAGGAACAATCATAAAAAAGAATGAAGAAAGCCTAAGAGTTATGTAGGACACTTTCAAGAGAAATAATTTATGCATAATAGGAATTCCAGAAGAGGAAGAGAAAAAGTACAGAGAAAATTTTTGAAGATTTATTTGCAGAAAACTTCCCTAACGTCATGAAAGATGAGAAGGTTTCCATCCAAGAAGCTCAACAAACCCCAAATAGGATAGACCCCTAAAGAAAGTCACCAAGAGCTATCATAATCAAACTTTCAAAAACCAAAGACAAAGAATTCTGAGAGCAGCTTGTGAAAAACGAAACATCGCTTAGAAAGGGGCACCAATAAGACAAAGCACTGATTTCTCGGCAGAAACCATGCAGCCAAGAAGGCAATGGGATGACATATAAAACCATGAAAGAAAAGAATTGCCAACCAAGAATCATATATCTAGCAAAATTGTCTCTCAAATACGATGGTGAAACTGGGACATTCCCAGATAAACAGAAATTAAGGAAATTTGTAAAAACCAGACCAACTTTACAAGAAATATTAAAGGGAGTCCTTCAGACAGAGAACCAATGACATTACCTGAGATTAAGACACATGACAGCATCACCCAAATACCAACTAGATAAAGAATTCTCAAAAGTAAAATGAAATTGAAAACAGGGAACCAAAGATGTCAATCTGTAAATGACAACAACTTCAAAACAAAAAGAGGGAATAAATGGTGTAGTTATAAACTTCTGTATGGAGAAGAAATCAAAATATTAAGATACAACAGGCTGTTTTAAATTTAATAAGATAAAGGTAAATTTCAGAGAAACCACAAAGAAAATTAATCTACTCACCAAAATAAGGAAAAAAAATCAAAAAGACTAAGTAAACATGAAATAAACAACAGCGAAGCATAAGAAAAGAAAATCCATAAATAAAAAGAACTCAGCACAGAAAACTAAATGGAACGAGGAAACCATTAACACCTCAAAAAAAGAAGCATAACAAAATGGCAGCAGTAAATTCATACCTGTTAGTAATCACACTGAATGTAAATGGTTTAAATGCACCAGTCAAGAGACAGAGAGAGGCAGAATGGATTAAAAAAATGACCCATGAATATGTTGCCTACAAGAGACATAACTTAGATACAAAGACATAAATAGGTTAAAAATCAAAGAATGGAAAAAAGGTATCAAACAAACAGTAACCAAAAGAGAGCAAAAGTGGCAGTAACAATCTCTGATAAAATAGACTTTAAGTTCAAATCCATTATAAGAGAAAAAGAAGGGCGCTGTATAATGATTAAAGGATCAATCCACAAAGAGGACATAACCATAATAAATATTTATGCATCCAATGACAGCACTCCAAAATACATAAAATAAACTCTAACGGAACTGCGAAGAGAAATAAACAGTTCTACAGTAATAGTAGGAGACTTTAACACACCACTTTCGATGATGGACAGAATAGCTAGAAAGAAACTCAGTAAAAATACAGAAGATCTAAATAACATAATTGACCAACTTGACCTCATAGAAATATACAGAACACATCACCCAACATCAGCACAGTACACATTCTTCTCCAAAGCATGTGGTTCATTCTCCAGAATAGACCATATTTTAGGCCACAAAGCAGGCCTCAATAAGTTCAAAAACATCAAAATAACACAAAGAACCTTCTCTGAGCATAACGCTATAAAATTAGAACTCAATAACAGAAAGAACAAAGGAAAAAATTAAATACATGGAAACTGAATAACACCTTCCTTAAAACTATTGGGTAATGGAATGAATTAAAAATGAAATTTAAAAAATTCTTAGAATCAAATGAGAATGAAAACACAACATACCAAAATCTTTGGGCTACAGCAAAAGCGGTGTTCAGAGGAGAATTTATAGCAATAAATGCACACATCAAAAAATAAAAAAGGGCCAAAATCAATAATTTAACTCAGCAACTTGAACAAATAGAAAAGAAGCAGCAAAAGAAGGCCGCAGTTACCAGAAAAAAGGAAAGACTAATGATCAGAGCAGAAATCAATGAAATAGAAAACAGAAAAACAATAGAAAGAATCTAGAAGACTAGAAGTTGGTTCTTTGAGAGAATCAGTAAAATTGAAAAAGCACTGGCCAAGCTGAAAAAGGGAAAAAATGAGGAGATGCAAAAACCAAAATAAGAAATGAGATGACTGACATTACAACAGAACCAACTAAGATAAAAAGAATCATAACAGAATATTATGAAAAAATTATACTCTGACAAATTTGAAAAGCTAAGAGATTGACACATTTCTAGAAATACACTACTTACCTAAACTAACATAGAGTCTGAAAATTTGAACAAACCCATAACAAAAGAAGAAATTGAAGATGTCATTTTAAACAAACAAAAACCTCCCAACAAAAAAAGCCCCTGCGCAGACAGCTTCACTGTAGAATTCTACCAAACATTCAGAGAATAGTTGACACCAATTCTACTCAAACTATTCTAGAACATAGGAAAAGAAGAAATACTCACTAATTCATTCTATGAAGCCAGCAAAACCTATACCAAAGCCAGGCAAAGACACCACTCAAAAAGAAAATACAGATCAATATAGTTGCAAAATTCTCAACAAAATTCTAGCCAGCAAATTTCAATAGCGTATCAAAAAAATAATACCTCATGATAAAGTCGGATTCATACCAGGGATGCAATGATGGTTCAACATTAGAAAATCAATCAACATAATTCACGTAAATAAAACAAAGGGAAAGAATCACACGATCATTTCAATCAACACAAAAATGGCATTTGACAAAATCTAACACATTTACTGATAAAAACTCTCAGCAAAATAGGAACATAAAGGATATTCCTCAACATAATTAAAGGCATATATTCAAAACCGCCAGCCAACATTATTTTCAACAGAGAAAGATTCAGAGCATTCCGCTTGAGAATGGGAATGAGTCAAAGATGCCCTTTTTCATTACTCTTATTCAAAGTTCTGCTGAAAGTCCTAGCTAGAGCAGTAAGGCAAGAAAGGGAAATAAAGAGTATCCAAATTGGAAAGGAAGAAGTAAAACTATACTTATTTGCAGATGAAATGGTCCTACACACAGAAAATCCCAGAGATTCCACACAGAAGTTATTGAAATAATAGAAGGATTCAGCAAAGTGGCAGGGTACAAAATCAACACACAAAAATCAGTTGGGTTCCTCTACACTAACGAGGACTCTGAAAAGGAAATCAAGAAAAAAATACCATTTACAGTAGCCCCCAAAAGGATAAAATACCTAGGAATAAACCTAACCAGGGACATAAAAAACTTATACAAGGAAAACTGTAAAACACTACTGCAAGAAACTAAAGGAGATCCACATGAATGGAAATATATTCTATGCTCATGGATAGATAGGAAGACTTAACATTGTGAAAATGCCAATACTACCAAAAGTGATCTATAGATATAATTCAATCACAATCTAAATCCCAACAACATTCTTTAATGAAATGGAAAACTAATCTCCAAGTTTATATGGAAAGGAAGGAGACCCCGAATAGCTAAAGCAATATTGAAGAAGAACAAAGTAGTAGGCCTCACACTTCCCGATCTCAGAACTTGCTATATAGCCACAGTAATCAAAACAACCTTGTACTGGTTCAATGACAGACACACAGACCAACAGAACAGAATTGAGAACCCAGAAGTAAATCCATCCATCAACAGGCAGCTGATTTTCGACAAAGGGTCAAGGTCCATTCAATGGGGAAGAAACAGTCTCTCTAACAAATGGTGCAGGAGAAACTGGATATCCATATGCCGAAGAATGAAATGGGATCCATACCACACACCTTGCACAAACACTAATTCAAAATAGATCAAAGGCCTAAATGTTAAGCTAAAACTATAAAATTCCTGGAAAATAACAAAAAACTAGGGGGCCTAATTTTCAGCAAAAATAGCCTATCAAACAAAACTTAAAATGCATAGATACCAGAAAATAAATTAGATTACTGGGACATTCTAAAAATTAAATACTATTGCTCATCAAAAGACTTTACAAAGAGAGTAAAAAGAGAACCTACAGAATGAGGTGCATTGATAACTACTGGTGATTGGAATGCAAATGTTGGAAACAAAGAAGGATTTGTAGTTGGAAAATATGGCCTTGGTGATACAAATGACGCCAGAGATCTCATGATAGAATTTTGCAAGACCAATGACTTCTTTATTGCAAATACCTTTTTTCAACAATATAAATGATGACTATACAGGTGGACATCACTGGATGGAAAACACAAGAATCAGAAAGACGACATCTATGGAAGGAGATGATGGAAAAGCTCAACATCATCAGTCAGAACAAGGCCAGAGGCTGACTACTGAACAGATCATCAATTGCTCCTTTGCAAGTTGAAGATGAAGCTGAAGAAAATTAAGACAAGTCCGTGAGAGCCAAAGTACAACCTTGAGTATATCCCACCTGAATTTGGAAACCACCTCAAGAATAGAATTGACACGTTGAACACTAACGAATGAAATACCAGACAAGTTGTGGGGTGATATCAAGGACATCATACATGAAGAAAGTAAAAGGTCATTAAAAACATAGGAAAGAAAGAAAAGACCAAAATGGATATCAGAAGAGACTCTGAAACTTGTCCTTGAACATCACGTAGCTAAAGCAAATGGAAGAAATGATAAAGTAAAAGAGCTGAACAGATGATTTCAAAGGGTGGCTCAAGAGGACAAGGTAAAGTATTCGTCTTAGTCATCTAATGCTGCTATAACAGAAGTACCACAAGCGGATGGCTTTAACAAAGAGAAGTTTATTTCCTTACAGTAGTGTAGGCTAAAAGTCCAAATTCAGGGTGTCACCTCCAGGGGAAGGCTTTCTCTCTCTGTCGGCCTTCTCATCAATGTTCCCCCAGACTAGGAGCTTGTCCGTGCAGGGACCCCAGGTCCGAAGGACGTGCTCTGCTCCTGGCACTGCTTTCATGGTGGTATGAGGTTCCCCTGTCTCTCTGCTCACTTCTCTCTTTTATATCTCAAGAGATTGCCTCAGGACACAATCCAATCTTGTAAATTGAGTCCTGCCTTACTAACATAACTGCCACCCATCCTCCCTCATTAACATCATAGAGGCAAGATTTACAACAGACAGGAAAATCACACAATAACAGGAATCACGGCCCAGCCAATGATACACACATTTTTGGGGGGACATAATTCAATCCACGACAGTATTATAATGAAATGTGCGAAGACCTGGAGTTAGAAAACCAAAAGAGAAGAACACACTTGGCATTTCTCAAACTGAAAGAACTGAAGAAAAAATTCAATACTTGAGTTGCGATTTTGAAAGATTCTATCAACAAAATATTGAATGATGCAGAAAGCATCAAAAGAAGATGGAGGGAATACACAGAGTCACTGTACAGAAAGAACTGGTCAACATTCAACCATTTCGAGATATGATCAAAAGCCAATGGTACTGAAGGAAGAAATCCAAGCTGCACTGAATGCATTGGTGAGAAACAAGGCTCCAGGAATTGATGGGATGATAATTGAGATGTTTCAACAAACAGATGCAGCACTGGAAGCACTCACTCATCTATGCCAAGAAATTTAGAAGACAGCTACTGGCTACTGAGCTGGAAGAGATCCATATTTGTGCCCATTCCAAAGAAAAGTGATCCAACAGAATGCGGAAATTATTGAACAATATCATTAATATCATATGCTAGTAAAATTTTGCTGAAGATAATTTTAAAACAATTGCAGCAATACGTAGACAGGGAACTGCCAGAAATTCAAGCCCAATTCAAAAGAGGACATGAAACAGGGGATATCATCACTGATATCAGATGGATCTTGGCTGAAAGCAGAGAATACAAGAAAGATGTTTACCTGTGTTTTATTGACTATGCAAAGACATTCAACTGTGTGGATCATAACAAATTATCGATAACATTGCAAAGAATGAGAATTCCAGAACACTTAATTGTTCTGCTAACGTGGAACCTGTACATAGTCCAAGAGGCAGTCATTCGAACAGAACAAAGGGACACTGCGTGGTTTAAAATCAAGAATGGTGTGCATCAGAGTTGTATCCTTCCACCATACTTATTCAATCTGTATGCTGAGCAAATAATCCAAGAAGCTGGACTATATGAAGAGGAATGTGGCATCAGGATTGGAGGAAGGCTCATTAACAACCTGCGGTATGCAAATGACACAACTTTGCTTGCTGAAAGGGAAGAGGACGTGAAGCACTTACTAATGAAGATCAAAAAGTAAGCCTTCAGTATGGATTACGCTTATACATAAAGAAAATAAAAATCCTCACAACTGGACCAGTGAGCAACATCATGATAAACAGAGAAAAGATTGACATTGTCAAGGATTTCATTTTACTTGGACCCACAATCAATGCTCATGGAAGCAGCTGTCAAGAAATCAAAGGATGGAGGTGTGGTCAACATGGTGGAGTAGTTAGACACTTCCTATATCCCTCTTACAACAAAGACCTGAAAAAACAAGTGATTTGATTCTATGTGAACATCTGGCGGCCCTGAACAAGGCAAGGTTAAGAAATCCATCTGAGTCATACGGGAGAGGAAGGCCATTTGGAAGAGGTGAGGAGGGCTCAAGCCACGGCGGCAAAATTGCAGAGCCACAGCCATGCCAGTCCGCGGTGAAGCAGGCAAACAGCTGTGCTGTGCATGTGCTCAGGAAGCAGTTTCCACATCAAGAGAGACCCGGCAGCAGAGATTCTGCTTGGACACTCCGAACCAGTAAAGAGCAGCTCCCAAGAGGCTAGGA
>NW_004443973.1:3422381-3470927 GCF_000243295.1 Trichechus manatus latirostris | reverse complement strand
CAAGTAGATACAAGAGACCAAAGGGGTGGCTTCTGTCCAGAGGTGAGATGGAAAGGCAGAGAGAGTTAGGAGCTGGTTGAATGTTCATGGGGAATCAGGGGCTGAGGGGAGGAGTGTGCTGTCACAGAATGGGGTGAGCGGTTGGGGTCTCATAAAAATGTATGTAAAAAAAAATTCTGTATGGGAGACTAACTTGAAATGTAAACTTCATTTAATTACAACAATAAAAAAAAAAGAAAGGATGTATTGTATTGGGCAAATAAGCTGCAAAAAACCTCTTCAAAGTTTTAAAAAACAAAGATGTCACTTTGGGGACTAGGGTATGTCTGACCCAAGCCATGGTATTTTCAATTGTCTCATATACGTGCAAAAGCTGGACAATGAATAAGGAAGACTGAAGAATTGATGCCTTTGAAATATGGTGTTGGCAAAGAATACTGAATATACCATGGACTTCCAAAAGAATGAACAAATCTGTCTTGGAAGAAGTACAGCCAAAATGCTCCTTAGAAGTGAGGATGGCGAGACTTCGTGTCAGGTACTTTGAACACGTTATCAGGAGGGATCTGTCCCTAGAGAAGGACATCATGCTTGGTAGAGTCAGCAAAAAATAGGAAGAACCTTAACGATATGGACTGACACAGTGGCTGCAACAGCAGGCCCAAGCATAACAATAATCATGAGGATTGCGCAGGACTGGGCAGTATTTCATTCTGTTGGACAGAGGATCGCTGTGAGTCAGAACCAACTTGATGGGACCTAAAAACAACATCCAGAAGAACAAACAAATCTGTCTTGGAAGAAGTACAGCCAGACTGCTCCTTGGAAGCAAGGATGGCGAGACTTCATCTCATGTACTTTGGATGTGTTATCAGGAGAGACCAGTCCCTGGAGAAGGACATCATGCTTGGTAAGGTAGAGGGTCAGTGAAAAAGAGGAAGACCTTCAATTAGATGGATGGACACAGTGACTGCAACCGTGGGCTTGAACATAACAATGATTGTTAGGAAGGTGCAGGACCGGGCAGTGTTTTGTTCTGTTGTACATGGGGTCACTATGAGTTGGAACCACTCAATGGCACCTAACAAAAACAACAACACAGACTGGGAAAAAATCTTTGACAGTGACATATCTGATAAGGGTCTAATTTCTAAAATACATGGAAAACTTAAACAACTCAACAACAAAGAGACAAACAATCCAGTCAAAAAATGGGCAAAGGACATGAACAGCCACTTCACCAGATAGAACATTCAGGCATCCAACAAATACATGAAAAGATGCTCACGATCATTTGCCGTTAGAGAGATGCAAATCAAAACTACAAAGATACCATCTGACCCATGCAAAAATGGCAATGGCAACAATCAAAAAAAACAGAAAACAACAAATGCTGGTGAGGTTGTGGGGGGATTGGAACTCTTATACATTGCTGCTGGGATTATAAAATGGTGCAAACACTATGGAAAACAGTATGGCGCTTCCTCAAAAAGCTAGAAATAGAAATACCTTATGATTCAGCAATCCCACTCCTTGGTATGATTCCTAGAGATATAAGAACAGTGACACGAATAGACATATGCACACCTTTGTTCATTGTGGTGTTATTCATGATAGCGAAAAGATGGAAACAACCTAAGTGCCCATCAACAGAAGAATGGTTAAACAAACTGTGATACATATGCATAATGGAATACTACACAATAATAAAGAATAATGAGGAATCCGTGAAACATCTTATAACATGAATGAATCTAAAGGACATTATGCTGAGTGAAATAAGTCAATCACAAAAAGACAAGTATTATATGGTCCCATTATTATAAAAAGTCAGGAATACATACACAGAAAGCAAAGTTCCTTGATGGTTATCAGGGATTGGAGGGGGAAGGAGGAGCATAGTAGACACTTCTTACTTTTGGCGATGGAAAAGGCAATCCCAAATACGGGTGAAGTCAACACAACTTAAGCAAGATAAATAAAGGCACTAAGAGGTATACAAGGAAAAGGGACAATTTTGGTAAATGCTATAACATATACAATTTTGCAACAACAGTAAAAATGGCCAAAAAAAAAATATATGTGTGGTTACATAGATATGTATAGGTGTATCTATAGGCATATGTATATAAACATTTGTGTGTGCTGCATATATATCCACACACATAACAAACCACCTAAGGGGGCCCAGTTCTGGAGGCTTCCTAGACATATCCAAACAACTCACGGAATTGGTTTACTGGGTTAAAAGCCTTGACACCATAGTCTTGGGGAACAACTTAGTCAATTGGCATAACATAGTTCACAGAGATAATGTTCTACATACTAATTTGTTGAGTAGCTTCTGGGGTTTTAAAAGCTTGCATGCGGCCATCTAAGATACAACTATTAGTCTCTACTCATATAGAGCAAATGAGAATGAAGGAATTCAAAGGCTCAAAGAAGAAACCAGTCCACTGGACTAATAGCCCACAGGAACCACAGCCTCTTCTAATCTGAGACCAGAACTAGATGGTTCCTGGCTACCACTACCAACTGTTCTAACCAAGAACACAATAGAAGGTCCCAGATAGAATGGGAGAAAAATGTAGAACAAAACTCAAATTCCTAAGAAAGGCCAGACCTACTGGACCAATAGAAACTAGAGGAACCCCTGAGACTATCCCCCAAGATACCCTTTGAACTTGGAATTGAAGCTATTTCTGCAGGTCACCTCTTAGCCAAATAATAGATTGGCTTATTATATATATATATATATATATATATAACCTGTGAGTAATGTGCTTCCTTAAACAATTAACTACGTGAGACCAAACGGTCAACATTTACCCAAAAACAAAGATAAGAAGGCAAGGAGGGGAAGGGAAGCTAAATCAGTTGAAACAGAATGAACAGAATGGAAATAATGAGAATGCTGACACATTGTAAAAATTGTAACCAATGGCACCAAACAATTTGTATAAAATTGTTAAATGGGAACCTAATTTGTTGTATAAACTTTCACCTAAAACACGATAAAACATTATTTAAAAAAAAAAAAAAAAACTTGCAGTGGCTTCCAATTTCACAGATTAAGCCAAAGTTCTCCTATGACCTCCATGATCTTCCCTCACATACACATTCTCTATTTTATCTCCAACTATCCCTGCTTGTCCACTCTGCTCCAGCCACAGTGGACTCTGCCTGTGAACACCAGGCATCCTCCTTCCTCAGAGGACTTTTTCACTTCTTGTCCCCCTATCTGAAATGCTGTGCCTCCAAATGATCACACAGCTCCCTTCCACACTTCCTGCAGTTGTTTACTTAACTATTTCCTTCTTTTTGGTGAGACCTTTCTTAGTCAAAAGAGCCCCAGTGGTGCAGTGGTTAAGCGCTCAGCTTCTAACCGAATGATTGGCAGTTCAAACCCACCAGTCACTCCGCTGGAAAAAGATGTGGCAATCTGCTTCCATAAAAATTAAATCTTGGAAACCCTATGGGGCAATTCTACTCTATCCTACAGGGCTGCTATGAGTCGGAACCAACTTCATGGCAAAAAGTTTTCGTTTTCTTCCTTGGTCATCCCATCTAAAATTTCAACAGCCACTTCTACCACTAAACCATCCTTCTCCTTTCCTTACTTTTTTCTTCTTTAGTACTTATTTCATACGATACATGTTTCTTATGTACCCTATTTAATGTATATCTCCCAAGAGAATGTAAGTTAGAATATAACAAGAATGGAAGAGCATGGATTTTTATCTGGTTTGTTTATGGTTATATTTCCAGAACATAAAACAGTATACAATACACAGTGTGTGCCAAAAAAAAATTCATTGGATAAATGAGCCTTTTGAAGTAGAGTGTGTGGGAAAAAAAAAAAAATCTCTTTACAAGATACAGCTAATTTAAAAATTAGAGTACAATGGGAAAAGATAAGTAAAAGATAAGTAGAGACAAGGCAAGGCAAAGTAGAGTAGCCTGTACAATGATGAGATATCCTTAAGGGTCACTTGCCAAAGAATATAATCTGTCTTTATTTTAGAAAGCCATTGTTGTAGTCCACAACTTATGACAGGGATGACAGGGTTTCGTTTCGATGACTCCATCATAAATCAATTCTGACGTAAGTCGAATATTTTTTTTTAAGTTTTCATTATTGCTTTTTATTATTAGTATCTTTATATATCAATATTTGTCTTTGCAGGTTGGAAACATTACCTATAAACTTACAGATATATTTTAATGCATACATACATGTATTAAAAAATACAGAAATCATAAAAATTTACTCCGATGATGAAAAAGAGTTGAACAATGTTGGCATTTTGTCAGTTGTGGTAATAACTCCATTTGTGGAAGGTTCTGGATCATCTCTGAGAATAAGGATGGCGTTTCTAGTCAGAAAATTAATGAAAGTTGTCTTAATAGTCCTTTTCTGTTTTTATTCGTACATTTCATGGTAACATCTCACTGCTTACCTAATCTGCCTATCAATTTTAGGAAAGCAATCAGCGTTTGGAATCCATGTTTTCAAGCAACTGAAGTCCCTAATTTAGGTTAGAAAAAACTCCAGCTAATCCTTTCACTGTAAAATTTTTGACAGCTTCTCTCCTTCTTCTTCCTCATTATTTCTTTCTCCCTCAGCACTTCTTTTCTCTTCAAAATCCATTAAGTCTTGATCTGTCAATTCCACTTTTTCGTTATCTGTGAGCTGTTCCACATCAGGAATATCAACTTCTAAATTCGGCGTTCTTGCCATATGGACGATTTTTGCACCAATCTCTTTAATCATATTATCCTGATCAAATGCTTAGAGCATGTTCAGATAACTCAGCAACTTTTTTTCCGTATTATTCCCTGCATGCATTTTCGGTAACTTCCTTCCAGGAAGATGCAATGTTCCGAATATACTGTAGGTTGTAAGTGCGATTCGTCGTAACTCGAATACATTGTAAATTGGGGACTACCTGTATTCCATTCTCTTTCTAGGATTCAGGATAGTGTTACAGGTTAGGTTCTAATGATAGGGCCCTTTCTGTATTGTCAATAGTAACCTGGAAACTTTAGGTAATAAGTAATTTGACCACAACATCTGGTTCTCATATCATTTCTTAGGAAAAATTTAATCATGGAGAAGAAATTTTATGTTGCTAAGATTTTGTTTTTGAACCAGATATACACAAATTTACATTGAATGAAAATAATCATGACTATATAACAAAATTAATTTTGTGCAGCAACCTATTTGATTTCCAAATTGTTCTTACAGTTTGTAAAATATGATCATTTGCACCAGTCTCTATATCAGTGTTCAAAACTTAGAAAGTTTTTATGAGGTTTTTCATTTTAGTCAGAATAACTAAAAAAAAAAAAAAAAACGAAAAAATTATCATTTATTTCTATTAAAGCTTCTTAAAATAAATAGAATTTATGCAAAGTCCACTAACAGAACAAATTAATATTCCAGAGTAACAAAGAAAGAAAAGTTTAACTGAATCTACACAAAAGAATTATTGAAGTGAGGCTAACTTATCAAAATCAGTTGTCAAATCTTCTTAAGAATTATTTTAATCGCCAGTAGTGGGGAGAATCCTTAAAGATTTAGTCCTGTATATATCAACCAAACAGCTTATCCAGGGCATATCTTAAACTTTAACAAATAAAGGTAAATGTAAGTAAAAGTTAAGACATCATTTTTATTTACTAGCATTGCTCCATTACAGGGGCAATTTCTCACTTTTTTTGAAGGCACTGACACAGACTTTGGCAATTATTGCAGCACGCCAGGCCATATGTTGCATGGAGTAATATGGCATGTGGTGCGCTAACTTTGTCACGATGCAATTTTAGCTTTTTGAAGACGTACAGAACATATGAAAGCTATCAAATGACCGAATTTTTACCCTGACGAATTATGTATATATGTCACTTCAAAACTCACCCCATAAAAAGACTGTATATATTTTACCCAAAAAAGTACAACTTATGGCTTTTAAAATGTCATTTTCTACTTATCATGCAAGACCACATTCATGTTTTCTTGTGCAGTTTTTTATTTATTTTTTTATTGTTGTAATTAAATTAAGTTTACATTTCAAGTTAGTCTCCCATACAGAAATTTTTTTTTTACATACATTGTTATGAGACCCCAACCGCTCACCCCATTCTGTGACAGCACACTCCTCCCCTCGGCCCCTGATTCCCCATGAACATTCAACCAGCTCCTAACTCTCTCTGCCTTCCCATCTCACCTCTGGACAGAAGCCGCCCCTTTGGTCTCTTGTATCTACTTGACTAAGAGGCACATTCTTCACAAGTATCGCTTTATGTCCCACAGTCCAGTCCAATCCCTGTCTGAAGAGTTGGCCTCAGAAATTGTTTTAGTTCTGGGGTGATAGAGAGTCCAGGGACCATGCTTTCTGGGGCACCTCCAGTCTCCGTCAGACCATTAAGTCTGGTCTTCTTACTAGAATTTGAGTTCTGCATCCCATCATTCTACTGCTCCATCAGAGACCCTCTGTTGTGTTCCCTGTCAGGACGTTCATTGGTGGTAGCTGGGCACCATCTAGTTCTTCTGGTGTCAGGCTGATGAAGTCTCTGGTTTATGTGGCCCATTCTGTCTCTTGGGCCAGTACTCTCCTTGTGTCTTTGGTGTTCTTCGTTCTCCTTTACTCCAAGTGGCTGGGACCAATTGATGCATCTTAGATGGCTGCTTGCAAGCTTTTAAGACCCCAGATGCCACTCACCAAAGTAGGATGCAGAACATTTTATTAATAAGTTTTGTTATGTCAATTGACATAGATGTCCCCTGAAAGCAGGGTCTCCAGACCCCGCATCCCTGCTACTCTGTCTCTCAAAGTATTTGATTGTATTCAGGAAACTTCTTAGCTTTGGTTTAGTCCAGTTGTGCTGGCTTCACCTGTAGTGTGTGCTGTCTTTCCCTTCACCTAAGATGATTCTTATCGACTATCTAGTTAGTGAATATCCCTCACCTCCCTCCCCCGCCCCGTAACCATTGTGCAGTTTTTTAATTGCTAATTGCTAGAGAAAAAGATTCCAACTGTAATCCAATTGTATTTTTCTAATGATGGGAATAGTATGATATGAAATTACTCTGCCAAAAATTGATAAAATTGAAATGAAATATTGTCTGAGAATGAAAACTCCCAAATATAATGCTTTATTTCCTTACTGAATCATTTTCTTGAGTATATCATATACAGTTCAAATCACTGCTTAATTATCTACCAAGGCATTAGCAACATCTGTGAATCCTGTTCGAGATGTAAATTGCCTCTGTTAAAGTTTTAAAAAAAGAGAGATGGAACATTTGTTCCATTTCAATATAATATAAATTCAGTATTCATTTTATAATTAATCATCACAGAACTAAACTTATCTATACCATCATACCCCCAGAGTTCTGCTGTTCTCCAATATTTGCCCTTGTCAATTTTTTTAGAAATTTCCTTCCTGGAATTGCCAAGTAATAATTTATAATTTGAGGTGAGTCTTAGTTAAATTAAATCTGTACAGAGATCGAAATAATTTTGCATCCCTTTATTTATTTAACAAAGATTTATTGAGTCCCTGTCATGTGCTAGTCATAGTTGTATTCCTAAAAATTCAATGGCCAACCAAATGGATGTGCATCAGGGAAGACAGAGTTAACAAGTAAGTACAGACTTCTAGTTAGCCATGACAGATTGAACACATAGTATACCTCTGCTTCCTCCTGAAAGGCCACTGAAATGACAGTAAAAATGCATAAACACAAAGACAAAGAGAATAAGAGAGAATATATAACAGGTAGTATTAGTAAAATTTAGAAAAATGTATGTTAGATGGATAAGTGATCATTGACTTAGGTTTCAGCTTTCTCCTTTCTGCTGAGTGTCTGGGTAGGGAAGAGAGGTGGATGCTGGGGGAGTGGAAGAGGGTCTTAAAAGATAGACTACTTGGCACTTCAGAACTCCACAAAAAGCTTGGTAGTGTGACCAGCTTTCTGTCACATCAAGTCTGTGAGGAGAGACTGAAGACTGTGACCGAAGATTGATTGAAAGTTTATATAAAGAATAGTCCCCTCTTTGTCCTCCCTAGCCAGCATGCCTATATACAGATGGGTGGTTTGCTATCTGGAGATGTTGAAATGGAAAGGTTCTACTGGGAGACAGCAGGCATACCTGAGGAGCAGAGTAAAATGTCTACTGGAAACAAAGGAGTAATTGAAATCCTGTATACTCAGTTGAAGATATTCAGCCTCTTTCCCTTCAGCTCCCAGAACACTTGTTACCCAGCTTATATATCCCTCCCACTGCCCCAAGTTAGGAGATTAGAAGATCCCTCCCTGAATAATCTGAGAAGCCCATGCGAAAATACCTATCTATACTGACTGTTGGGGTTGGCAAAGAAATGGCCTGTCATGTCCAGTCACTAACAGTGAGTCCCACCAGTTGGCAAATTCTGTCAGTGCACACAGAAATTCCAATTTACTTTTTAGTGCCTCACTTTTAAATCTGAATGGATAGCCATGAATCAAGAGACATAAGTAAAGGGACTCTATGTTATAAAACCAGACCAAAATAAAAGAAATAGGCAAATGAAAGAAAACTGGAAAAACAAAGACAATGTGGGGAGCAGAAGAAAATTTCAAGCAACTATAATAAATATCTTCAGAGTGATAAAAGACGTGGTATTCTTAAAATAAGAACAGAATCCTACTTTAAAAAAAAAAAAGTAGAGTGGCATTCAGAGAAAAATAAAGAGCTCTTGACAATTAAAAATATGATGATAAGCTTAGAAGACAGTTGAGGAAATTGCCTGTAAAGTAAAGCAAAACAGTCACAAAGGCTCCCTGAGATAATCTTTAAACCTTAAACCAAAAATATCCCCTGAAGTCTTCTTAAAACCAAACAATAGTCTACCTTAAGTAGTAAAAAATATCTACCTTGAGCATTATGCTGTTTTAAGAACTATTTATATAGGATCAAAGTGGCAACTCTAAAGATTAGATAAGAACCTTAGGAGGCAGTGAGTTTGTGTTAAGGGGGGAAGAACAATTCATAAAACGAGGGTGAGAATGGTTGCATAACTCAAAGAATATAATCCATGTCACTGACTTGTACATGTAGAAACTGTTGAACTGGTATATGTTTTGCTGTGTATATTCTCAACAACAACAAAATAAATTTAAAAAAATAATAAGACTATAACAGCAAAAAACATTCACAAAGGCAAGAGAAATATTAGAAGAAATTTTTTTTTAATTAGAGAATTATTCCAGAAGGAGCAACATGACTAATAGGAATTCCAGAACAAAAGAACTAAAAAAATAAAAGGGAAAGGAAAAAATCAATAAAATATTACTAGAAAATACTCCAGAATTAAAATACATGAGTTTTCAGATTTAAAGAACACGGAAGTGCCCAGGCCAATGAGTGAAAACTGACCTATAATAAGGCATCTCATTATAAACAGAAAATCTTCAGAAGAAAGCACTCAGAGGGGGAAAAATCAAACGTATCAAAAGGTCACATCCAAATAATAAAGATTCAGAATGACATATTTCTGAAAGCAATAATGGAGAAATACCTTCAAAATTCTGAGAAAGAAATTATTTCCAACTTATAAAGCTATGCCCAGCAAAACTATCAATTAAATGAGGGAGTAGAATAAAAACAATTTTAAATGGTCACAGCCTCAACAGTTTATTCCAGAGTTACGCTTGTTCTTATGATACTGTTGGAGAATGTGCTCCAACAAAAAGAAGGTATAAATTGAGAAAAAAGAAGACATGATACAAGATGCAAAGAATATAACACAAAAGAAAGACAAATTCCAGGATAATGGTCAATGGAAGTCCCAGGATGACGGCTCTATCCCAGGCATAGAGAACAGGCAATTCAGACTTGAGCAGAACAGAAGGCACCAAGAAAGATGTCAGATATTCCCTGTAAACCCGTTGCCATCTAGTTGATTCCTACCCATAGCGACTCTAGAGGGGCAAAAAAAAAAAGATGATCAAACATGAAAGATGATGAAATGTGTTTGATCATAATGAGAGGAATTTTACATCAAGTTTGGGAATGAATTAGCAATAGGTACAAAAAAAAAAAAACCAGTAAAAAAATATATAACGAGTATTAACCTAAGAAAAAATCAAAAGTTGTATAAGTAAGGAAACACAGTGTAATCAAAATATATTCTTTGGCTCAGTAATAAACATTAGGAAAATGGAATATACTAATGATAATCTAACAATATGATTAATATCACACAATATCATTATCAAACAGTATCATTAAATCACACATAAGTAAAATTTTGCTGAAGAGCATTCAAAAGCAGCTGCAACAGTATATTGGCAGGGAACTGCCAGAAATTCAAGCCAGACTCAGAAGAGGACGGAGGAACAAGGGATATCATTGCTGATGTTAGATGGATCCTGGCTAAAAGCAGAGATTACCAGAAAGATGTTTACCTGTGTTTTATTGACTATGCAAGGGCATTCAACTGTGTGGATCATAACAAATTATGAATAACATTGGGAAGAATGGGAATTCCAGAACACTTAATTGTGCTCATGAGGAGCCTGTACATAGATCAAAAGGCAGTCATTCGAACAGAACAAGGGGTTACTGCATTGTTTAAAGTCAGGAAAGGTGTGCGTCAGGGTTGTATCCTTTCACCATACCTATTCAATATGCTGAGCAAATAATTTGAGAAGCTGGACAATACGAAGAAGAACAGGGCATCAGCATTGGCGGAAGACTCATTAACAACCTGTGTTATGCAGATGACACAACCTTGCTTGCTGAAAGTGAAGAGGACTTGAAGCACTTGCTGATGAAGATCAAAGACTACAGCCTTCAGTATGGATTACACCTCAACATAAAGAAAACAAAAATCCTCACAACTGGACCAATAAGCAACATCATGATAAACAAAAAAAAGATTGAAGTTGTCACGGATTTCATTTTACTTGGATTCACAATCAACACCCATGGAAGCAGCAGTCAAGAAGTCAAATGAAACATTGTATTGGGCAAATCTGCTGCAAAAGACCTCTTTAAAGTGTTGAAAAGCAAAGATGTCACCTTGAAGACTAAGGTGTGCCTGACCCAAGCCATGGTGTTTTCAATCACCTCATATATATGAGAAAGCTGGACGATGAACAAAGGACCAAAGAGGAATTGATGCCTTTTAATTGTGGTGTTGAAGAAGAGTACTAAATGTACCATAGACTGCCAAAAGAATGAACAAATCTGTCTTGGAACAAGTACAACCAGAATGCTCCTTAGAAGCAAGGATGGTGAGACTTCGTCTCACTTTGGACATGTTGTCAGGAGGGATCAGTTCCTGGAGAAGGACATCATGCTTGGTAAAGTAGAGGGTCGGTGAAGAAAAGGAAGACCTTCAATGAGAGGGATTAACACAGTAGCTCCAACAGTGGGTTTAAGCATAACAGTGATTATGAGGATGGCTCAGGACCCGTCAGTGTTTCATTCTGTTGTAAATAGGGTCACTATGAGTCGGAGGACCTGACTTAATGGCACCAAACAACAACAACGATAATCTAAACAATGACTATTTTCTAAATTTCATAATAGGGGGGATGGATATCCGGGAAGTATACTCATTGAAACCCATTGCTGTCGAGTGGATTCTGACTCAGCACGACCCTATAGGACAGAGTAGAACTGCCCATAGGGTTTCCAAGGAGCAGCTGGTAGATTTGAACTGTTGACCTTTTGGTTAGCAGCCGAGCTCTTAACCACTGCACCACCAGGGCTCCCAAGGAAGTATCGAGGGGTCTAAAGTAACTAAGTATAAATCCTTTATAGTAGGAAGTAAGTGAATAATGACTAAAATTTTAACATTCATGAAATTGTAGTAAAAGCCCTTTGGGAGGCATGGAGCAGGGATTTGCTGTTTCCATTCTAAGTGTTACTGTTGTTAGCTGCCGTCAAGTTGGTTCTGACTCATAGCGGCCTCATGCACAACAGAACGAAACGCTTCCCAGTCCTGTGCCATCCTCACAATCATTGCCATGTTTGAGCCTATTGTTGCAGCCACTGTGTCAATACCTCTCATCGAAGGCCTTCCTCTTTTTCACTGACTCACTACTTTACCAAGCATGATGTCCTTCTCCAGGAGCTGGTCCCTCCTGAGAACATGTCCAAAGTACCGGACACAAAGTCTCACCATCCTTACTTCTAAGGAGCATTCTGGCTGTACCTCTTCTAAGACAGACTTGTTCTTTCCTCTGGCAGTCCATGGTATGTTCAGTATTCTTCACCAACACCACAATTCAAAGGCAACGATTCTTCGGTCTTCTTTTTTCATTGTCCAACTTTCTCATGTATATGAGGTGATTGAAAATACCATGGCTTGGGTCGGGCTCAATTTAGTCTTCAAGGTGACATTTTTGCTTTTTAACACTTTAAAGAGTTCTTTTTCAGCAGATTTGCGCAGTGAAATACGTTGTTTGATTTCTTGACTGCTGCTTCCTTGGGCGTTGATTGTGGATCCAACTGAAATGAAATCCTTGACAACTTAAATATTTTCTCTGTTTATCAAGATGCTACTTATTGGTCCAGTTGTGAGGATTTTTGTTTTCTTTTTATTGAGGTGTAATCTATACGGAAGGCTGTAGTCTTTGATCTTCATCACTTTAAGTGCTTTAAAGTCATCTTCACTTTTAGGAAGCAAGGTTGCGTCATCTGCACATTGCAGGTTGTTAATGGGTCTTCCTCCAATCCTGATGCCACATTCTTCTTCATATAATCCAGCTTCTTGGATTATTTGCTCAGCTATTAAAAGGATACAACCCTGATGCACACCTTTTCTGATTTTAAACCAGGCAGTATCCCTTTATTCTGTTGGAACCACTGCCTCTTGGTCTAAATACAGGTTCTGCACAAGCACAATTAAGGGTTCTGAAATTCCCATTCTTCACAATGTTATCCATAGTTTGTGTTATGGATTGAATTGTGTCCCCTAAAAATGTGTGTCAACTTGGCTAGTCCATGATTCCCAGTATTGTGATTGTCTACCATTTTGTCATCTGATGTAATTTTCCTATGTGATGTAAATCCTACCTCTATGATGTTAATGAGGCAGGACTCAATCTACAAGATTAAGTTTTATATCTCTTTTGAGATATAAAAGAGAAAAGTGGATAGAGAAACAGGGTGACCTCATACCACCAAGAAACAAGGCCCAGGAGAAGATCATATCGTTTGGACCCAGGGTGCCTGCGCTGAGAAGCTCCTCAACCAGGGAAGATTGATGACAAGGACCTTCCCCCAGATCCACAGAGAGAGAAGGCCTTCACCTGGAGCTGGAACCCTGATTTTCACTTCTAGCCTCCTAGATTGTGAGAGAATGTATTTCTCTTTGTTAAAGCCATCCACTTGTGGTATTTTTGTTATAGCAGCACTAGATAACTAAGACAATTTGTTATGATCCACACAGTTGAATGCCTTTGTATAGTTAATAACACACATAAACATCTTTCTGGTATTCTCTGCTTTCAGCCAAGATCCATCTGACATCAACCATGATATCCCTCGTTCCATGTCCCTCTTCTGAATCCGACCTAAATCTCTGGCAGTTCCCTGTCAATGTACTGCTGCAACTGCTTCTGAATTATCCTTAGCAAAATTTTACTTGTGTGTGATATTAATGATATTGTCCAATAATTTCCGTATTTAGTTGGTTCACCTCTCTTTGGAATGGGCATGTATATGTACCATTCTAAGTACCACAGTACTATTTGACTTTTTTAACCATGATACACATTGCTTGGATATAAATAAAAATTTAACTTAAAAATTGAATAAATACTAATATAATTATAACAAATATGCGAAGGAAGTATTGAGAGATATGAGAGATTACTTAAACTAGCCTCAAGTTAACAGAAGTAGTATCTTACTTTTCTCTGTATTAGGTGTGCTCTCTGTGAGATGAATAATCATGTGGAGGAGATTAGTTAGGAAGTTTTCATGGGAACAACATTTGCAAGTGAGTGAGGGGAGCAAGACTGGGCAAAGGGAGGAGTTAACTGAGAAGCAGCTGCAACAAAGACCCACAGGGAGCCCTGGAGCTGGATCAGCCCTCAGAGTTGTCCCAGAGCAAACAAGGGAGCCGGTCTTCAACTCCATTGACCAGTCATTGGACGAAAACTGACCTTAGAGAAGGAGTGTAGCTTTAGACATAACCTGAAGTGAAGCAGCTTCCTTTGAAGGAGGGAAATTCCTGGAAAGGGACTCAGCTCTGATCCATCAGACAACATTCCTAGCAATTGGGGAAACAAGGGTTTCGGTCCTGATGGGAGATTTGGGTGGCATACCAGAGCATCCACTAAAACCCTTCTATAATTAACAGATCAAGTTGCAGAACTTTAACTGTCAATTTGGGAAGATTAAAAAGAAAGTTTTTTCCTATTTAAAAAAAATAAAAAACACTTTTTGAGATAGTGGCTAAGTTTTGAAGAAGGACCATAATTATTTATTTTCTCCATAATATTAAGGCATGCTAAAAAAAAATAGTACTTTTTAAGCTAATCATGTTATTTTATTGTTAGGTGCTGTCAAGTTGGTTTTGACTCATAGTGACCCTATGCATAACAGAACAGAACACTGCCCATTCCTTCTCCATCCTCACAATTGTTTCTATGTGTGAGCCCACTGTTGCAGCCAATGTCTCAGTCTGTCTCATCGAGGGTCTTCTTCTTTTTCACTGACCCTCTACTTTACCAAGGACTGCTCTCTCCTGATAACATGTCCAAAGTATGTGAGAGGAAGTTTTGCCATCCTCACTTCTAAGGAGCAGTCTGACTGTACTTCTTCCAAGACACATTTATTCGTTCATCTGGCAGTCCTTGGTACATTCAATATTCTTTGCTAACACCCATAATTCAAAGCAATAGTTCATTGGTCTTCCTTATTCATTGTCCAGCTTTCACATGCATATAAGGTGACTGAAAATACCATGGCTTGGGTCAGGTGCACCTTAGTCCTCAAAGTGACGTCTTTGCTTTTTAACACTTTGAAGAGATCGTTTGCAGCAGATTTGCCCAGCGCAATATGTCGTTTGATTTCTTGACTGCTGCTTCCATGGGTGTTGATTGTGGATCCAAGTAAAATGAAATTATAAAACTGAATAAAGTTTTTTTGGAAAATGCACTCAAGAGTCACAGCTTTGAATGCTATGGACAAGTCTCTTGTATAGTAACCATTTGTAGCAGGAGTGGAGGACTTCACTTCACCTAATGGATATCTTGTTGGAGCTGCCCCTCTAAGCGTGGAAGTAAGAATGTGGGAAAGGAAGGTGTGTAGAAGAAGAGAAAGAAGAGAGATACTGGACATCAGCAGTGCAGGGGTTTTCTCCTTTCATTCTCTTAACTTTCCCTCCTTATCCAAGAAACCACTAAGTCCTACCACTAAGTACTCTCACTTGTGTGAGCTAGGAAGTGGGACTAGAAGACAGTGTCACCAAGATAGCTTGCAGTGTGTGATCTGCAGCATTTTAAAAGAAGAGAAAAAATAAATAAGAAGCTCTATACTCAGCCCAAACAGAAAGGGAATTCTTGACACTCCCCAGCTGAGAGAAACACTTGTTTCAATTCAGCATGTATTTACTGAGTGCCTAATCTGTGCCAAAATGTCTGCAGTTCAAATCCAACAGCCGATCCTTGGAAACCCTGCGGAGCAGTTCTACTCTGTCCTATAGAGTCGCTATGAGTTGGAATCGACTTGACAGCAATAGGTTTGGTTTTGGTTTTTTTAATATGTGCCTGGTATTATGTAGTGGTTAAGCACAGGACTAGTCACCAAAAAGCTAGCGGTTCAAACCCACCTAGGGGCACCTCAGAAGTAAGGCCTGCTGATATCCTTCTAAAAGGTCACAGCCTGGAAAACCCCATGGAGTACAGTTCTACTCTGCACACTTGGAGTGGCCATGAGTCACAGTCAACTCAACGGCAACTAACAACAGTTGTGTAAACACTAGGAAGGATATAAGGATAAATCAACAAGATTTGGATATTTGAGCAGGTAATTGAAATATTAAGGATTGCCTATTGTGGGGAAACTAAACTTATTCTCACCTCACTGAGGAATACTGAAGGATATAAGTAATCACATGGCCTAGATATACTGTTAGGGGCAAGCTTAAGAAGTTCTGATAAAGAGCTATGAAGAGCAAAATGTCAGAGTAAGCCAGACAGAAAACTATGAAAGAACAGAACATCAGAGTAAGCTCAATGTAACTACCAACGCAAATTGATTATCTACTGGCTATTTACTAAAAGTAGGATGACATTAACAACTGTAGCTTTAATTCCATATAAATAGAGCTGAAAGCCCACTCCAGCTTTGTAGCCACTTGCTGGCTAGCTAGATAAATTCAGGGTATTTGCTTTGCTCAACAATAAGATCGGTTAATTCTATATTTATGAATTGCCATGTTCCTTTTGGTCTCAATTTCCTTTTTTTTTTTTTCCTCCTTATGCTGAACAATAAGAAAAATATATAATTGCAAACTGTAGTTCCAAATAGCAAGGACTTTTCATGAATATTTAACTAGGAAATGCATTCTTCAAAATCTAGAACTCCTCCAAGCCTTATGATTTCATGTTGGATTCAATATTGAGCAAAATGCTATTACACAGGTTTTTGAAGGAAAAGCAAAACATGCTTTTGAATCAAAGGGCACTTAAAAAATGTTTATCCAGATAAACTGTATCATGTTCTGTATATGTCGTTTCAACCAATATGATATTTAAAGTAAATGTACCTTTCAACATGTATTTTATGTTGAATGGCCCAAAATATTCAACATGCCTTCAGAGAAGCTCTAGAGTTAGCAATACTTTATGTAAAAGTCAACTTTCCTTTTTCCAAAGTCCTAGTTTTGTCTGTTTATATAATTTTCTTCAAATATTCTGCCCTTGTCACATTTTCTCCCATTCCTAGATGTTTTCGTGACAGGTTTATCATGGTTATTTTATCTTGGTCACAAACCACGAGGAATTCATTTTTCAATTGATTTACACTACTTATAAAGTACCACATCAACTATGAGTGAAGTTTAGTTTTTAATTCTGACAGCTCTAGGAAATAAAGCACTCTCTGCAGTTGAGGAATTGCTGAGTTCTGATTGGAGGAATTCTCTTTTGATGCAATTGTCCAAATGCAATCAGCAATGCCTTTACACATGCTGAAGTTATAAGAAACTGTCCTTACAATGAAGGCAAGTTACATGAGTCTCATACTTTGATATTTTAGTATGTAAATAGTAAATAATTGTTTACATTTGCTATATGTATCCAATCATGTACTGTTCAAATGCTTGTGCAAATACTGTGCTCCAAAACCCAATGTCTTCCTCAAAAAAAAAAAAAAAAATCCTGAAAAAATACATGCGTAATTTTATGGGATCATTTATAAAATCATATTCAAGTAGGAAAATGCATACCCACATTAGCACAAATGAGTGCTGTATTCTCAGTTACATCAAGAGGAGGCTTGTGCTTTGTTATCCAGTGAGAGGCAGGTGGTCTAGCAAAACCCTAGAACAGCTGGCAGCTTAGTTTACATTCTGTAAGCAGCTGCCTCCACCTATTTTAGCTGGCATTGCATCATAATCTAAGTAACATAGTAGCTACTTGTGTAACTTTTAACACATTAAGGAGGAATAGGCCTTATTCCTGTACTATTCTGCAATATTTAGGCAGGTTATCTATTTTGTCCATGTTGAGTGCTATTTGGAGGTCCGTGCAGTTCAAATATTTATCTTTAACAAGGAGCACTGGTGGCACAGTGGTTGAGCACTTGGCTGCTAACCAAAAGGTCTGTAGTTTGAACCCACCAGAGTCCCCTCGGGAGAAAAGACTTGGTGATCTGCTCCCGTAAAGATTACAGCCTAAACCCTATAGGGCAGTTCTACTCTGTCCTGTAGGGTCACTATGAGTTGGAATCAACTCCATAAAAACAACAACATATTGTTAACAGTGCTTTAACTTTTCTGAGTATCGTTAATATGACAATCCTTTAACTTCTCTAGGTATTGTTAAAGATACCTTCGAACTCTCTAACCTGGAAACTTGTACTCTAAAGTTCACTGAAAATAAATAAACCAAATATTGTGCATTAAGAACTACATATTGTTTACTTAAGAGGTAAATGTAATAGTATGAGCTTCAAAAACTAAACAATCTTGTTTTGGCATAATGAATTAATCAATCTCTCCCTATCACAATGCAGTGAAACTCTGAGCCACCTGGGAGGTGCCTAGGTCTGTGAAGGGATCATGCTAACATCTTCTTTCATTGCCTGCTGATCATCCTCTACTGAATCCCATTTCTGTCTGCTTCAGCATGATCAGGGCTATCTGATCAGGGCTTCAACATGCTATCATGGCTTCTTATATTAAATGAAGAAATTGTCTAACTTTGCTCCAGATTCATTTTTTCAGTATAGATTCTTTATCAGTTGTATGTCTAAGAAGAACAGAACTGTGGTAGTTTGTTGGACATTGTTTTCATAAGCAATGCTACCCTTCATCCCAGAGATAAAAAGGACACTGCCCTCATGTATTGCATTTTCAGCCTTGACCTGCATGGATGATAACTCTGCAAAATGGAAACTGCAGTTGCCAACTTCCTGGGGATGGCCCTCTATGTTTACAGTCTTGTACAGTTTTTCTCTGTGTTTTAATGTAGCAGTGGGAGGAGTTCCATATCTCACTCTGGCTTTTGGCAAGACGATAACAGAACAGCTTCCAGGATTGATATAACGTTAAGAAAAAAAATTCTCCCCCATTGTATACAAGCCTTTGACTTTGGGATCCTCCGACTTAGACTCTTCGACCTTCTCCATCATGCCATCATACCATCTCAAGTGCCGGGAGTTTTGCTGTTTAACTATTTGGTGATAACTTTTCCAAAGGCAGAGCAGAATAGTCCTAAAATTATTTAGACCATGATGTCAGTTAAAGCAGTTAATTTTCCTTGGTCTATTGAGAACTCATAGATCCTATAATCATGTTGGCTGCCACACATAAAGAACAGTTCATCTATCTGGCCAAAATTTACTGTTAGAACAGAACCTCATTGAGTTACTAGTGTTTGTTCCTTAAAGCAGAAAGGCACAAAACTGTAACTTATCTCATTGTCTCCTCCCTTCTCTTATATAAAAACCAACTGGCTGTCAATCAAGTTAAAGATCAGAAACTTTCTAAGGAAAAATAAGCATTTGCAAACTGAAAGGAAACACAAATCACTTCAATTGCTTAGATTTTTGCTTCCAAAACTGTCAACCTAAGCTAATCACAGTAGGAATTGATGGAGTATTAGCTCCAGATTTCAAGTTATTATAATTTTTCAATCACATTTTTGGTTGTCTGTCAGATATAATTACTTTGGAAACCCCATCTTCAATGTTAGTTCTCTGTTTAGGGCCTCAGGGGAACAACCATAAAAATGAATTATTCTCATGAAAACAGACTACTTATGGGTGTTTTCTGCGTGGTATTTGAGCTATAGAATAGACATTCTATAACCTTGACTTGATAGGAGTGCAACTTGGGTGATACACAGTATTGGAGAAGGCAATGAATATAAACCAGCAAAGATGATTCTGCATTGTTCCACCCATCTCAACCCTGACTCAAATGTCTAAAGGGAAACCTGGATAATATTCTCAAATTACAGGAAAAGTTATATTACTGCCTTCTTCATTTGGAGAGCTGTAACTTTCATTTTTAGACAATGCTTGAAAGTTACAACAGTAATATTCTTTCCTAATTCATTTATTCCTGTTTTTGCTTTGCACCTACTATAAGTTTTTACTTTCATAAGCCATGATACCAGGAACGTTTGAATGGTCATTTGGAGGGGAAAGGCAAAGTGATTAAGATCCATGGTTCATTCACAAGTCTAGTACTTTCTAATTGCATGACCTTGAGTAAGTTATTTAACCACTAAACCTTAGTCCTTTCATCTGTAAAATGGAAAAAAAATAATAAGAGTAGATAATGGATAGAATTGTTTGTGGTTAAATGAGATAAAGCATATGGAGATAGAGACTTAGCATAGTTTATTATTTTTATTTTGTTCAAATATAAAGTATGAATTGTGTACCTTCTAGGACAATTGGTGAAATGGATTGTTTGTTTCAAATGTTCTTGAATTTGAGCATACTTCCATTGTTTGTATGTAAGGTACTAGGAACATTTTGCCTTGAATGTGTTCATATTTAATCACTCATCTATGTAAACTGTAGAATTTTTTTCTATATATATATATAGAAAAGTATCTGAAACAGATATCCCATAGATATGTGATGATACTCCCCATCAAATTTCTGTGGCAATATTTTAAAATAGTAAATATGATCATAAGCAAGTAGAATTATTTATGAATGCTGACAGCTAAATGGAGCCCCAGTGGCACATTGGTAAAGCGTTCAGCTGCTAACCAAAAGGTCAGCATTTCAAATCACCAGCTGCTGCTTGGAAACTGTATGGGCTGGGTCTACTCTGTCCTATAGGGTCACTATGAGTTAGAATCTACTCGAAGGCAACAGGTTTGTTTTTGGTCGTTTTTGTTTGTTTGTTTTTTTAGACGGCTAAATAGTTTCTCCCTAACCTGAACTTCTAATCATGAAAGTATCAGTTAATACGTTATTAAATAGAAGAATGACTGGGGTATGTAGCACCATGGTCTTTAGGAGACATAGGCCCACATTTGAATTAGCAACAGTTTAGGCCAATTCATCATATATGTTGAATAGGTATTATCAGCTGGCCAGTATGCCCTCAGATCCATTTATATTTTTAGGAAATATTTATTGAACAACTGCTCTGGTACTATACAAGTCACTGGTATATAAAGCAGAGATGTTGGATTTTAAAGACCTGTAGGAGAAACAGACAATACTACGTTATCTTATATATATATGTATAACAGTATAGTATGCAGTCCAGTGGGAGAGACAGACTAACCATCTATTTATCTGCAGAGAAAGAGAGAAAAATAATGTACTATGAAGAAAATAATCAGGGCACAGAGTGTTTAGAAAAAGCGTAGCTACTCTCCATAAATGGTCCAAGAGAACTTCTTTGGGGAATTAACATTTAAGTTAATATCTGAAGGATGGAGGTATCAGCCATATGCCTACAGGGGAAGAAGGATTTTATACAGAGTGGTTAAGGGTATTAGAAGGTAGACAGGAAATGGTTAAACAGTAATGCTTCTGAATTACTGTCTGCACAAAGGGGAGCTTAATGGTGTTACACAAAGTTATCACAGGATTACACACTAGGGATGAGTTTCATTGCAGTTTCTAGTCAGCAAGTGACTGTGTTGCCAAAGGAGACAATTATAAAGTATAACCTTCTCCATTCTTGCATACAGAACAATAACAGAGATGAGTGGAGAAGGCTGAGGATTGAGTTGATTCTGTAGAAGAAGCTGTAGGGTGAAGAAAGCCAGCAGCCAGCCTTTTGCAGAAAATTTCAAAGGCAAGCAAAGCCTCAGGTTCAGTCAGTTCAAGGCTATACTTTATTTAAGTTTACAGAGCTTGAGAATGGGTCTGAAACAATCAAACACCAATACCAGGGCAATCTGTAAGAGTAAAAATAATATGGAGTGCACAGAAGAGAAGCTGAAACTGGGACAATTGGGAAGAAAAGAAAATTTGGCCTAGCCAGAACAAAGAGTAGTCTCTTGTCCGCGGCGACTATCACCAGCTTATTAGAAGTAACTAAACATAAGTGCCATTAATTTAACAAATATTTATTGAGCAGCTACTAGGAAAAGGTGCCCTTCTAGATGTGTATATAACATCAGTGAACAGAAGAAACAAGGAGACAAAGACCCTTGCCCTCAAGGAACTCACATGGGGAGCAGGGAGAGTGAGGGTAGAAAAGACTGGCATTAAGCATTATACTTAATAAGTAAGGAAATGATATAATATGTTCGAAAGTGCTAGGTCCTATGGAAAGAAGAAAAAGTAGAGTGGGAAAGAGAAGATGGGGGCTTCAGGAAGGGAAAGTGACTGTGTGCAATGTTAGATTGCCCAAGATTAGCCTCATTGAAAGGTGAAATTCGAGCAAAAACTTGAAGGAGGTGGGGTACTTAGTCAAGCAGATACCTAGGAGAAGAGCGCTCTAGGTAAAGGTGTACAGCCCATACATTGCTGTATGTACTTATATTTATGTTATTGTGTGGTGAAATGAGTATTTTATTCACTTATATGGTAATTGGAACCCTGGTGGTGCAGTGGTTTAGAACTCGGCTGCTAACCAAAAAGTCAGCAGTTCGAATCCACCAGCCACTCCTTGGAAACCCTATGGGGCAGTTCTACTCTGTCCTATAGGGTCCTATGAGTCGAAATTGACTCGATGGCAACGGATTTGGATTTGGTATATGGTAATTATACATATAATAAGATACATTTTAAGCCAAATCCTTTTCTTGCCTTTATAAAACACTGAGTTTAAAAATTCTTCCATGGGTTCTTGGATGTCATCTAACAACTGCAATCAAGATTCTGGATCCCAGAGTAAGCAAAACAAAGGAAGCAGCACCCGTTAGAAAGTGCTGCTTTGTAAAGGGTTATTTCTCTCCTGACCTGTTTCATGTTATAATAGGTAATATAGGGGAAATAAATATGTCAGGAACCCTTCTTGAGGAGTAATTAAAAAGACATTTAACTTAATATCCAACTTTCACTTTTGGCTTCATAGTCAGAATTCTGCCTTTCCCCACTTCTAAGGTACGGTGTTAAAAGCTTGTGGGGAGGCTTAAAGGAGTCAAGGAAAGTTTCCGCATCAAATTTTCATGCCATCCAGTTGGGAGAGTTGTCCTAGGAGAAGTGAGGGATGATTTTGTACTTGAAATAATACTATTCTTTTGTACAAGATCTGCTAATTTCTTTCTACATAAAAATAATTCAATTAATACTGATGCTTTTCAAAGGAAAACCCTAGGTTTTTTTTTTCACTGACTCAGGATGGGATGTGGTAACTAAAGCAAAACGGTGACGCAAATGTTGAAAAAGCTAGCCAAATCTTAAGGCTGTACTAATGGAAATATAGTATCCAGATCGTAAAAGTAATGTGCCCAGTGTACTTTCATTGGGACATTAAGAAGGAGTAATGAGGTTAAAGGAGCATGACCACAATGATGTGGAGGTACAGAAACCTTGCCATGTGTGGAATGATTAAAGACCACTGTTAGAGACAAGATAAGACAGAGTCTTCAGATATTTGAAAGGCTGTTCTAGCAGTTATTGCAGAAGTCTTTAGTACATTCCATATGACAGAATGAGGACCAATGGCAGAGAATTAAGAAGAAGTAGATTTTGACACAATGTAAGAGGAAAGATTCTAAAAATTAGAACTTTTTAGATAAGGGGCTTATCAGCTAGTGAACTAACTCGTGGTTGCTAGAATTATTCAAACAGAAGTTAGATGGTGAAATATAGTCAGAATTCCCATATATACTAGAAGTCTAGGGAAGAAGACCTATGAAAAATGTTTCCATATTCACATTCTTTGATTTTATGATGTATATAAACGAACAAGAGCTAATTTAAAACCTCTTTTCTTCTGAATCATACATCACATAAAACTTACTATCAGTTCAGTGAACTTGAATGTAAGAATGGCTTGGGGGAGGTCTGACCTCCAACCCCACAAGGGGGAAGGGGAACCAAGATCAACAGCCCAAGGCTGATTCCTGTGAGGTAGAGGTCAGAGGCACCTCCTCTCTCCACCATCTCTATCAATTCTGACACCAACTGTCCCTCCAACAGCACTCTCTACTAGGTTTGATAATTCATTGCAATGACCACCCACAGACCATACATGAATTATGGGGTTTATTAGGGAAGTAACAGTTACAATTCAGGCTCAAGAACACTCAGGATACAGTTCTTCCATGAGGATAGCCTCTCCTTAGCCATGTTCACAGGTACGCCTCTCCGTCGCCCTCAGTCTCTGCACAAAGGCACTCAGCTTTCTCTCTCCATGGGCCAGGAGGCCCACCACACCATCTCCTGCTGCCGGATCTCCTTCCTTGGTTGTGGGCTCCTCTCTTTGCTCTGGAATTGGCTCTCTTTTAAGGCAAAACTGACCAATCCCCTTGGTAGGTCACAATTACCCTAGCATAACAGTCACCTGGGTGGAAGTTACAAGACCATGTCTAGAAAGGCCACACACAAAAGTAATTAATCCACTGCAATGACTTTGTTGATATATTATTCAAGCTATTATGTGCCAAATTGAAAGATAATACTTAGGGTTTTCTTAAGTGATACTGATTAATAGGGTTGTGCCAGTTATTGACTTAATTACCTCTTAGTTTCACAAATGTCCTTTTTGCTCTGCATTGTCGTACTGGATCTGGGCTCCTTTGCCAGCTGGCTCAATGTTAGCCTGTGCCCACAGAGTGAACTGTAGAGAGCCTACAAGGCTGGAGGAGGAAAGGAAGTTTTCCTCTTCTAGTATCCTGTTTTTAATTCTGTGATGAGCAAATCAACCGTCCTGGAACCTTCATCACAGTAGTGGCAGCTCTCACAGTTCTGCAACAGCAGGTGATCTCCAGCTACTTTCTTGTCAACCCAGAATAGGGCAGCATGTTCCCGCAATAGCCATACCCTCTCATAAGAGATGTGAATCTCAGCCTTGTGGAAGATTCTTTCTTCTAAGTTACTAAGTCCCATACTTTTTCGCTTTTCCCTAAGTCCAAGGATAGCTTCTTTCTGCAGTTGTTGTTAGGTGCCGTCGAGTCGGTTCCAACTCATAGTGAGAGTTGGGGAGGGGATATCACTAATTAGATAGTAGGTAAGTGTTAACTTTGGTGAAGGGAGAAACAATACACAACATAGGGGAAGTCAGTACAACTTGACCAAGACAAAGTCTTAGAGGCTTCATAGACACATCCAAACACCTTGAGGGACTGAGTTACTAGGGCTGAGGGCTGGGGACTATGGTCTCAGAGGACATCTAGATCAATTGCAATAACATAGTTCATCAAGAAAATGTTCTACATCCAACTTTGGTAAGTAGCATCTGGGGTCTCAAAAGCTTGTGAGTGACCATCTAAGATACATCTACTGGTCCCATCCTGTCCAGAGCAAAGGAGAATGAAGAAAACTAAAGATACAAGGAAAAGATTAGTCCAGAGGACTAATGGACACAAGTACCACAGCCTCCACCTGCCTGAGTCCAGAAGAACTAGACGGTGCCTGGCTACCGCCACCAATCGCTCTGACAGGGATCACAATAGAGGGTCCCAGACAGAGCTAGAGAAAAATGTAGAACAAAATTCAAATACACAGAAAAAGACCAGACTTACTGGTCTGACAAGACTGGAGGAACCCCTGAGACTATGGCCCCCAGACACCCCTTTAACTCAGAACTGAAGTAACTCCTGAAGTTCACCATTCAGCGAAAGATTAGACAGGTCAATAAAACAAACAATAACACACGTGAGAAATGTGCTTCTTTGTTCAGTCATGTATGAGACCAAATGGACAACACCTGCCCAAAATCAAAGACAAGAAGGCAAGGAGGGACAGAAAACTGGATGAATGGAAATGAGGAGCCCAGGGTGAAGAAGGGGAAAGTGTTGACAGATCGCAGGGATTGCAACCAATGTCACAAAACGATTTGTGTATAAATTGTTGAATGAGAAACTAATTTGCACTGTAAACTTTCACCTAAAGCATAGTAAAAAAAAAAAAAAAAAATTAGTCAATGTTCGACCATTTCAGGAGGTAGCACATGATCAAGAACCGATGGTTCTGAAGGAAGAAGTTCAAGATGCACTGAAGGTATTGGAGATAAACAAGGCTCCAGGAATTGATGACATACCAAGTAAGATGTTTCAACTAACACACGCAATGCTAGAAGTGCTCGCTTGTCTATGCCAAAAAATTTGGAAGACAGTTACCTGGCAATGGACTGGAAGAGATCCATGTTTGTGCCCATTCCGAAGAAAAGTGATCCAACTGAATGCAGAAATTATCGAACAACATCATTAATATCACATGCAAGTAAAATTTTGCTGAAGATCATTCAAAAATGGTTGCAGCAGTATATTGACAGGGAACTGCCAGATATTCAAGCTGGATTCAGAAGAGGATGTGGAATGAGAGATATCATTGCTGATGTCGGACAGATCTTTGGCTGAAAGCAGAGAATAGCAGAAAGATGTTTACCTGTGTTTTATTGACTCTACAATGAAATTCAACTGTGTGGATCATAACAAATTATGGATAACATCGTGAAGAATGGAAATTCCAGAACTTAATTGTGCTTTCTGCGGTTGCTGCCATTATATTCCTTAGAATTCTCTTTTACCTCTCTTAGCAGTTAAGTACCCTATACCTAATGGATGAAGTCCCTGGGTGGTACAAACTGTTAATGTGCTCAGCTACTAATGGAAAAACTGGAGGTTCGAATCCACCCAGAAGCATCTCAAAAGAACGACCTGGAGATCTACTTCTGAAAAATCAGCCACTGGAAACCCTATGGAGCACAGTTCTACTTTCAACACCTGTGGGGGTCGGTATGAGTCAAAATCGACTCTATGGCAACTTGTTTACCTAGTTGATAATTCTTTATGAAAATAATGCAATAATAATACTGATTACAATGATAATTACTGGTGTGGTTGTTATCTCCTGATTGTACCCTCACTGATGCAAGGCTTGACAATAAATCCAACAACAAATAACAGAAGACTATTCAAAGACTCTTATTTTGGTTTTTACTAAAATCCTTATACAACAGTTAGGAACATTATTCTCTTTCCCCTGGTTTTGTGATTATTTCTGGGATGGTGGCTGGGTGGAAATGTATTTTAAACATGTTCCACTGGACACCAGCCCTCTCTGGACAGATGTGCTTGACTATGCATCCATAGTCATGATCCACAGCTTGCCTGACTGTAGCTCCAAAGGACTATTTAGAAATATTTGAAGCCTTTATTTGTGGAGGGTAGAAGCTTGATATGATAATCAGTCATTTAAAATCTCATGACAAAATATAAATTAACACATGCCACGACTAGTTTCTTAGATGTCACAATTAACTGCATTCAGTGATAATGAAAAGGATTCTAAAAACTCAGGGTCTGTCTACTTTAAATCTACATATCAAACAATACATTATGCATTTGGCACGTAAAAAGTGTGTACTCATGTTTGTTTGAGTATAAATGTATATAAGCTATAAATTTCCAATCATCTCTACAAATCTCAATAGATATAGGTACTTGTATCTGACTAAAATTATGTGAAACAGGATAATTGGAAATAAATGTGATAGAAGGGATCAAAACATTAAAAGTCAAATGTTCGCCACCTCTCCTCTCCTGCCTGTGAAAGAAAGAATTTTAGTTGCTCAACTTCAGTTCTTCATTGTGTTATTCAGAAGTAGTCGTGGTGCTGGAGGTTATAAATTCAGATGTAGAATTTAAAAAGCCAGATAGCTAGAGAGATTTTGCTGCAAAACAGAATGAGTGTGGCGAGCAAAGAAGGAGGCAAATAGGTGTTTACAGACAGATCAACAAAGTGGACGCGAGGGAGAAGTAGGGAGTGACATAGAAGAATCTGATACAGCAAAAATAATTTATAGGGGAGATGAGGGAAACAGAGGAAATGGATAATTGCTCTAAGGGTGGGAATTTAGGCAAAAAGATATGTAAAGAAGAATGTTAATATTTTTTCCTATGTGATGGCTGTTGATACTCCCCTTGTTGTTGGTGTTGTGTGCCATTGAGTTGATTCTGACTCATAGCAACCCTGCAGGACAGAGTAGAACTGCCCCATAGGGTTTCCTAGGCTGAAATCTTTATGGGAGCAGACCACTGGGTCTTTTCTCCTGCAGAGCTACTGGTGGGTTCCAACCACAGACCTTCAGTTAGCAGCTGAATGCTTAAGCACCAAGGCTCCTTTTTATACTCCTTCTTGTTAGGTTCCATCGAGTCAGTTCCAACTCATAGCAACCCTGTGCACAATCAGATGAAACACTGCCTGGTCCTGTGCCATCAAAAATTGTTGCTAAGTTTGAGCCTATTGTTGCAGCCACTGCCCCTCATGCTCTCAAAAAACTTTAAAAAGTTTTCCATTGCTTTTCAGGGTGGCTTTTTTCTGTTTTAATGGGCATGGCATGTGTGTTTCTCTTGGATAAGAATTAGAATGAAGTGAATTCTCTGGGTTCTCTGAAGGAGGTAGTTGCCCAGGGATCAACCTAGAGAAGTGATAAAAAAGAAAAAAAAAATGAATGGAGATATCTCTGCCCCATCCAAATTAATCATAGTTAGTTCTTCTACACAATGTAAAAAATGCGAATGTGAATATTTTCATGTTAACAGTAATGAGCGTTTACCCAGCCATTAAGGTTGAATAGCAGCTTCATCTTCATCTGGCGTTTGGTCCTTGGTCTAGTCTAGAGCAACTCTTCAGTCTGGAACACTACTAGCTTGCCAAGTTAAACCAAAACCACTGCAAAGGGAATAATTATCTAGAGTGCCACTGATGAAAGTCCTTAAGAAAGTAAGGGAGAAAAAAATCCTTGGAAATGGCCTTTCTTTCAAATAACTAGAATGTAATTCTACAGAATTTGGAAATGGAGGTGTGTGGTAGACACAGAGACGCTCTGTCAGACCCAGCTGCTGCCCACTATCAGCTCCTTCAGCATCTACCTCGGCATCAGAGAGCCCCCTCACCAGAGGTCACATCCCTCCCAAGGCGGCCCACATCTGATGAATGAGCAATCAGGCGTGGAAAGGCCCCAGCATTTTGGCCTAAGGTAGGAAAACTCTAAAGGGCAATATTCTATCCAGGCCTCTTGCTGGGTTGGTGAAAGCTTTGTCTGCCTGTATCATAGTTCAACTTTCTGGCTGCCCAATCCTTTTTTTCACATCTAAAATTCATCTCAGCCTCTGCTTCCAGAAAACCCAATCTGGGACAGGGAAGTAAACTAGATGACATTTTTCTTTTTACAAATATTATTTTGAACTAAAAAATTATGTAAAATAATGAATAAATGTCCAACTCTACTTGCAACATATCTCTTTTGAGCTCTTTCAATTTAGATCTGAATTATACATAGTTGTAATTAATTTTAGATTCAGATTTTTCATTTCACATTATTTAGCATACAATTCCTTCTTACAGCTTTGTCCACATACTTGTCTTTTCCAATTCCCTTATGGTATTCCACAGTGGGTTTCTTAACTGTTTCTAAATTTATGGTCTTTAGTTGCTACCTATTTTTCACTGCTTAAAATAGTGCTATCATAAATACTTCTTGTACAAATTTCTTTCTTTCTTTTTTGATTAATTCCTCTGACAATACCTTGCTAGACTTGTACCAGAGTCCTGTGAATATCAGCACTGGGACCAGTTACCAAAGGAGAGAAGAATGAGGACAAATAATGAAAATTCACATAACCCCTGGCTTTTCCTTTTTCATTTATAAAGGATGTATATACATGGAGTGTATATAAATCTGGAACAACCTGAACTTCCATCAAGTCCTAGATAACCTCATTTTCCCTATAAATTTTCTTGATTAATCCTACTTCATAGTAATCTGTACACTGAATGTAGATATTATTATTTGTTTGTAGCACAATTATTCATAATCCGGTTTACAAACTACTAGTTGACCAGTGTTCACTATGAAGGGGAAAAAAAGAAATTTAGAGGACAAATGAGTTTGGGACATGTTGTATATGAAATCTTCTTCTTGAAGATTAATAACGTAAAGTGCTGTGTTAAAGACTTTGAGAATTATTGCAGCAAAGGAACTTTAATTTATTTCATCCACCTACTCAGTAGAATTAATATTTTAAGGATCACAATTTGTGAAACAAAGGTATATTGTATCATATATAACTTTTAGAAAAAAATTATTATACATACATACACACACACATATATGCATATTGCTTACTAGCAAAGATATATTGTCATAGAAGAGCCCATGTATGATATTTCATTAGTATCCCCTCAAACACCTACCACTCATTCAGGCAAATTTTTGGTGTTTTACAAATACTTATGAAATTGCACTAAACACCTGTTAAAAATTGCTTTGTTCGTTGCTAGACATTTATATAATATAGTTTTAAAGAACGATAACATCTGAGGGGAGCTACAGAAAAAAAAAGCATAGAACTTATGTTGAATTATTTTTCTTGTACATATAAAGTTGCTCTGTGAGAACAAGAGCACTCAGCAGATGTACAGATCCATTATCTTTCCACATGGCAATATGTTCATTCTTTCAGAAAATTCGAGCAAGTTTGGAATATAAAATAATACAAACAGGCTGAAATGCAGAGCAGAGAAAAATGAAAATGATTAACACAAAATAATGGAACAGTCATAAAAGATATTTAATAGGTAAGCTTTAATCAGGTCATTAATCATTGAAATTCGCCATTTAAAGAAGCATCCAAATATATAATAATCCTACTAAGTACTTGGAATAACAGATTTCCAGCACGTATAGTCACAAGCACCTCCTACATTAAAACTCAGTGACAATGGTTTTCACACCTTGTCATTTCAAAACTCTCTCAAAGGATCCTGTGATTTATTCCATAATTTATACAACCTTTGTATCCACAAACAGGTGTTTATAGATATATATCTGATGTAAAAATGAATATTAAAGATAGACGATGAGCATTCGGAAAAGTCTGCCTATCGCATTTTCATTTGACATTGCCACCACTAGCTACACTATTGCAGATTAATCTCCAAACACTACCCAGAATTCTCCTCCTACCTTTGAAATTTCCTAATTCTATTTCTCTCAGCATTTTCAGATATTTGCAAAATCATTTGTCTAGAAAAGATTTTAAAAACCAAGTTTAGCCCCTTCATTTTACAGCTGAGAAAACTGAAAAGTGGAAAGTTGGAAGCACTTGCCCAAATTCAGACAATGAATTTTGCCTAAATTTATAAAAGAACACATTGTCTTTTGGCTCTTAATAAACAAATTTTTCTCTACATTATTCTAAGAAACTCTGAAAGTATAGCTAAAACAATATTGCATTATGGATGGAGATTACAAGCTCTGAAGTTAGGATGACCAAGGTAACCTCAGGCAAATTACTTAACCTCTCTGTTGTTGTTGTTGTTGGTTGCTATGGAATAGATTTCCTACTCATGGCGATCCAATCTCTCTAACCTTAGTTTATTCATTGGTAAAAGAATAAATTATTATTATTTGTGACATAGTATTGTTTTAAATGACACAAATGAACACGGTAAGTGCCCCCAAACTGTTAACTATTGTCATTGCTGTAAGCTCAAAAAAAAAACCCATTGCCGTCAAGTCAATTCCAACCCACAGGAACCCTATAGGATAGGGTACAACTGCCCCATAGGGTTTCCAAGGAGCAGCTGGTGGATTCAAACTGCCAACCTTTTGTTTAGCAGCTGAACTCTTTAACTACTGCTATATATAGGTAAAATACATTTTTGGTTTATCACCAACATTCTCCAAACACAGCCAGTTAGATTTTCATCAAATTTGAAGGATAATCTCATGTAAAATACAAGCTAGTTGGCATATTCAAAATTTGCTTGGATTTCTGCTTCCAAGAGCAGAGTAGAAGCACCTTTCTCTATTTCCCTCCACTAAGTATAGCTAAAAATCCTAGACATTATCTATAAAACAAACTCAAGAACACTCTAAAAGGTGACAGGAGAAGGCAGACAAAGTAGGGAACTTTGGACACAAGGAACGACACTGTGGTAAGTTCCCTAGGTTTTCTTTTCACTTCATATATCCCTTACTGGGTACTGGAGAAGCTAAAAAACCCCAAAACGCTGAAGGACACAGACCAAAAAAGTCTCAAGGAAAGCTTGCTGTATATTGCTAAAATAAACAGGAAATGGGTAGCCCAGAAAGACGAAAAAAGCAAAAAGATGGAAACAGCGTAAGTGCCCCTCAACAGATGAATGGATAAACAAAGTATGGTACGTACACACAATGGAGTACTACACAACGATAAAGAACAATGATGAATCTGTGAAACATCTCACAACATGGATGAATTTGGAGGACATTATGCTGAGTAAAATAAGTCAATCACAAAAGGACAAATATTGTATGAGATCATTATTATAAAAACCCAAGAAAGGGTTTACACACAGAAAGAAACAATCTTTGATGGTTACAAGGGGGGAGAGGGATCACTAACTAGATAGTAGACAAGTGTTAACCTTGACGAAGGGAAAGACCACACACAATATAGGAGGAGTCAGCACAACTTGACCAAGGCAAAGTCATAGAAGCTTCCTAGACACATCCAAACACCTCTAGGGACTGAGTCACTGGGGCTGAGGGCTGAGGACCATGGTCTCTGGGGACATATAGGTCAATTGCAAGAACAGTTCATAAAGAAAATGTTCTACATCTGACTTTGGTGAGCAGCACTTGGGGTCTTAAAAGCTGCAAGTGGCCATCTAAGATACATCTATTGGTCCCATCCCATCTGGAGCAAAGGAAACCAAAGATACAAGAAAAATATTAGTCCAAAGGACTAATGGACCACATGAACCACAGCCTCCACCAGCCTGAGCCCAGAAGAACTAGATGGTTCCTGGCTACCACCACCAATCACTCTGACAGGGATCACAATAGAGGGTCCCAGACAGAACAGGAGAAAAATGTAGAACAAAATTCATATTCAGAAAAAAAGACAAGACTTACTGGTCTGACAGAGATTAGAGGAACCCCTGAGACAATGGCCCCCGGACACCCTGTTAACTCAGAACTGAAGCTACTACCAGAGTCCACCTTTCAGGCAAGATAAGACAGGCCTATAAAACAAACAATAACACACGTGAGGAACATGCTTTTTAGATCAATCATGTATACGAGACCAAATGGGCAACACCTTCCCAAAAGGAAAGACAAGAAGACAGGAAGGCAGGAAAACTGGACGAATGGACACAGAGAACTCAGGAAAAGAGGGAGAGTGCTGACATATGGCGGGGATTGCTACCAATGTCACAAAACAATTTGTGTATACATTTTTGAATGAGAAACTAATTTGCACTGTAAACTTTCACCTAAAGCACAATTTAAAAAAAGAAAGAAATCAAGCGACATATTCCATTGGGCAAATCTGTTGCAAAAGACCTCTTTAAAGTGTTAAAAAGAAAAGTTATCGCTTTGAGGAGTAAGGTGTCCCTGACCCAAGCTATAATTTTTTCAGTCGCCTCATATTGTTACTGAACCTGGAAAGGTGGGTCCTTGTCCAGTGCGCTCAGACTTGCCAATTATCTGGACAGTGGTCTTTGAGAAAGAGAAAGTAACTTTATTGCAATGTGCAGAGCAAGGAGCCGGGAGGAAGTTCCTTAGATCTGGCTCCCCGAGCTACCCAGAAACAGGGCTTATATGTGATTTGGGCAGCAAGATGGTGGCAGTGCAGGTGTACTGGGGAGGGAAAATTCTAGAAGGCGGCCAGGAAACAGAAGGTGATGTGGTTTTTGTTGGACCTCTCACTTCGGAATAGGGTCTGGGTGATGATTTTCCTTCTGATTCATTCCTCCTGTTGCTGCGTCCTCTGCTGAGGTCAATCAGCGATCACAGCTGGCCCTTCTGCATGTGCAGAGTGGGCCAAATCTGGCTTAGGCTTGTTTAAGGACTAATGGAAATTTACTGGCATTTGTAGGGTCAGGTTACAATATGCATGCAAGAACTGGACAATGAATACTGAAGATTGAAGAAGAATTGGTGTCTTTGAATTATGGTGTGGATGAAGAATATTGACTATACAATAGATTGCCAAAAGAATGAAAAATCTGTCTTGGAAGAAGTACAGCCAGAATGCTCCTTGGAAGATAGAATGGTGAAACTTCGTCTCACCTACTTTGGACATGTTATCAGGAGGGACCAGTCCTTGGAGAAGGACATCATGCTTGGTAAGGTAGAAGGCCAGCGAAGAAAAGGAAGGTCCTGGACCAGATGGATAGACATGGCAGCTGCAACGATGGGCTCAAACATAGCAACAATTGTGAGGATGGCGCAAGACCAGGCAGTGTTTCATTCTGTTGTACGTAGCATCGCTGTAAGTCAGAACTGACTCAATGGCTCCTAACAACAACAGCAAGATGTATACATTGGGAGAAACTGAGTGAAGGGCATATGGGTCCTTTCTGTACTGCCTTTGAACTTCTTGATTCTATAATTATTTAAAAATAAAATATTTTTTGTACACAAAAAATTATTTGTTGCTGCATTCCTGGGTAGGAATAAGAGGGTTATATGACTGCTAATTGGAAGACCCATGCTCTGCCAAGGACAGTTGAAAGCAAAGTCCAGTGCAAAGGATGTTTACCTACCAATTGAAGAGAAATATGTACCACATATGGAGATTTTTGAGGACAGAGAAAACCATTGTTTCTTTCCAATGTGAGCCCCAAGTAGATTTAATTGTTTTCAACTCCAGCTGCAGATTAGACCTAAGTGAGGAGCTTTAAAAATGTTCACAGTCCAGGATTCTGATTCCTTTGGCCTCAGATGACCCCATATGACACTAAGGAATGTAACATCAGTTTAGTGCCTGAAATTTGACCCTATTGTTGAACCCTAAAAAAAACTTAAAAAGAAAATCCAAAATTTTATGTTGTTCTGATAGATTATGTTGAGGTTTATTACCAATTCTCCTTATCTTCCTAAGTCTTAATTAATGTAGCAATATTCAGAACCCAGGCAGTTTAAAAATAACATATGTGATTCTCAATGAGCTGTATTTCAAAAAAAAAATCTGTATCATATCCTTTGGATATCACTGATTCTCTCAAATGATCCTTTTGCTTTGTAGTGGCTATTAATAAGATGCAAGGGAAAAATGTTCTAAATTTCAGTCATTAATTTATGATGAAGTGTTTCTAGAAGGGGCAACTCTATATTGTGTGAAACAAGTTAAATGGCAGCAGAGATCTCTTCCTATTGCCCAGGATAGCAGAATGACAAATGCATTCTACAAAGAAGATTTGACACAAATTTAAAAATTAAAAATTATTAAGCTTTATATTAATTACTACAATTATAAAAGCTTGTCAAAATTCCACATTAATATTTATAGTTTCTATTAACTTTATTTAACAACAGTTAATGATACTCCTGAGTAATACAGTTAATACATAATTGAGATATAGAGAAGAATACTGGAAATAATTTGGAAGCTGAAATCAGAGGGCTTCAATTCATGTCCCTGCTGCCCTATTTATTGGTTATTTAACCATGGACAAATTTTTGTCACTTTTCTCACATACAAATTGGAAATAATAATATTCTGAGGAATGAATGAAATAATATGGGAAAGCACGTTAACCTACAAAGTACTAACCATTTTGTCATTATCATTTTGTCATTTTTTAACAAAAAAAATTCAGTTCTTAATTGTAGCTGCCCATTTATAGGTCTATGAAATTACTTTTTGTAAGAATTACAGAAGTAATTTTTCTATGGTGATTATCAACAGATAATTGAAGAGTGATGGCTTCCAAACGGCAAATGACTTGGGCATATTTGCTTACATTGATTAATCCTTTTAACTGTAACTCATGGGAAGAAGCCAACTTTTCTAGCAGGTAGAGTCACATGTCATGCAATATTTACATGCCACTTACAGTTTTCCTGTTAGAAACCTATCAGATACATTTTATTGCTATATCCAGCTTTCCATTAGAGGGTGCTTTATTTGCGGTGTTGCTGATTTTTTAAGCTTTAGATTTAGGAGCAGAAAATTCCTAATGGTGTACTTGCATATGGCTTTCAATACTGCACACCCTGAAGCAATGCAGGGGGCCACAAGTATATTTGGAAGAATTTTGAAATGTCAGTAGCATTCAGTACTAATTGGGTAGTATGTACATGATATCGAATAGTATAAGAATGAAAGACTTAACTAATTTTTTTTAGCTTTACAAATATAGAATTACAAAACAATTCTAAATAATTATAACTAAGCCTAGGTGAATGATTTCTAAGAACAATTGCATAACAATAATTTAAGAACTAGCTATAACCTAAATATTGAAAATTACAAATAATATTTTTTGGGGGAAAAATTTAATATTACTCATATAATTATAATTTTGTAAATAAAAAATATATACATAATGGTTCTTGTAAACAAAATATGCAATTATTGGGAGTTGCCTTCTTTTTCATACTTACTTAACTAATTTCATGTTTCTATTTCAAACATACTAATCCCATATCTTTAAGAAAGTTACTGTTAAAAATTGTAATTCTTCAGTGTTTGTTTACACCCCTCTCACTCCCAAACAGACTTATGATGGCTGATTACAAACAGCTATACCATAACATTTAAAAATTAATCAAGAAAATTGAGAGGGAAATTTGAGTGTAGAAAAAATAAGATGGAGCCCAAAGAAAGGTTAGAATGCATATGGCTCAGTGCACTTGCCAGAGGACTACAAATTTAGCAGTAAGGGAAAAACTGATCGGCTCATAATACACAATGTGCAGATATTCAGGAGGCATGGTTATTTCTGTTTTTGAGATGTGCACAACATCTCGCCCATGCATCGTCATAAAATAGACCCTCTTTGTTATAGTAAACAGCATCATCGACACCTCTATTGTAGTGATGATGTCATAGTTCTTTTATTATAACATCTCTCTAAGCTAGCTGATGCTGTAGCATCAAAGTATAGTTCAGGAAAACTGATTCTATAGGGGCCAACACCATGTACAACAAGGACACAGTTCCCTAATGGGCAAGAAAGATCAAGACTTGGGCACTAGCCAAACAGGTAATTGCAAGGAGACTCCATCTTAATCCACGGTTATAAAGTTAATTAGAGGAAAGAATGAGCAATATAGTCAAATGCCAAGTTATCATTTATTTTCAAATAAATTAGAAAAAAAGCAGAGGTATTCTTTAAACCTTATATGCTGCATAATTTCTTTATTATTATTTTAATATGTGGCACAGACTATGATGATAGACCTTAAAAATAATCAAGAGACAGCAAAAGAGAAATGCTATTAATAAGGAGTCAGATTATAAAAATAAAAGAAAGTGGAAGGTTTGAGTAATGAAAAAGAAACAACTCATGTACTATATCCATATTGTATCAGGACATTTCATGTCACATCTGGTGCCAAGAAAAAAAACTTACGAATAACCAATTAAATTTTACAACAACACTGAAAGAGATGGAGTTTTTTGAATGAAATGGAGAAGGCCCACATTTCTTTTAACTAGAATTTCAAAATAAAAAGCCAAATTATCTAAAAACCAGAAATGCATATTCATAAACACATACTAAAATATTCATACATAGACAACCAATGATCAACACTTTACACCTGTTCCCCTCAGCACCCAGATTGTCTTAGTCTATTTTTATTATCAGAAACTTGAAAGCTGACTGGATAGTGGAAGAAAGAAGACCTTGGATCAGTTAGCATATGTTTGTATGCAAATAACGCACACCTTCTGCGTTTGTTTGCCAGCTGTGTCCTCCTCTGTGAGGCACCCTCACAAGTGTTGCCATGCCATTCCTGTTCCACATGTTGCTGTAAAAAAAATTAGCACGGCATGCTTATGAAAATACCTCACAGGGGGAGGGAGCAGCCAGCAAACAAACGCAGAAGGTGGGCATTATTTGCATAAAAATACAGTAATCCACTTGTCGAATGTTGTAAATAGATTGTAGGCAGTCTTTATATGTTACATCGATTACTAGGTATTTCCTTTCAGAAATTTACTGCCAGAAAAATCAAGACTTGAGCATTAGCCTAAAAAATTGGCTACGGGTAAATTCCAAGATTTAATCGTGTCAAACCAATTAAATAAGGCACCAGTCAGTGGTAGAATTCTCACCTTCCATGTGGGAGACTTGGATTTGATTCTGATTAATACAATTCATGTGTCAGTGGAGGCTTGGGTGTTGCCATATGCTGACCAGGTTTCAGCAGAGCTTCCAGACTAAAGCAGACTAGGAAAAAAGGTATGACAATCTACTTCTGAAAATCAACCAGTGAAAACTCTATGTATCACAAAGGCCTGATCCAAAACCATTCATGAGGATGGCACAAGACAAGGCCGCATTTCAATCCATTGTGCACATAGACAATTCAGTGGCAGTTAACAATAGCAACACGATATGAGAAAAATCACTGGGACGCCTAATGGACTTGATTCAAAGTTTAAGGAGTGAACGCAGGAAAATTCTCTTTGCTTTTGACTGAGAGAGAATAGAAGCAAATTGAAAGTTGAAACAGAAAATGCAAAATAAAGGGATTCATGAGGAGGTAAGAAAAGCAAGACAAAATGGAGATGAAAGATGGTTCCCCATCAGTCTTCTATGCAGAAGCCAGCTATCAATTGGCCTTTACTCTGTGTAGGAGTTTGTGAGCCTTGAACCAGCTAGCTAATGTGTCCAGCCTTTGCAGAGCAAGATGAGAAACAAAGCACATTTTGGGACTGAGAACAAACAGAAGGAAAGGAACTACCATAATACACAAAGGGAAGATTTCCAAGACCTAGAGATAGGGGAGCCCTGGTAGCACAGTGGTTAAGAGCTTGGCTGCTACCAAACGGCTGGCAGTCCAAACCCACCAGCCATTCCTTGGAAATTCTATGGGGCAGTTCTGCTCTGTCCTATAGGGTTGCTATGAGTTGGAGTTGACTCATTGTCGATGAGTTTTTGTATTTTGGTTTTTGTTTGTTTGTTTGTTTGTTTGTTTCTAGAGATAGGACACAAAAACATACCTTAGAAAACATATAATTCCTAAATGGAAAAATGCCTTTAAAAGTGACTATAAACACAAAATGCGAGGCAGCCCCCCAGCAGGAAGGACCCAGAGGCTGATGGGAAAAGAGAGAGATCAAGAAAGAAAAAGAGGGCAGAGTGGAAAAGGGTATTCCCAGGATGAGAGAGAAAGAAGGGCCAGAAGGAGAAAATCAGCCAAGAATTTACTTTACTATGGTTTAACACTATTATTGTTATTAGTTGCCATCGAGTCAATTTCTTTGATACTGTAGAGCCTGATTAGGTTCCCTTCTTGGCCAGTCTTTAGCTAAGGAGGAGTAAGGTAGAAATTCACATGGAAAATTTAAATATGCTGAGAGTGTGGGGTTATCTAGTCTTGCTATACTACTATTGATTTTAGGATAAATTTTATCATAGGTAAAAATCAGCATGGACCCTATCCTGGGGTATTTACTTAATAAGATTAAAAAAAGAAAAAGAAAACCTCATCCATGATATCATTTATAAGGCAGTCGCATAAGTGGATCCTGAAGAAATCATCATAATTCAGTTCTAGGATTACAGTAAAACCTGAAAAAGCTGAAACCTGCATAAGGCAGAAACCTGTCAGAGAAGGAAAACTCAAATATTTTCCACTAAAACAAGCAATAGAAAAGTGGTAACACTGCACCCAGTAAAAGACTGAAAACTCATGACACCTGGTAAAGGGGAAAACAGGCTTTTCGAGGCCAAACATAGCTGCCCTCACACTTTCTGTTGGTTTACTGTTGTTTCTGTTAGTTCACTTCTGTTTTCCAAACCTCTGAGGTAGTCTTATGTAACTCTCTGATGTGGAGACATCTTTGTCCTTGATCGCTATAAAACCTCCTTCCTACCCCACTCCACACTGCTGGGTGCTGAGATACGCTTTGACCCTCCTGCTGCCGGGGACCACTGCCTCAGTATGTAAATCTCCCTAATAAAGACTCCTTCACCACCACACTGGAGTTGCCCGCCTCTTTCTTCGGTCTCTTGGTACCCTCCAATTTTGGACGCAAATTTCCAGTTACTGGTCCATGCCTAGACACCCAGAAAAATGAGGCAGCCCCGTCAAGTTCTGGCTCTCACAGGTTTCAGTGTATATAAATACAAAATCTTAGTATACAGTACTCTTCTCATAAAAAGTGTCTTTGTAGATAAATTCCAAAAGCATTATTCAATATTTCCTGTATACTGGAATACACCAGAAGGTGAAGAAACAAGATAATTTTCCTTTTTCTTGTAGATCGTAAAACTTGGTTGAAGTGACAACTAGAGAATAACCATACACAAACAAATGCAAGATGATAAAAGTCTAGAAATAGGACAACTGAAAAAGATACCTAATCCATTACATAGCAAAGACAGAAAACACATTCAAGGAATAGAGTAAGTTGGTAGAGGCAAGATGACTTGCTGAGTGGAATTAAATTTAAACTGGGTCTTGAACTGTTGGCTTGTTGGAAAGGTGACTAATAGATAACTTCATCTAAAAAGATGAACTCTCTAAGCAAAGGTGCAAAGGGAAGAGTGTAAAAGATGTATGTAAGCAGCAGTAACCAAAAAGTAATAGAAGAGATGCATGGAGGAATAAAAAGATAATGTTGGACAACGATGATATAGTTGCTTTAAAAGTTGCAGAAAAAGAGCTTTAAAAATAATCCTTTGGGAACCAAGGAAGTGATATCATGAACACAGTGTTTAATTTTCTTTTTCCTTGCAGCTTTTTGCAGGTTAAACAGACACTTGGGTTTACTAGAGAAGATGCCTACTAAGAAGTGGGAAAGCAACAGTCAGGACATACTGTGGAGGTCCTACACTACTGACTTCACACTAAAGGAACAGTTCAGCGGCCAATATAAAGTAGAAGTTTTGGAAATAATGGGGCGGGGAGGAGGGAGTGGGTGTGGTGTATTGTTGTTGTTTTGAGGAAATGTTGTATGCCCAGTAAGTTACCTCTGGAAAAATAGGTTTTTCCATTATAGTAAATGTGGAATGGAATCTCTGTATTCATGACTTTTTGTTGAGACCTTTATTTCATGCGTAACAAGACAGAATTTGGAGACTAGGTTACTGGAGGAACACTCTAGGGCTGTTATGATACCTTTGACTGCTGATTAGCTTTGTTTAATCATGCTTCTAAGATCTAAAATCTCAAACCAATTTGGCAAGATAAATATCTTGAAATTGGATCAGAGGAAGATACTATGGTCCTTAAACTAAATTACAGAATATATTATAACAGGATTAATTTAAAGCTCCATTCAACTCTTTCTTACTACCGTGTTATCAGAGTAATACTAATTACACATTTAGCGCTCACGGTGTACTACTTTAAAAAGTAGCAAATGACACTGCCCTCAGATGCAGAAATCTGTGGAAATGCTATGTAAATGTTTGAGGTCAGAATTTGGCTTGACGTATTTAGGAAAAGGAACAAGTTATTTAAATGAGACAAATGGCTTAGAGGCTTAATAGAAACAGATGGATAGCAATTAGAGGGAATGCTAAGCATGAAGCACCACTGCAAATAGTTCCCGTCTAGAGAAGAACAGATGATCTGAGTGTAAGAAAGGGAGAATTGAGAAAGGAAGAAATCGCTTACACCAGCTCTTGTGCAACCTTTACGTTGTCTAAGTGAAAAAAAAAAAAAAAAACAATTAAACAGTTTTAAGGTAGAAAGATTAAAACAAACATTGTTGCCATCCCATCCCAAGAGCTTAACCACTGCACCACCAGGGCGCTTCTAGGCAGAAAGATAGCTGCATCAGCAATGCTTCAGATGTAGACTTCTGCAACTCATAGATCTGTGTTATTTATTCTTTCCCCCTGCTTCCCGCCTCCCTCCCTCTCCTGTTTTTTCTTCTTCCTCTCTTCTCCTCCTCCCCTCCCATCCCCCGCTTCTTATCAAAATACAGGTTTTGTTTTATAGTTATGTCATTTTCTTCAGGTTGTCAGAAAGGGCCACCAACTGTCTCACAAATTCATTCTTGGGTAAAGGAGAGAGGAAAAAAGAACCAAAAGAACCCCAAAAGTATGAGGTGAATCAACTTCTAAAATTTGTTTATTTTTCATGTTCAAAAAGTCTAGAAAAACTGAATAAAAGCAGGAGGGGTAAAGGATAATATGGCTTAAGGGTTTACCAAGTGCACCTTTAAGAGCGATAATTGGTTGGAAATCCTCAGCTTGAGAAAAAATTTTCAACTGAGATAAGAGGAGCAAGTGAAAAAAAGGTGCAGAACTGTTGCATTGTTAACATTATTTGGTTTATTCTGATTGTATTTAATCATGTGGCACAGTGATACTCAAAATATACAATGCTAATGATTTGATTTGATGTTTCCTTTTTTGAGGCTACCTTTTAAATAGCCTGAGGCCTTAGTATTTTGACAGGAAACGCCAGGTATACTTGTAACTACTCACCTTCAAAATCTTGAAACATGTATCTTGACCGTTAAAAACTTAAGTGAAATTATGTTATGTCAAATAAGATAAATAGTACAAGAAACAGTGTACATAAAGAATGAAAATATTTGGGAGAAAAACAAATCTTCCTAATTACCAGATGATGTTTGGGGGAAAGCAGATGTTCACTCTTAAGGATAGTGACTTACATTAGTTATGGATTGTCTTTGCTTTTTTGCTAATGGAAGAGCCACTGGGGTTTTGAACACATGTATCAATCAAGTTATAATAAATATGTACATATCCTGAAGTAGAATGAAAATTTTTCAAAGCACCAACTTTTTGGTTAGTAGTCAAGCACTTTAACCACCGCACCACCAGGGTTCCTAATAACAGAAGAAATAAAGTGAATATTACAGATTACCTAGCCATGATAGTGGAGTCCCTGGGTGGTGCAGTTAACACGCTGAGCTGCGAAATGAAAGGTTGGAGGTTTGAATCTACCCACAGGTGCTTTGGAAGAAAGGCCTGGCAGTCTACTTCCAAAATAATCAGTCATTGAAAATCCTATGGAGCACAGTTCTACTCTGACACACGTGAGGTCACCATGAGTCAAAATTGACTTAACGGCAACTGGTTTAGACTTGAGGCCAGCACTCAATATCTTCACAGAGTATTTGGTCAAACGCTTTTAAGTTCATATCAAAGAAAGTGAGAAGTATTCAAAGGAACATGCAGAAACAAGTGACCACAATTCTTACAAAAGCATGAAATTTCAATATCAATTTTTAAAAACTTGGAATAAGATAGTGTGTAGGTTAAGAAGTCAAATTATTTGGCAGAAAGAATTCTGGCTGAAAATCAGAGGCCTGGATTTTAGAACAATCTTTGCGCTGTCCTTAGGCAAAGCTCTTCACCACTCTAAGCCAAAGTTTTCTCTTGTATATAATACAAAAACTAAATGACTTTTGAATTCCCTGATTCTCATACTTTATGCATCTACAAAGTCTTGTAATATTCAGGGAATGCGTTCTCAATCCAAGATTAATGTTTAAAATTCAACTACTTTCCAGGAGTCAAAATGTACACACTATGATGTCATTTTTCAAAGAATATTTACATATGAAAAAAATTCTAGAATATACACCAAAATGTCAGCATTATTTATTTCATTCAACAAATATTTAGTATTGCTACCATGTTTCAGACAGGTACTGTGCTCTCACCATGATACAGTGGTAAATAAGAAAGACCTAGGCCTTACCTTCACAGAGTTTACAGACTAGGGGAGACAGAATTGTAGTCTGATTTTCACTCTTTTTTCCTTCACACTCGTTATATCGAGTTGCTGTATGTAACAGTTTTGTAATAAGAGAAAGTTACTATTTAAAAAATTTAACTGTTTTAAAAAAAATCAAATGATCCTATTATACTTTTATAAGCATTGATGCACAAAAGAGTATTCAGAATTTGAATGGCTCCAGGATTCTTTTTTTTTTTTTTGGCTTCAGGAGTTTTAACAAAAGCGAAACTATTGTTCAAATCTATTATACAACAAGCAATGGGTTTCATAAATTTTATTGCCTATTTATTATTATGCCAGACCTTTGTGGCCAGTGAACCCGATGGCCCAGGTTACCTTTTAGGAATATCAAGCTGTTCATGATTCTAGATCCCATCTGGAAACCTAGGAGACTCTTGTCTGCCCAATGGTCATAAAACACCAAGAGGAAACTTTATTTTTAAATAAAACCATTATGGACGAATCTCAATAGTTCTATATCCTATAGTGAAAACTCTACAGTTCAGCTTATAATCCAAGGATAGATTTGGTCCTAAACTAGAGTAGCCTCTCCATAGAGTAGCCTCACCATACTGTCAAAATCCTTTCTGGAGGTCCCCAGTTGTCTTAGGCTGGGTTCTCTAGAGAAGCAAAACCAGTAACACATTTAAATATACATACAGAGAGATATTTACATCAAGGAAACAGCTCATGCAATTGTAGAGGCTAGAACGTCCCAAGTCTGTGGATCAGGGTAGAAGCCTCTCCCAAGTCACGCAGCCACAGAAGCTGGCAAGCCCAAGATGGGCAGGTCAGAGAGCAGGGATCTCGCTCACAGGCTGTGAAGTTTGACGAATTCCAAGATTGGCAGGCAACACCACAAGGTTTCTCCTGATTCACGGAGCTGCAGGGGCTGGTGAACCCAAGATTGGAAGGTCAGAGAGCAGGGCTCCACTCACAGGCTGTGAAGATCGATGAATCCCAAGTTCGGCAAATAAGCTGACAGCTCAAGTCCCAAGAACCAGAGATAAGATGACAGGAAGCAGCCGCAGGATCCAGAGAGAGCAAAAAGCCAGAACGTCTGCTTATATTCAGATGTGGGCCACACCCCCAAGGAGACTCCCTTTCATCTGATTGGCTACTAATAGTATATTCAATCATGGGAGTGATCACATTAAAACACTGAGAATCATGGCCCAGCCAAGTTGACACACAATCTTAACCATCACACCAGCATTGCCCTCTTCTTGGTCAATTTTCCTTGAGACATTCTTCAGTGACCTCTGTTTAGTTTTGTATGGTACACTTTTGTTGCCTTCTGGTTACCTTGTCAAAAGACTTATTTTGGAGAAATTGGAAATTCTTTCTAATATTTGCAATAGTTAGGCTTTTCAGGCAGATACTATTTTCTTTCTCATTGCATTTTTGCTTCTTTCCTTTCTGATAAGTTTTCTTTTCTTTGTTGTTAGCTGCCATCTTGTTGGCCCCAGACTCATGGCAACCCCAAGTGTTACAGAGTGGAACTGCTCCATAGCGTCTTTTTGGCTGTAATCTTTATGGAAGTCGTTTGCCAGATCTTTCTTCCACAGAGCCACTGGGTGGGTTTGAACCAACAACCTTTAGGTTAGCAACTAATCACAAACCACTTGTGTCACCCAGGCTCCTCATAAATACTAGCACTTCTAAACTATCCATAGGCATATATTCTACCTGAATTTTACCTGCCGGTCATATTAGAGATTATAGTTATTTTTGTCATTACAGTTCTTTTTCTCAATCTGATAGTATGTAGCCTCCTAGATATTTTCATCATTCTTATTATTATCATTTATATATTACTAATTAATATTTAAAAGCAGACATACTTACATGCAATATGGTTATTATAGCCAAGAGTGCCACATAATAATAAACGTGATATTGCAAATGGCCTAGGTAATTGTATCAGAAAAAAAAGTTACTTTTTAAATAATTTAGGGGTAGTATACCATTTCTATCCTGGTATTTAACAATTTTGGAAAATTCAGATAATATACTGGGAATAACATTTGCTCGGAAATCTGTAGAACTGGACCTTCACCATTCTTCCCCAGTGTCCTAAAGTCTCCTATAAAAACCAAAATCAAACCCATTGCCATCAAGTCGATTCTGACTCATAGTGAGCCTATAGTGATATTGTTTATTTTGCATCTAAGCTACATTTATCATACTATAGTTTAAACCCATGTCATGATAATTTCTGACCAGTAGAAATAAGCTCTTATTTTATTTATATTTTTTAATGTTTATTAGATTAAACTTACCCTTCTTGCATCTTATTACTATCTTTTTAATTTTCCTTAACATTTTTTCAAGTCTTATAAATGAAACGTTCTTTGGCAGATACAAAGTCAAACTGAATATCATCTCTGCCCTCAGGAAAATTTCAGCCTAGCTAGGGAAATGAAACAAATCACGATAACCCTAGTTTGGTTATTAACTGAACTTAATCCAAGTTCCCTTTGGTTATACAATGTGAACTGTAAAGAACATTTGGGTATGAAGATGATGTAGATGCAACAGTCCAGACCCTATTAATCACCAGCATTGATTCAACTGATCTGGCTGGCTTGGCAAGTATACTAGTTTTCTCCCACCCTAACCGCGGCATAGAATGTGTGCCATGAAATGTCCTAAGTGCTTTCCTGTCAGTGACATTGTTGGTAAATATTATTAGGCACATTTTACAAACAAATTAGATCTCAGAGAAGTTAAATTCCTTGCTAGACTCCTTTTCAGTCTAAAACCCATTTTTTTTCAGTACAACATGGTCACCTTCCCCTATGGTATCGGGAACATCAATATCATTGTTCCTTTACAAAATCCTCTAAACAAACCATTACATTCATCTCTAGGGACAATTGAATGTGATCAGTGCAAATCTGTGGGGACTATTGCCTTTCTACAGTCATAATTAATGCATTTATTAAAGAGATGCAAATTGAGGTCAATTAATAGTGGCTGCCTAGAAGACTGTGTTGTGAAGGATTCTGAAGACTTGTTTGAGACCAGCAAGAAAAAAGTGCCATAATCAATTATTGATGTTTGCCAGGGGCGTAGAAAGAGGAAGTAGTGCTATATGGTTCACCTATTTTTCATCCTCGATCTATAAAGTACTACAGTTTATACATTTTATTTGTAACAGTTTATACATTTTATTTGTAATATAATTTTGCTGAATTATGTCCCTTATATTTTTTGCTATAATCCATGCTATAATCTACCATTACTCTTTGTTTTGCCCTCCCTTATCACACCAGTTATTAAATTTTCAGTTCTTGCTTATAATGACTATATCTACTTCAAATAGTTTTGGATTTTTAAAAAAATAATTATTAGAGGGAAAAGACCCTTAACCCACTGAACTCATTATCTTTATGAAGAGACTGTAGTTTGACTTTGAATAGCTAGGTATTATATGGATAAGAGAATCAAAGTTAACATATAGCAATAAAAAATACTTTAAAATCATAAAGGTATTGTGTTATGGTTACTATGATAACCTAAACTATGGATGTTAAGGCTTTCTAAGGTAAAAAACTCAACCAAAATAATGCAGTAACAGCTTTTTCATGCTTAATAAGCTAGCGATATTATTTATCACAATTGTGTGCAATAAATTACTTCTGTGGAGTAAAGAAACCTCTAAGATGGCAAATCAACAATTTTTAAGGGTTGACTAACTTCTTCAAAATGTCCTGTGGGCAGAAAAATAATATACCTTCTAGTGCAAACTGCTTATTGATATCTTTGTAATAAGAGAAGTAAAAATAAACATTTGAACATACAACTGACTTGGAAATAGAGACAAATATCTAATAAAGTCATAAAATCGGAGTGTTGGTAAGGACCTTAGGGATCAGCCTGAAGCAGAAATGCCTTGTACAGATTGCCTAATAGATTCCATCCAGGCTTGTCCTGAACCTCCAACAATAGAGATCTTATTTTCTCACCAAGGAGTCCTTCTCACTGTAGTACAGACTGAAGTGTTATTATAAACTTGTTTCTTATGCTGAGCCAAGAATCTGCCTTCTTTTTGCTTTCATCCATTGATTCCTGCTCTGCTCTCTGGAATGACACAGAGTAAAAACAATCCCTATACCAACACGAACAGTCCTTTAGATATTTGAAGACAGCTATTAAGGTTTTCCCCTAGTGTGATTTCTAAGCCTAACCTGTTTCAGTTCCTTCATCTCTAACTGTAGGTCATAATTTACTGACATCACCAACATCTACTCATATTACAGATTGTAGATGTCTCTCTTGAATTAACTCGTTGCCCCAAGTAGATTCCGACTCCTAGCGACCCTATAGGACAGAGCTGAGCTGCCTCATAGGGTTTCCAAGGAGCAGCTGATGGATTCCAACTGCTGACCTTTTGGTAGCCCAACTCTTAACCACTGTACCACCAGTGCCCTTGAATTAAGGGAAGCTGAATTGAGCAAAGTAACTTTTTTATGTACCTATTACTTTCCTGGCATTGGGTGAGATAATGTGGTCTGACTATCTAAGGATGCAGGGATCTACACTTCCCCCAATATTTTTATTAACCAGGTAGTCAGCTAAGCACTCCAGATGGTTTCACATGAACTGCTGCCCCATTGCTTTTTCCTTTCATTCAGTACTTGTATATTTGCATTTCTAAGTCTAGGCAGCAGAGCTTTTACTTGCTGAATTTCATCTTACTGTTTTGATCTGATATTTTTGCCTGAAAATATAATTTGGCAAGTTTGGAAAATAAAGTTTTGAATCTTGAGTCAGCCGTTACCAAGCTTTTAAAATCTAATAATTATGTCTTCTATGTTCATTGATGAAAATGTTGACCAAGAGAGATTCAGAAAGGAAACCCTCTGGCCTTACATGTTTGCCCTCATTCCAGATTTAAACAGAGATGTAGGAATCAACTTGATGGCAATGTTTTGTTTTGTTTTTTAACTGATGATGATATTTCAGTGTTCTATACTGTTTATAACCAAATCAAAGCCCTTTAAAACTACCAAAAAAAAAAAAAAA